>NC_064641.1:134259802-134575496 GCF_023864345.2 Schistocerca serialis cubense
GGATGCAGGTGCTTTATGCAAGGATTTCACAAAGGAGGATGCCGTGGTTATAGCGGGTGGTTCGGGAAATAGCATTGACAGAGACTCTGAATATTCCATAGAGAGTGACCTGGTGAAGATAGCATCAGCAACGAAACATACGAGTGTGGGATTTGTGTCTGTGTTGAGACGCCATGATCGGCCTCATTTGAACTCTTCCGTAGGGAGGGTGAACTTGGAGTTGGAGTGGCTGCTTAGGACGGATAGAGGGTCCCATATTGGTTTGATTCCTGTGGATGCTATCGATAGGTAGGACTACACTATGCATGGCCTTCACCTCAATAGGAAAGGGAAGGGAAAACTGTCTGGGTTGATTGCAGAAAACTTAAGAGGGGACACTGGCACAAGTGGTAAAATACCAGTGGTCACAGGTGTCAGAGGGATGCCTTTTTTAGGATAGGGAAGGGGGAAAGAAAACGAGTTTTAAGAGAGATTGGCAGACACACTCAGTTTGAGAAAACAGATGAACAGGAATCAGATTGTATCATACAGCCTCCATTTAAACAGTGTTTAACAGAAAGTAATCAGAAACTGCCAGTTCATCTTCGCCAAAGCAGTTACAATCCCATTAGTATGCAGTATCAATTATCTTTATTACACTAGAACATTCCGGGACTTAGAAATAAAGCTGATGAACTACTCATTTGTATCGATGAAATGAATTCATCTAACCAAATTGACATAATCTGCCTCTCTGAACATCAAGTGACCACTGATATAGATATGTTAGACATATCAGGACTTCTGCAGAGTAGATATGGATGGAGGAGGAGTTGCCACATTTATCAAGAACTGCCATAAATTCAAGAACATTGACATTAATAAATTCTGTTCAGAGCAGCATCTAGAAGCATGTGCAACAGAAGTAGAGTTCCATAACAGATCCTATATAATAATAACTATTTACCAAGCACCTGCAGGAAATTATAATATATTCTTAGATCATCTAGAAGCTCTTTTGGGTTATTTAACAGGAAGAAACCAAGAAATTTTGATTTCTGGTGACTTTAATACAGATTTTCTAATGCAATCTTCCAGTAAACATTCACTGCAGTTAGTAATGTTGTCTTTCAATCTAACTCACACTGTAAACTTTCCAACTAGGATCACTAAATCCTCAAGGACAGCCATTGATAACATTTTTATAGACAAATCAAAGAAACAAAATCATATCATAAAACCTGTTATAAATGGACTATCAGATCATGACATGCAGCTCCTTGTTTTAGATGTAAATTCTAAGCAGATTATCAAGACTGCTAAATCTGAGTACAGGAGAGTAGTCAATCAACCAAAAATTGAGTGTTTTAGAAAACTGCTCAAAGATATGAACTGGAAAGATGTTTATAGTGCTCATGACATGAATGAAAAATATAGAACATTCATGGACAATGTCAGTACCATGTTTGAAAACTGTTTTCCTCTAAAAGTTACTCAAATTAAACAGAAGTCTATAATAAAACCATGGATTACACAAGGAATAAAGATTTCCTGTAAGACAAAAAGGAAAATGTATCTGTTGACCAAGAATAGCTCCAATGCTGATCATTTAGCTAAGTACAAGGAATACTGTAAAACATTAAAACAAGTAATTCAGACGTCTAAAGAAATGCACTACGAGAAGGAGATAGCAATGTCAGGGAACAAAATAAAAACAATATGGGATATAGTGAAAGAGCAGACTGGTAGAACCAGAAAGGAACAGGAGCAAATAGCATTAAGGGTAGATGACACATTAGTAACTGATGGGCGTAGTGTGGCAAATCTATTTAACAAGTACTTTATATCCATTACTGATAGAATGGGACTTTCAGGATCAGTAACTGAAACTAGCCTTCACAAATAGCTTCAAGTACATGAATATATCACTCACTTCACCAAAAGAAATAACTTCCATAATAAAATCTTTAAAAACAAAGCATTCTAGTGGGTACGATGAAATATCAACAAAGTTAATTAAGGCATGTTCTTGTGAGTTTAGTACAATTCTAAGTTACTTGTGTAACCAGTCAATTATAACTGGGACATTTCCTGACTGGCTAAAATATGCAGATGTTAAGCCTCTATTCAAGAAAGGGGATAAAGAGATACCACCAAACTACAGACCGATTTCACTGTTGCCAGCATTCTCAAAAATTTTAGAAAAAGTAATGTACAGGCAGCTGCTCAACCATTTGACCACAAATAACATATTATCAAGAACACAGTTTGGATTTCTGAAGGGTTCTGATATCGAGAAGGCTATTTACACCTACAGTGAAAATGTACTTAATTCATTAAATAACAAATTACGAGCAGCAGGTATTTTCTGTGATTTGTCAAAGGCATTTGATTGTGTGAACCACAACATCCTTTTAAGTAAATTAGAATTCTATGGTGTCATGGGCAGTGCTGCAAAATCGTTCAAGTCATACCTCACTAACAGGAAACAAAGGGTGTCAGTGCAAGGGACTAGTGAATTAAGTCATCAGTCATCATCAGAATGGGAAGAAATTACATGTGGTGTCCCACAAGGATCCATCTTAGGGCCATTGCTTTTTCTTGTGTACATTAATGATCTCTCATCAGTTACACTGCCAGAAGCAGAGTTCGTTTTGTTTGCAGATGACACAAGTATTGCAATAAATAGTATGTCAAGTGTAGTTCTAGAAAGATCTGCTAATGATATTTTTATGGATATTAATAAATGGTTTAAAGCCAAGTCAGTGACATTAAACTTCGAAAAGACTCACTATATGCAGTTCAGAACCTGTAAGAGGTTTCCACCCAGCATATGCATAAAATACGGAGAAGAGCAGATAGAAGAGGTTGACAGTCTTAAATTTCTGGGATTACAACTTGATAATAAATTCAGTTGGGAAGGGCACACCACAGAACTGCATAAACGCCTTAACAAATCTGTATTTGCAATTCGAGTGTTAGCAGACATAGGGGACATAAAAATGAAAAAGCTTGCATACTTTGCCTACTTACATTCCATAATGTCTTATGGTATAATATTTTGGGGTAAATCTTCAAGTCAAACAAAAGTTTTCAGAGCCCAAAAGCGTGCAATACGTATTATTTGTGGAGTAAATTCACGGACGTCCTGTAGAAACCTCTTCAAAGAACTGGGTATACTAATTACTGCCCCTCAGTATATTTACTCATTAATGAAATTTGTCCTAAATAATATATCTCTTTTTCCAGCAAACAGATCAGTTCATACATACAATACCAGGAACAAAAATGATTCGCACAAGGATTTAAAAGCACTTACTTTAGTTCAAAAAGGGGTCCACTGCTCAGGAACACACATCTTCAATAATTTGCCAGTAAACATAAAAAATTTAGTTACAAATAAAGATCAGTTTAAAAGGAGCCTGAAAGACTTACTAGTGGCCAACTCCTTCTACTCCATTGCTGAATTTTTTAATAGAAACAAATGATGTATTGTATATATTCATACTATTAGTATTGTTATTTCAGCTTAAAAAAAATTGACATGTTCCACATCCACGAGGATCTCCTCAGCACGGATCTATGGAACGAAAAACTAATCTAATCTAATCTAATCTAAAACCACCCTTAACGCGGAATTTGATCCCTTCGTGACATTACAGCTCGACTGCAATTTGTTGTTTGTTCAAAACTGCAGATTCCTCAACATCTCCACATTTTGCGCGTGAAAGGGTTCGAATCCTGGCCCGGCACTAAAGCTTTCATTATGTATTATCAAGCTCTAGCATGAGAACACCTATCTGCTGGTGGGTAATAATTTTGTTTTTTAATGTATTTTCATTCGTTGTCAACACTAACGGTATCTGACGTTTTCGAGTCCCAGTGAGACACAGAACTGTTTGCGAAATCATTGTAAATTCAAGGATGTTATTCCGAGCTGCTGGTGGAGAAAAATTCGGTACCTGACGTCTCTTCGTGTGCAGTCAACAACGATATGTGTGGTGCTCGATTCCCAGTCAGCACCGAACTCTTCTTCATATTATTTCTAGTTCAAACATGCTCACACGTCGCTGCTGGTGTAACAAACCCATTTTTAACTTTCGTTTTCTCTAGAATATAACAGCGATAGGTGCCAGGTTGGAGTCCTGGGAAAGAAAAAATTAATGTTTCGTCTCGTCATTTCAGTTAAAGCATCTAGCTACTGCCGAGAAAATCCGATATGTCACAGTTGATTGTGCTTCGATGACAACCCAATTAGGTTCTGCGTTCGAATCCCTGTCCAACACAAAGCTTTACCTCACGGCATTTCAAGTAAGGTACTTGCGAAGAAGCAATATTTAACATCTCTCGTAGTTCGTTAACAAGGACTTGATCTAGGAATTCGCGTCCGTTAACAATGTTTACGTTCTGTAATTTAAAGTTGCTATTTGCTAACTGATACTGTCTAAAATCGAGGTATGTCACTCTCTGTATACCTAGTCAGGAATGACTGTTAGTTTCCGTCAGTCACGAAGTCTTTGCTTAGTCTGCATGACCTGGGTTTGAATTCATATGCAGAACGAGACGGTTCGTCGTGTCATTTGAAGTTCATACATATTCTCAACTAGCTGCTCGTGAATAACTTAAACTTTTATTGTCATTTTGTGTTAAATAATAAGTACGGTATGTTATTTTGAAGAGGAAATCATGAATACGACGAACTTACTACGTGAATTACCGATCTGACGTAATAATGAGAGTGGTAACATTTCGTGTATGTCATTTATTGTAATAAATGTGAACTTACAAGCCTGAAGAACCGTCTTATCTGTGATAAGATGTTCCCTGATATTTGTAGTATCTTAGTATTACTTTATATCTTGAGTTATTGCGATACACAGCAGTGTTTTCTAGTGGTGACTTGTTGGAACCATTATCAATAGTCAAACGACTGTACCGAGGGGCGATTAGAGGACCTGCTAGACAGCTGCGCTATGTGGGTTGCATTCGAATCAGATGAAATGCAATTCAGGTCGTTCGGATACTTTTGAGCACGACTTTACATCAAACAATCTTTCCGCTTGCTAGAATTACGACAGTCAGTATTAAGGTGAATAACGTAATAAAAAGTTTCTGTCCATAGCCAGTAAACAATCTTACTTTAATTGATCTTTGAAAATTAATATAATATGTTGTACGTGTTTTTGCTATTCGATTATGATTTGACTACTTGACGTGTGTGGTAAGAAGTACTTGAAAGTGTGCGTTAGGTACTGTTCCTACGTTATGACGCCAATAACTATTCTTACATAAGATTGGTTACAAGTATAAAGTTCAGTTTAAATTTAATTATTTTCGTTCCGGTGAGGAACTGGCGACCGTTGGTTCTTTTGAGTAATGAAAACTTTGAAAAACTTTTTTCCAAATTTTCCACTAGTTACTGTGAATTAAAAACTAGTTTATGTGAAAAAATGTATAAAGTTAACCGAACTTCGTTTATAACCGTCATTGCTAAAGTACTGAGCAGTGGTGACTCGGTTATAACTTCATCTGCTTCTCTTGGTTTCGCATTATTATTCGGAGTAGATGCCTTTTCGCCACAGATTAGGGACTTCAGGTACACAGTCTTATAGAAAAGCCTAACTAGCCGGAGAGGTAGGAGGGTTGTACAACCACAGCAAAATATCTAAAAGTATGTATCTGGAGCGGCCTTAAGTGAAATGACCACATAAAAAATAGTGGGAAAATCAGATGGCAGGCAGAGATCCATAGAAAGGATCTTAAAGAAATATAAATCATCCACTAAAGAAGTAGTTTACAAGGCCCTTGTTCGACCGATTCTTGAGTACTGTTCATAAATCTGGGATGCTTACCAGAAGAGAGAGAGCGAGAAGTAGCGTGTGTATGTGTGTGTGTGTGTGTGTGTGTGTGTGTGTGAGAGAGAGAGAGAGAGAGAGAGAGAAAGAAGATCCAAAGAGAAGCGGCACGTTTCGTCACGTGACCGTTTAGTCGACACGAGAGCGTCGCAGAGACGCTCAACAGACCCCAGTGGCAGGCGCCACAGGAGAGGCTTTGTGCACCACAGGGAGATTTACGTATCGAAATTTCGAGGGAGTACTTTCCGGGAAGAGCCGGACAACATATTACTTCCTCCACATACGTCTCGCAAAATAGTCACAACGACAAATTTCGAGTTCATACAGTATTACCGACAATCATTCTACCCACGCTCCATTTACGAGTGGAGCAGGGTGAGGACATCAGTTAACGGTACCAGAAGTAGCCTACGCCATACAACACCAGGCTTGCAGAGTATTTTAGATTAATACATGATCCGTTGACACTTCTCGTGTTCAGGTATATTTTCAAATAATCTTGGTACGGACTCTTTTTTTCTTTGTGAACTACTAGAATCCACGTTCACAGTTTTTCCAGTGTTATCTCTCTCTGTCTCTCGTAAAAGGCACTGGAAACAATTTTGTAGCTTCCAAAACGGATACGGGATGATATGTGATTTGTGGACTTAGGTGTCACTTGTTTTGCTGATCTATAGTGCCCATATGGGATTAATGTTCTGTACTATACTTTTTAAACATTATGACATCATTTTCTCAGAATTTTACCGTAGGCTCATTTATTTACATGGAGAATTTTCGTTTGTCCTATGTAGCCACGTGGTCTTGTTCATTCGTATTGATGCGAGGTAACCTCGAGTGACCTAAGCCCATTATCCTGCGTATTTTGTTTCGAAACCAAAGCAACTACGCGCTTTGCAATGTGCCTTCTTTCTTTCGTATGGTTTTTCAGGTATGATCCATATTGCAGTACCAGTTATATAATTTTTAGGTTCACTTCAGCTTACGATTTAGTAACTCTGAAGTGAAATCTGTAACAAATGGCAAGCTCATTTGACCTGCATGAGTAGGATCTGTAAGGCAAATTCATTCCACGTTTGGTCGTTGTTTAAACAGTGAGTATACGCAATATTCAATCTATGCTGTTTAAAAATGCCTAACAGAAAACAACGTTATTGCGCTTGCCAAGGTTCTACCATGTCATTGCCTAAGTTTTACAAGATGCGTTATCGAGGCTTCTACATTTGAAAATCGATATAAAATTCAAGAGTAAACTCGTTCAAAATTTATCTGAACCCGCAATTAAGTTTCACAAGACTTGTTAGATTATCTACATACAAGGCTCTTTAACAATTACAATCTAAATTTTCATGTCATAGCAGTCGGTTCTGATTAAATATTACACAGTTTCAGCTACAGCATAAAACTGCTTGAATTTATCCGTCTCTTTCCATGAAAGTCATTTTGCTTGTATTCACTGAATCAGATCTCGTAATGTCATTCAAGTTTTTGGTTTTGATTTCCTTTTTAGAAATTGTGCCCAACATTACTAGAATTTATTGAAACTCAGAACCCCATCTTATCCACAGTTACATAATAAGGTTTTTGGGGGATAGGTTCGATGAACTACTCCTGTATGCGTGGTACGAGAGCATTACTTAATTTTTAACCATTTCTTTAAAAAGTATTCAGAAGCAACTCACGTACCTAAGTCGAAGTACAAGGTCAAAATGTTTCGATACGAATAATTTCTTCTATCTAAAAGAGATGGTTTAGGTAGCGTTAATAAATTTAAAAAAAGATGAAATTTGCAAATCACTTTAGAAATAGTTTGCCTTGAGAAAGTCCGATTCCGTATTTGTAATGCACATCAAATACAATCATTTGATACATATGTCAATATTTTGTTCAGCTTAAATTTTTGCATTTTTGTAATAGTATTTTTCTTTTTTGTGTGGGTTACTGTCCCCTCTCCCCACGTCACTCCAGTTGAATCAACATCTTATGCAAATGATTTGCATGCGAACACCGTAACCTTCCCCAAGAAACTTATGAAAATATTTTTAATGAGAATTGGACATCGTGCTGTAAAACGTAATCTCCCGTAAAAATATGAAAATGACAATAATTTAAATGTCAATGGGAATAGAGGCAAATGTTCTTGAGCTCCCACAAAACATCGTTAAATTGAAATAAAAGTGACTGTAACTTTGCTACAAAAATATTGAAAAATAATCGCCCAATGTGAACTCGACACAAAAATTGAGAAATGAACATTAATCATTAAACCCACAATAATAGGGCAGCATCGCTGACCTAAGGCCCTGTGCAATAATTAATCTGATAGATTGAAGGGCAGCATCGCTGACCTTATGCCCTGTGCAATAACTAATCTGATAAATTGATTCTGGGATGAAAAGCATAGGAAATATTGTTTCAATTGGAATGATTCTTTTCTTAAAAAAGATTGCTTTGAAAACAAAATTATTATTGGGGCATTTCTTGAACAAATTAATTACAATTGACATACATTACATTATCAGATGTGCGCAATGCTGCTTCATTACCTTATTTAACAATATACCTCATCCCGAACCTTGACCAGAGACCCATGTCATCCTGCCTCGGGCATGGATGTGTGTGATGTCCTTAGGTTAGTTAGGTTTAAGTAGTTCTAAGTTCTAGGGGACTGATGACCACAGCTGTTAAGTCCCATAGTGCTCAGAGCCATTTGAACCAGACCCATGTCGACGCCCGCCGACTCCTCACACACAACTCCGACTCGTAACTGCTAACTCGCAACAAAATTCAACTCGCAACTGAACTACATGCTTTTGCGACTCGCTACGTACAACTACTTTCTGGCAACTCGCTACGTACAACAACCTTCTCGCAACTGAACTCTCGCGCGGTCAAGCGCAGACTAGCAACGATAAATGACTCTCTGGTCAGAGATTCTGTCGTGCCTCGCCATCGCTGCTACTGAATACATACGTGTTTCAGAACCCTCCACTGGGGGGGGGGGGGGGGGGGGGGGGGCAAAAAATTGGCAGCGATGGTGAGTCATTTGGACTTAGCATGAGCAACAAATTTTTTCTTAACTAATTAACTTTACAATCACAGAATATTCAGATGTAGATCATGAAGTAAATGTGGTGCATCGCACCGAGTACAAAATATATATACAATGAGTGCAAAACAAATGACATAAGTGCACATGCACTGAAAACTCTTTAGCAACATAATGGCAAAAAATCATGTTGACAAGTGACATAAATGCACATGCACTGTAGTTCAGAATATATCAGCAAATCAAAATGTACATACAATGAGTAGTAGTCATGTTAGAAAATGACAAAAGTGCACACGCACTGAAATTCAGAATATAACAGCAAATCACAAAATGTATATACAATAAGTAGAAATCATGTTAGAAAAATGACAAAAGTGCACACGCACTGTAGTTCAGAATATATCCAAAAAAATGTATAGGCCATGAATATAAATCATGTTAGCAAAAATGATTTTCACTATGTTACAAGAATTAAGATAGGAAAGGGAAGGATTGCATCATGGTTGTAGCACTTTAGGTTGCACGCAGCTGCACTGAAAGTCCATATCTTTCCACAGAAGTACAACACCAAGTGACACAATCTGAAGTTTTTTTCCCAAAAGTATTTATCAGCGTACCCAAGACACTGAAATGCCATAGTAATATTCCATGTTATCATTTTGGCAGTACATCAGGTACACCAAACAGTGGGACCATAGTAATGTCTCCATCGCTCACGGTGGTGGACAGCATGTCGTGTCAACACCACGCTCTTACAAGGCACACCAACGTAGAATTAGTGCAAAAACCAAATATAGTGCTCCATGATCAAGAGGATATACAGGACAAATGGATATTGCAGTAATTCAGGGTAGTTAGGTCAGAAAGTGAAGGACATTAAGTCACATACTAGTCTTCATTGGGAATTACATTAGTAGTTTGCGGCATTCATAGCCCAGTTATTGAACATTTCTGTACCATGTATGTAGTATTACAGAAAAATGTTCATTAATTGATTTACAGACAACATTGTCATTGGTCATTTTAATACCGTGATCAGTAGCATTCATTTCCCAGTTACAAAGCATAATCAGTAGCATTCATTTCCTTGTTACAAAGCATAATTTGTAGCATTCATTTCCTAGTTACAAAGCGTTATTAATCATTGGTCATTTCAATACCATAATCAGTAGCATTCATTTCCCAGTTACAAAGCATAATCCGTAGCATTCATTTCCTTGTTACAAAGCATAATTAGTAGCATTCATTTCCTAGTTACAAAGCATTATTAATCATTGGTCATTTCAATACCGTAATCAGTAGCATTCATTTCCCAGTTACAAAGCACAATCAGTAGCATTCATTTCCTTGTTACAAAGCATAATCAGTAGCATTCATTTCCTTGTTACAAAGCATAATTAGTAGCATTCATTACTTAGTTACAAAGCATTATTAATCATTGGTCATTTCAATACTGTAATCAGTAGCATTCATTATTCAAGTGACATATTATTCATAGCTGATCAGCATTACTCAGAACTCTCTTAAACTGATATCATTATTGGGGACTGGTAATACATTTTTTTGTTAGCAATGCATTGCTTTGGGTAATTATAGGGGAAAGCAAGAAAAAAAAAATTTGCTTCTGGGTTGTTGCTGTAAATGAAAATGTGTAACGTCATTCGTCATGAGTCCGCTGTTGCAAGATTATGAAACAAGTAGAGTATATGTAATCACATTCATAAATGACATAGATTTAATGAACAACTGCCTATAGCACATTAATTTCATAAATAATTTCTCCTGCAAAAATATACAAAAAATGGATTATTAAGCTGAAAGAAGAAATGCATTTTATGCTGAAAAGTAGCGAACTTCGAATTAACAGGTAGTGAAATGTGTATAAAAATGTGTTCCATAGCTGTCCTTTCCAAAACCTTCAGTCATTATACTATGCAATATAACACCTGCTGTCAAAGCGAACTGCAACAAATACTTAAATAACTACATAGCATAAATACATAACTTCCACATTATCCTCATCTCTAAAGAAAAAACTTCATTATCCATCACTTCATTATCTATATTATCATAACTCCATTATTATCATCACATGTAAAGAAAAACTTCATTATCCACAGTAGCATTATTCTTCATCATTATTCATCAGTATTCATTATCATCTGCAAAAAAATCACTTCATTACTCATTACATAACTATTCCTTATCTCTAGCATACTTCATCACTAAAACTAAGATGTATAGTTCTGTCTGACAGCCTGCATCAATCGCCTTGTATTCTGAAAAAAAAAAATTAGTTAAGACTGCTATTCTGCGATGCATATAGTATATTCTTGTTAATGCTTGTTAATTCTGATCCATTTACTCTCCCTCACGAGGTTTGCATCTTCTTTCGATTATTCCGAAGGTGAAATTACCATTTCTGTTTAATTTATCTCTTTCACGCATCATTTCTTTCTGAAATTGATGAACAGAGATAAATGTCTTGCATTTAAATCATATACTCATTAAATAATGACTGGTTTGTGGTAACATAATTAAGCATACAGCATTACATGACAGAAAACGTAATATGTCAAAACAACAAAACAAAAAAATAGACAGCGTTCAAAGGCAAAAAATGTACTCAGTGTATCACAATGTAACAGTAAAGTAGTCACGATGTTGAGATATCATAAGGCAAAATGTCAAAGTTAACTGGTGTTTGCTATATCTTAACTATCTCATAGTGCATACAAACAAAACATGAAACAATCGTATATACCTAAGAAAGACAAAAAATGTGACGTTCGTTGTGTTCAGCTTGTATGTTGTGTAGTTAATAGAGGCGAGAATTAAAGACTTTAATGGAGAGAAAATTTAATAAAAATTAATATGTCACTAGATAACATTGCATAATTATTCATAAGATACGTAAGTTTCTCTGAAAAAAATGTGCACAGTCTGATATGTAACGACAAGAAGAGCGACCTGCTAACCTTACCTTGCCGGGCACTTGCCAAGAAAAAATACGATAATCATCAGTAATTAGTCATGTGAATATAATTGCATAAGTGATCATAAAAATTAGTAAATGGCATCACATAGTATGTTGAATCATAAAGTGTCTTCATTCAATAAAGGGTTTAATATTGGAGACATGGTGGTTGCCTTTACTTTTTCTGGTTCTCAGAGTTTCGACGTGTACAACATTGGGGTGAGGAATGCTGCGAATCCGATAAGGACCTGCGTATAGAAGTTCAAATTTACTGCACCTATCTTTTATTCTGCTGGATAAATAGTGTGTACGTACTAATATCTTCTGTACAATGTGAAAATCACGGCGTATACAAACCTGTTTTTGCTGTCTTCTCCGGCGCTCTGCGGCAGGTTTGATGTTGTTCAGCGCAATGTCGATTATTTCGTGGTGTAGTAATCGACGAGATATAGGAAAGTTTACTAATTCTGTAATTTTGTTAGGTGGTTCAGCATTTTTCAGTATAACAGACGGAGATAGCATAGTGGATTCATTTGGAATGGAATTAAATACATCCTGGAATGAGAGTATGTGTGTGTCCCAATCAATATGTTGGTTATGGCAGTAAATTCTACACAGTTTACCAATTTCTTTCATTAATCGTTAACAAGGGTTCGAAGAAGCATGGTACCTGGATATATATATCGGAGAAATGTTTCTAGCTCGTAACATACGTGTCCATATAGCAGAACGAAATTGTGATCCATTGTCAGAAATTACTTTCAACACATGCCCTACATGAAATAAGAAATGCTTTACAAATGCTTTCGAAACGGTTTTAGCAGTAGCTTTGCGTAACGGAGTGAAGGTAACAAATTTTGAAGTGAGTTCAACAGCGACAAAGATGTAGCAAAAACCTCTATTAGTTCTCGGAATTGGACCAAAAATGTCTACAGCGGCCATGTGTCTTGATTTAACAGGTACAATTGGATGTAATGGAGGAATATGTGAAGTCGTGTCTGACTTAGCTTTCTGGCAGATTTTGCATGACGCTAAAACTCGTCGTATACGTTTTTCCATGTTGGTAAAATAACAGTTCTGTCTCAGTATAAGAAAACATTTTCTGGCTCCGTCATGTGCATAACTTAAATGAGTATATCATATTAATTTGTTAACCAGTTCGTCAGGAATGCATAACAACCAATTGTTGCTGTCAGGATGAGAGCGGCGAAACAGAATGTCATTGCGTACAGTGTAATGGTTTCTAATCGTAACATTATTCTTATCTTGCCAAACGTGTTTAATTTCTTTCCACACGTTGTCTTTATTTTGCTCTTTTGCTATGTCCTGTAATGACGACGAAATAAAATTTTCAAATGCAACTTGCTGAATGTACATGACGCTGAAATTTGCTTTACAGAAGTTGGTTGCGATTTCTTGCTGATTGTTGCTGAAAGAACGAGATAGTGCGTCTGCTATAATATTTTGTGTGCCGGGAATATGAACTATTGTAAAATTAAATTCTTGTAAATAAATCTTCCATCTGCTTAACCTGTCGTGAGTAAATTTATCTGAAAGTAAAAATTGTATCGCTCTGTGGTCTGTGTAAACGGTGGTATGTCTGCCATAAAGAAAGTGCCGAAATCTCATAAAAGTCCATACAACACATAATGTTTCCAGTTCTGTAACAGAATAATTTCGTTCAGCAGGTGACAGAATGCGACTTGCAAATGTGATGTTTTTAATTACTGTTGAGCCATCTTCTTCAATTTCCTGAAAAATATGTACGCCTAAAGCGGTGTTAGAACTTTCGGTGGCAATGGAAAAATTTCTGGTAAGATCTGGGTGCGATAAAAGCGGTGCATTCAACAAGGCGTGTTTCAAGTTCATAAATTCAGAATGTGCTTGCTTATCCCAGGACCAAATAGTGTTTTTACCTGTCAATTGGCATAATCTAGGTGTGTCTAAAGCAGAGTGATGAATACATTTACGAAAAAAGTTAATTAAGCCCAAAAAACTGTGTAGTTGCTTCTTCGTTGTAGGAACAGTAATGTCACGTAGAGCTTGAAGTTTTTCCGTATCAGGCGCAATGCCTTCTGCTGAAATTACGTGTCCAAGAAATTTTATAGAAGTTTTGCCAAAGTGCGATTTACTGAGATTAACTGTGAGTCCTTGTGCATGAAAGGTTTGCAACAGTTGTTCTAAAATCAGATTGTGTTCAGACCAGTTAGCTTCTGCAATCAGAATGTCGTCTACGTACGTCGTGATTCTGTCTTTAAGTTCTGTCGGAAGTATTGTGTTCAAACCACGAATAAAAGCTGCAGAAGAAATAGTTAAACCGAATGGTAATTTGCAAAATTGATAACAGTCACCAAAACAGAGAAAAGCTGTGTACTTTCTGCATTTCGGATGGAGCTGAATTTGCCAAAATCACGATTTCAAATCTAGTGTGGAATAAATAGCCGTACCATGCAATTTCTGTAGTAGTTCTTCTAGTGTCTGTGGTCGATCTGTTTCATTAATAATTATGTCATTGATGTGACGTGAATCAAGCACGAGGCGAAGTGAGCCATCTTTTTTCTTAACAATATGTAGCGGGTTTATGTACGGACTAACTGACGGTTCAATAATTCCTTGGTCAAGCATAGCTTACAATTCTTTCTTAACCTGTTCTCTATGGATATATGAAATGGGATAATGCTTAGCTTTAAATGTGTCGTGTTGTTTGACTTGAAATTCATACATAAAACCGGACATAGTACCAGGAATGTTGTTGAAAACTGGAGCTTGCTGTAAAAGAATTTTGTGTAGTTGTGTGCGTTCGTCGTCTGTATTTGCACAGCTCTGCTTAACTTTATCAGAAATCATTTGCATTACATCATAGTCAGCTTCGTCTGGAGTATTATACTTATGTACGTACGTATCTGTGAACAATGTGGAATTACAATCAATGTTACGTGATGCGGAAATGACCTCTGTGCGATTAAATGTTTGTTCTTCCGCAGATAAAGAGTGCTGAAATTCTATAGCAAATTGTATATTTTCATCCTTCAACATTAAATAGGAATTCTGAAAATCGATAACTGCGTCGTGTTGTACCAGAAAATTCGTACCTAAAATAATGTCTGTCGTCAATAACGGAATAATCCAAAAATTTGAGTGAAACGTGTGACCTGCAATACAAAATGATAAATGTGTCTGAAATTTAACGTCTACTCATATACTCGATACTGCTCCTTTTACTTTCATTTTGCCTAATGGTAATGTAGGATAGGTATTCTCTTTGTTACACTCATTAATAGTTTCTTCATTTATTACTAACATAGGTGATCCGGAATCGATTACTGCTGAAAATTTCGATGAACCAATTTTAATTTCGATGACAGGATGTGAAATGGTTTTCTGAACAACTGGTCTTTCCTGTAAAACAGTGTCTCTGATGTCGTCAAAAGTAATAACATTTTCGTGAACAACATTTTGCGTGTCTAAAGTAGTGCTTGTGTTACTGGAAGATGCGACCTGTACAGTATCTAGTCAAATTCTATCTGACGTGTTATTATTTTCAGGAGGATGCTGTGGCATTTCGACTATTTGAACTGTTCTATTATTTCTTCCAGACGTATTACGCTCTGGATGATACCTACTGTCGGGTTCATTCATGAGAATATATTGTTGCTGATCCTTTTTTTGTTGGTAAGACCGACTGTTGTTAGATGTACGCTGAAAATTGTCCTCATTAGTTTTACGTCTGTCGTAATAGTCATTTTTATACGGTGCATTACGATAGGAATTGAAATACTGTCTTCTCTGTACGTAGTTATTTCCTTGCTGCCGTGCGTTACTATTTGTTGTGGGTGGGACTATACGTGCACGCGGCGAAACATTAAAGCTAGGTTGACCTTGTGCATTACATTGTGGGTTACATATGCTAACCGGCTGACTTTCATGCTGTTGTGGTGGAAAACGTCTATTGTTACTAAAATGTGGTTCCTGTTGCTGAAAATTTTGACGATATTGATAACTAGAATTTGGTCTGTTACTAAAGTTCTGTTGGTTGTCATTCCTAAAGCGTCTACTAGCTTTACTATTGAAATTGCGTGGTTGATCGTAATTACTGTAAATTTGTTGGCCTTGGTTGTCATATGAAAAATTTTTGTTTACGAAGGAATAATCTGATTGCTGCACTTCTAAAAGCTGCAGCAGATCCCTGAATGCCGAAATATTTTCTTTTTGCTGACCCGTTAAAAGAGACACACATAATGATCGTGGTAATTTAGAGATACATAGTTGAATAAGTGCAGATTCACTATATGGTTCACTTAGGTACTGGTTTTGTTGAACCATGCGTTCGAAAATTTGCGTGACACTGGGAAAATTTGAGTTCTCATAATTTGGTAAACTAATTAACTGATCTTTAATTCCGCGCTGTGTCGTCTTCGACCAATACGCTGACAGAAAAGCGTTCTGAAACTCTTCTACTGAATAACATTGTCTCGCGATTGGTCTCATATGAGTTGCCGGTTCGCCTTCCAAAAAACTACAAATAAATTCAAGTTTATGTGTTACGGGCCAAGTCGGTGGAAAAGCAAAGCTAAATTGTTGTATCCAATCTAGTGGGTGAATCTGTGTTCTGTCATTTTTAAACACTTTAAATTTTCTCACTGACAGAAAATGTTTGTAGTCGAAATTGTCGTCTCTGTATGATGGAACAGGTTCACGATTGTAAGAGAATCTATTTGTCTGTGTCTGTTTGGAATCTAAATCACGTACTCTCTGTAGATTACACAAATTATACGCGCTGTGTGAGTTTGACAAATGTTCGCGAAGTGGCGTCTGCTGTGATGTGTTATTAACTGAAATATTTTTCATCTCTGTTACTTCTTGCTGTAAACTTGACAACTTTCTACATAATGTATTGTTAGATGAATTGATCTCATTGATTGTCTGCTGTAAATTTTGGAATTCAGGTGTTTGGTTAAACGAGATCGGTGCAGTATCGTCTGATTTGCTGTCATTATTATTTTCTTTTAACGTCAATACGACTGGCCAATTCATCAAATTTTTCAGTCAGTATTTTTACCTGATCATCGTTCTTAGTGTCAGAAGCATTAATCTGTTTTTGTAAGTTATGTGTGGTTTCGTTCAATTTTTTAACGTCAGCTTTGACGACATCGGAATCCTGTATTACTTCTAATTGTTCGAGTCTGTCGGTCACTGTTTGAAAATCTGTTGTGTATGTGTCATTTCGGATTTTAAGTTGCGTAGCTTTTCAGATTTTAAGTCGCGTACTGTTTGTGAATTGCTTAAGTTACACTGGCTGTGTGAGTGTGACAAATGCTCGCAACGTGGCGGATTCTGTGACGTATTGGTGACTGAAATAGTTTTCATTTCTGTTACTTTAAAACTCTCGGCAATTTGGTTGTTCTGTCGTTCACTTTTATTATCGACTTCCGTATTCAGAATGGGTGAAACTTCTGGTGACTTTAAGTTAAACTCGTCGCATATCTGTACTGCATTTTTAGGACATTGTTCAATGACTGCATTAATTTCATCTTCAAGTGATTCTGTTGTACATGCATGTCTATTACCTAATCCTTGTGCAACAGTTCCAAATTCTTTATTACTTTTACTAGCACAAGCCTTAGCATCCTCACGTAATTGTTCTTTAGTGTCCTGACATTGCACGGTAACAGCTGTAATCTGTTCACTAACTTGTTTGTTCTGTTCGTTAAGATTGTCTTGTTTTTCGTTCGTCAGTTTGAAACTTTCATTAAATTGTTTGTTGTGTTCATCGAGTTTTTTGATCATGTCCTCTTGTTGTTTGAGAAAGTCGTCTTGTTTCTTAATTATTTGTAGCAATAATGCCATAATTTGATCCTCAGTAACATTGCCTACTCTATTCTCTGTGCTGTTTAACGGCGTACCTGCAATTGCCACGTTTTGTGTGACCATTTGGTCATACTGTAATTTATAAAAAGGTTTGCCAGTCGGATGTACACTGTCAATCACTGTTTTGGAATTAAATAAATCTGTCCTACTTTGAGTACCCTGTTCATTTTCATTAGAAAAATTCGTCTGTCCGTTACGTGAATTTTACAAACCGGGTGTGTTAAGCTGGGCAGCGCTCATTACACTAGAGCACCCCGCGTCATCAATTGTCGTCAAATTAACATACGACGCAATCGAATTTATCTGTTCAGCACAAAGATCAAAATTAACATTGGTGGTCGGTACATACTGATTGTCACTAAATGGAGGATTGTCATCGTTACATTGCGTGTCACAATTACTATCGGTCAAGTTGTTTAATTCGGTTATTTCACTCATTATACCTCGCGATGTACTATTAATAGTCTTTCGCGGCATTTTTACACTAATCACAATTATTCACAAATGAAACAAAGACAATGCAAAATCCAACAAATACAAATACAACAAAGAGCAACGAATTGCCGATGATCTGAGGAAAGAAAGTCACAAAATTAGTAAAAGCGTTGCGCCAAATGCTAATTATATTTTAGTTAATAAGAGCAGATATCTGACTACTTTTCAGAAGATTCTCAAAGAAATACGATCCTGGACCGGATGTCGCCAAGTGTAACCTTCCCACAGAAATTTATGAAAATATTTTAAATGAGAATTGGACATCGTGCTGTAAAACGTAACCTCCCGTAAACATACGAAAATGACAATAATTTAAATGTTAATGGGAATAGAGGCAAATGTTCTTGAGCTCCCACAAAACATCGTTAAATTGAAATAAAAGTGACTGTAACTTTGCTACAAAAATACTGAAAAATAATCGCCCAATGTAAACTCGACACAAAAATTGAGAAATGAACATTAATCATTAAACCCACAATAATAGGGCAGCATCGCTGACCTAAGGCCCTGTGCAATAATTAATCTGATAAATTGAAGGGCAGCATCGCTGACCTTATGCCCTGTGCAATAACTAATCTGATAAATTGATTCTGGGATGAAAAGCATAGGAAATATTGTTTCAATTGGAATGATTCTTTTCTTAAAAAAGATTGCTTTGAAAACAAAATTATTATTGGGGCATTTCTTGAACAAATTAATTACAGTTGACAAACATTACATTATCAGATGTGCGCAATGCTGCTTCATTACCTTATTTAACAATATACCTCGTCCCGAACCTTGACCAGAGACCCATGTCGACACCCGCCGTCTCCTCACACACAACTCCGACTCGTAACTGCTAACTCGCAACAAAATCCAACTCGCAACTGAACTACATGCTTTTGCGACTCGCTACGTACAACTACTTTCTGGCAACTCGCTACGTACAACAACCTTCTCACAACTGAACTCTCGCGCGGTCAAGCGCAGACTAGCAACGATAAATAACTCTCTGGTCAGAGATTCTGTCATGCCTCGCCATCGCTGCTACTGAATACATACGTGTTTCAACACTTCCAGCGATTTGTAAGGGTCCAGACTTCCGTTTTGATGCACTGAATCTTGCTTAAATGTGTGTGAATTCCTAAGGGTCCAAACTGCTTAGGTCATCGGTCCCTAGACTTAGACACTACTTAAACAAATTTATGCTAAGAACAACAATATTAATTTTATGGAATATAGAATATCTTATGTTCTTATGTTAGATTTGTGTTATCTTTATTTCCAAGTTGTAACTTTTTCAGATTCCATTGTGTTGTATAAGAAACTGTCTGTACTTTAGTGTTGTAACATCAACGTAAACGGATAAAATAATGAGAAACAAAATAGTATGGGGGGATTTCGAAAAAAATGACTTCTTCGACAAATATGGTGCATGGTTGTAATGAACATTAAAAATCATAAAACTTTTATTTGAAGTTCTTTTTATATCTGATACCATTTCAATGGTATTCATTCAGAAATATTAGACTGCATTTTTTTCAACAGGGTGTGTCACTCCCTTAATGGCCGTATAGGCACCTATAAGAAATGTGTGTTTCTTATTTTGGGTTACACTACAACATATTCAGAGTCGATCAGAATCGAACTGTGTCCCTTGGATAGGTTTACTTGTAAGATATGTCACGCCAAGGGGCGCAGAGGTCAACGCCGCTTGCCCATCGACTCGTACGCCACGCTACACTTTGCACGCAAGTGATACGCGCAAGTATATGAATTGTGAAACAGGTCGGAGTGCATAGTGCTGACGAGTCTGTCTGAAGCAATGGATTAGATACTAACAGTCTGTCTGCAATCGACATTAGATTGACAAAAAGGGCAGAGAACGCTACAGAATTCTACGACACACTCTAGGTCGCTGTCAAGTAGACGTGACAGCAGACACCGAACATATTCATGGACGCGGCACAGGAATAGTAACAGGTCGTTAGTCGCCAAATTAGTGCATCTTCTGAGAAAGTAGACAGGGTTACTGTTACAGATGCGACGTCCAACGGCTGCAAACGTTGCTTTCAGGACGTTCAAACACCGACAGTTTCCTTTCTTCGTCAGAGACTGGCGCTTTCTCCTCTACGACGGACATGGGTGTCGCGTCTTCGCTCCTGCCACGACTGACAGAAGTAGCACTGAAGATCTCGAACGACCTGGTACCTACCCGTCACCAGCAGCTGACGCGTCTCTTCAGCGATTACAGATCTTGGCCACATTTTGCCTACTCTCTCCCCCCCCCCCCCCCCCCCCTCGCTGTACGCTTTCATTTACGAAGAGATACAAAAAAAAAAAAGAACAGAATAATATTGCCGTGGGGGCGGAGCTTGTGTAGTACGCATTTCTGCCGCTAGACGTGCACAGCGCAACTCACTGCAAGTTCAGTGCCGTATGTGTTGTCGATCTGGTTTTTTCTGTCCATCTGCAAGGACTGTTTTGTCAGCGCTGTTTTGTTGTTGTTACGTTTTTTATGATGGAAAGTTTAAATGAAAAACGTGCAGCTCTGGAATTTTGTTTTCTATTCGGTAAAAATGTTGCTGAAACTATTCTAACGTTAAAAATAGCTTACCAAGACGATGCTATGGGAAAAAATCAAATGTACGAGTGGTTTGGTCGATTTCAAAATGGCGACATGTGGATTGATGAAAAACCTCATTCTGGACCTCCATCAACTGCACAATCGACGAAAACATTGCAAAAATTCGAGAGCTTGTGCACACAGCCCGTCGACAGACAACTGATTGACTTTCAGAGATTAGTGGGTTATTTTGGAGCTCGGTTCAGCGAATTTTAACGCGAGATTCGAGAATGAAAAGGGTTGCAGCCAAGTTTGTCCCTCGGTTTCTGATTGACAATCAAAAGGAACGTCGAGTTGAAACACGTGCTTTGAAACAACAGCTTGAAACTGATGCAGATTTTCTGTATTTCATAACAGATTTCCGCCGTCCATGACTTCAGTCGCCGAATGCATCGTAGTGTGCCGCCTTGGCCAGTAGGATGGTAAAGTATTCGCTGCTGCAACGTAGGGCTATAATATCTATTTCTCAGCACCCTGTTCTTTTGAACCATAATTTTCCTTGTTTTTGTATGGTAGAATATAGATGCTTGGTGGTGGCGTAGATTGATGCCTTGACCTGGATTCACGTGTATGAAGTGAGATAGAGCGAGTAGTGTTCTGGTTAGTGTTGTGTGTCGTTCCCCATCAGATCACTTTGTCCACCATAGATCCCATTTAGTAAGGCTGTTGTTAAATCAATATTTTTGCATGCTGTTTCTTTAATAATTTTGTTGTCTTGTCTTGTTTAAGATCAATAAATCGATTGTGACTTAGACTACAACTTCTCCCTGAGTTCTGATTAACAATTCCTTCGCATTTTTGTGGCAGTCTAGGTCAGAAACATAAGGAGTAGCTTTTTCATTTGGTGTCCACTACGTGGATCTATTACTCCATTAACAGTATCATCTTTCAAGATCTTCAAGAAACTCCAGTGGCCGACGCTACAAGAGAGGCGTTTTGCATCACAGAGAGGTTTACTGTTGAAATTTCGAGATAGTACTTTTCAGAAAGAGTCGGACGCAATATTATTTTCCCCTCAGACGTCTCGTGAAATGACCACAACGAGAAAATTCGAGAATTTAGAGCTAATACAAAGGGCTACCGACAGTCGTTTTTTCCCATGCGCCATTCGCGAATGGAGCAGGGTGGGGGTGGGGGTGGGGGTGGGGGTGGGGGGGGGGGGGGGGGGGAATCAGTTAGTGATACCGGAAGTACCCTCTGCCACGCACCATAAGGTAGCTTGCAGAGTATTAATATAGACATAGAAGTAGACTCATTCGCATTCCGTTCACGCTTCTCTTGTGTCAGGTATATTTTCATATAGTGTCGATTCAAATTAACTTGTCGAACTGTGTATTTGATGACTTGGTACAATCTTCGTATTTCCTTTGTGAGCGACTAGAACCTACATGCACAACTTTTCCGTCTGTGAGTAGAAATGGTTTACGTTACACACATATCGTAAAAGGCATTGGAAACAATTTTGTAGCTAGAATGGGATTTTCACTCTGCAGCGGAGTGTGCGCTGATATGAAACTTCCTGGCAGATTAAAACTGTGTGCCCGAACGAGACTCGAACTCGGGACCTTTGCCTTTCGCGGGCAAGTGCTCTACCATCTGAGCTACCGAAGCACGACCCACGCCCGGTCTCACAGCCTTACTTCTGCCAGTATTTTGTAGCTTCCAAACGGATATTGGGTGACAAGTGATTTGTGGACTTACGCATCAACTGTATTGCTGATCTATACTCTCAGTTCAGGATTAGCATTTCTGTACTGCCTTTTTTTAAACATTGTATAACATTCATTTTCCCAGGCTGTACTGTAGGCTACATAAGGGGTGCGAACACCGTCAGATCTTGAATGATCACTGTGAAAGACAAGCCGCATAGTCGTGTGAGACAACGACATCGGCATTGGACGGAGTTTGAAAGGGGTCTCATTGTGGATTTCCATTTGGCCGTCTGGTCGAATAGTGCAGTATCTAGATTTGTGGGGCATTCGGATGTATCAGTGAGTGGCCCGATGTTGGACTGCATGCGAACGACTGATCATGACAACGGAGGATCGTCGTATTCTACACCAAGCACATCGTAACCCCTTGACAACTGCGTCTGCTACCCAAGAATAACCAACGCACTCCCTGCAACATTCTGTCATCCTGCACCACTGGTCGGAGCCTATGAGCGACCAGCAACCGGACTGGGTAATTATCGTCCCATGCGTGGCTGCCGTTGACGCAACAACACAAAACGGCTGCGTTGGGAGCGGTGCCGTGACTACTGGCGAATGGCGTCGCACGGTATTCAGCAATGAATCGTCGCACTGCACTATCCTGGATGACCATCGTTGGCGAATTGGGCAACAGTATAGGGAGAGATCCCATTCTTCCAAATCGTTGCAGGGTAACAGCGGTTTTATTGCTGGCGTGGTGCGAGGAGGCATTGGGCATGGCTTCGGGTCATACTGACGAAGCTCTGAAAGGAAAACGATGTCACGGACAACCTGCGTCGTCATGTGTTACCACTCGTGCGGGTCTATCGTAGTGGCACTTTTCAGGAGGAACATGGTCCGCACATGATAGTTGACTGTATGAACTGATTGGATGATGATGATGATGCCCTTGACGATGATGATGACGTACTCTTGAGGCCAGCAAGATCCCCAGATCTGTCCCCAATAGAAAGTTACAACCTATCTACTATATTTATTTCTGTCTGAAATTAATCCCAACTTTACCTCCCACTCTATAAAATCTACGTGCTACCAAAACTATGTATCCATTGTTATCCAACTTAAACCCTTATGCTAACTTTTGACCAAGAAGAATCTAATATGAACCATACTGTGACTGAACTCAATGCAACTTGTCTTTATATTAAATGTGCAACTGAAGTGAAACAATTATCTCGCCCTGATCAAAATTTACACTTACCTCGCGTCTAGACAAAATAGTTGCAGATTTCTCGAAAGTACAACAGCAGACAGCAGTCAGACAGCGGCTAAGGTAAATTTCTATTTTTAAATGAAATTTTCAGACAGTGTTAAAACAGTTCCGTAATGATAAACCAGCCGGCCGGTGTGGCCGTGCGGTTAATGGCGCTTCAGTCTGGAACCGCGTGACAGCTACGGTCGCAGGTTCGAATCCTGCCTCGGGCATGGATGTGTGTGATGTCCTTAGGTTAGTTAGGTTTAAGTAGTTCTAAGTTCTAGGGGACTTATGACCACAGATGTTAAGTCCCATAGTGCTCAGAGCCATTTGAACCATTTTTTGAACCAATGATAAACCTCCTTTAAACAAAGGGGTGGAGAGAGTAACTACTCCAATGAAATGATACACTCCTGGAAATTGAAATAAGAACACCGTGAATACATTGTCCCAGGAAGGGGAAACTTTATTGACACATTCCTGGGGTCAGATACATCACATGATCACACTGACAGAATCACAGGCACATAGACACAGGCAACAGAGCATGCACTAGTACAGTGTATATCCACCTTTCGCAGCAATGCAGGCTGCTATTCTCCCATGGAGACGATCGTAGAGATGCTGGATGTAGTCCTGCGGAACGGCTTGCCATGCCATTTCCACCTGGCGCCTCAGTTGGACCAGCGTTCGTGCTGGACGTGCAGACCGGGTGAGACGACGCTTCATCCAGTCCCAAACATGCTCAATGGGGGACAGATCCGGAGATCTTGCTGGCCAGGGTAGTTGACTTACACCTTCTAGAGCACGTTGGGTGGCACGGGATACATGCGGACGTGCATTGTCTTGTTGGAACAGCAAGTTCCCTTGCCGGTCTAGGAATGGCAGAACGATGGGTTCGATGACGGTTTGGATGTACCGTGCACTATTCAGTGTCCCCTCGACGATCACCAGTGGTGTACGGCCAGTGTAGGAGATCGCTCCCCACACCATGATGCCGGGTGTTGGCCCTGTGTGCCTCGGTCGTATGCAGTCCTGATTGTGGCACTCACCTGCACGGCGCCAAACACGCATACGACCATCATTGGCACCAAGGCAGAAGCGACTCTCATCGCTGAAGACGACACGTCTCCATTCGTCCCTCCATTCACGCCTGTCGCGACACCACTGGAGGCGGGCTGCACGATGTTGGGGCGTGAGCGGAAGACGGCCTAACGGTGTGCGGGACCGTAGCCCAGCTTCATGGAGACGGTTGCGAATGGTCCTCGCCGATACCCCAGGAGCAACAGTGTCCCTAATTTGCTGGGAAGTGGCGGTGCGGTCCCCTACGGCACTGCGTAGGATCCTACGGTCTTGGCGTGCATCCGTGCGTCGCTGCGGTCCGGTCCCAGGTCGACGGGCACGTGCACCTTCCGCCGACCACTGACGACAACATCGATGTACTGTGGAGACCTCACGCCCCACGTGTTGAGCAATTCGGCGGTACGTCCACCAGGCCTCCCGCATGCCCACTATACGCCCTCGCTCAAAGTCCGTCAACTGCACATACGGTTCATGTCCACGCTGTCGCGGCATGCTACCAGTGTTAAAGACTGCGATGGAGCTCCGTATGCCACGGCAAACTGGCTGACACTGACGGCGGCGGTGCACAAATGCAGCGCAGCTAGCGCCATTCGACGGCCAACACCGCGGTTCCTGGTGTGTCCGCTGTGCCGTGCGTGTGATCATTGCTTGTACAGCCCTCTCGCAGTGTCCGGAGCAAGTATGGTGGGTCTGACACACCGGTGTCAATGTGTTCTTTTTTCCATTTCCAGGAGTGTATTTCAAGATAATGATTTTAGAATGAAGTATGTATTCAAAAATACAAATTAAAACTTACCGTGATTTCACACATAACACTGGTCTGAACAATACTTTGACTAAAAAACTGAACAATGATTTAGAGAGGGTGTATGTTAAATGATAATTTCTATAAAAGTCAAACAGCTTAATCAGTTAATATGTTAACGTGCGACTCAGGGAAGTGGGGTGGTCTTTCTCTCATCTCTGAGCAAGTTAACTAGCTGATAACAATCATTCCGATAGCCTAGCAATGCTGCAGTCTTACCTCAAACTTGTTCTCATCAAAAAATATCAATCAAAATTTATATTCTTTTCGCTTTCTAAAATATACATCTTATTCCTCGTTCCTGTCCTTTACAATCAATCTTTCTTCATCTCACAGATACAATCACAAGTCAACACAGCACTACAGAATACCTCCATCACCTACCACGCTTCAACCAAGAATATATCAGACTGCGCACAGAATATGCCACAACAAGAACAAAGATTGTTTAACAGTAACGTAAATTGCTCTGTCTCTGACGTGCACATCAATAAAAAGTGGTATGACAATCTTACAAAGTGTGTGGAGCCATCTCGGACGTCACCTGCATCCCGAGAGCATACAATGGGTTTCATAATGTGCTTCCCAATTAAAACTATGCATGCAACCAGGTGATGCCGGATGCAACGTCACACTAGCGGCCTCATATTGCCAAGTTATTGGTAAATATGACTCGATTTAGCAATCACTGATATAACGTCACATACTTTCTCAACAGAAGGAGAATCATTATGTTTCCTCTTCTTCTCCTAGGCACTTTCCATTTTTGACACGCAGTGTATATTCACGGGCAAACGAAACGTTTATTCGTAATTCCTGTTTTAATAACAAGTGATGCATACAACTTCAGAGGATCAAGTCGTATAACATTCCCTCTCGTCGTGCGCTTCGTATTAAATTAAAAAGTCGTATTGAGTTTATAATGTAATCTCAGAGGTACATTAAGAGTGTAATCGAGGCTGCTGACGTCTTCATCCAATTCTGTGCAGATCACTGTAAAGTGCGTGAGAGAGAGAGAGAGAGAGAGAGAGAGAGAGAGTGCTCTTGGTATCACTTATTACGGTTTCTTCCCATTCCATTCACATTCGGAGCGCGGGAAGAATAACTGCTTAAAAATTTGTGTGCGTGCTGTGGCCAGTCTTATTCCTCGATTCTTCGCTTAATACTGTTTGCCGAAACTTTAAGCGGGTTTTCACGGGATGGTTGGCATCTCTCAAGCGTGTGCTGATTTAAGTTTTTCAGCATCCCAATGACGCTCTGCCATGATTCAAACAAACTTGTGACAAATCGTGCTGGCCTTCTTTGTATACTTTCAATAATCTCTGATAGTACTATTTGGTATGGGTTCCATAAACTTGAGCAGTATTGTAGGACGACTAATGCGAACGTCCTTGTAGACTCATTGAATTGTAGACTTGTAAACTCATTGAATTCCTCAGTATACTACTGTTTCATTTTATTCTTGCTTATGGGCCCGTTAACTGATATTCCGACACCAAGCCTGTCTATAAATTACGTAAATCTGCATATAGTAGAGTCAGAATTCCGTAGACAAGCTAATGAAATAAGAATATGTAAAGAGAATAAAATGCTGTTTCTGTATTTACTTTTTGTTAGTGGGTTCACTTTTATCATATAAAGCGCCTACACAATTAATATATTTTTGTGTATTTTAAAATTCTTTCGTTCATAGTCTAGGCCGAAGATGCTGTAGGCTATGTAGCTTCGATCTAAAATATTGTAAATACTCACGCTGTAATACAATAAACTCTTTTCTATGCAAGCTCTTCTTAAAAGAAATGCTTCAAACTGCTTTGTGGCTATTGCTGTGGAAAAAGACATGAATTTTGTAATATTTGAAACTGCCGCGTAATGGCGGCTGAAATAGCGATGTGCTATCTCCTGGCGGCACGGCAGTTACAAATTGTTAGAAATTGTTTAAATGTTCAGAGCATTGACGTGAAGGATCGGAAGGTTACTTTCAATATTAACAAGGGTAACATTTCATAAATGTAGTAACAATTAGAAAATACACACCTCCTCAGCGTAAATGACTATTTCTCTAAGAACAGCGAAAACAAAAGACAGGCAGAAGACGTACCGGCTATTACGATCTCTTCTTTTACAGAATAAGAAAAAGTATTATTATGTACAAGTCAGGGATGGTAGCTATATTATTCAAACTAAGTCTCTGATGAAAAATGATTACACATTTTAGAAATAAGTTACAAAAATCACGCTGTCTTCAATGTCCAAATTTGGAGACGTTATACTACCAATGGAACAACGCCTGGCACTCGCTCTACATACGACTGAACGGACATAATCGTTCCATTTCATATCCTTTCAAATTTTACATTCCATTTTTGAATAAGTTGACTGATTCCAATTGTGGTTTACTGATACTGCAGTCGTAGGATTCTGTGGTTTTCAGCTTTGTGCCTGTGCCACTAAATTACCTGACGAAGGTCGTTCGGTGTGGTGAACGCAGATTTAAATAGCTGATAGCTTGCGAGCTGGAGGAGATGCCTAAGTTGCCGCGATGCAGTCCTTTAAAACTGAATCAATTTGGATGGAAACTAGAATACATACCAACAATCATTCACGGTCTGAAAACGTTAGATGTTACAACAACGCAGTAAACAGTGCGGCAGCTAGTCCCCTCTTGAAGAAAAGAGGGGCGCTGACTTTTGAGAGTAGTGGCGGATCTCGGTTGCCGGCCGGAGTGGCCGAGCGGTTAAAGGCGCTACAGTCTGGAACCGCACGACCGCTACGATCGCAGGTTCGAATCCTGCCTCGGGCATGGCTGTGTGTGATGTCCTTAGGTTAGTTAGGTTTAAGTAGTTCTAAGTTCTAGGGAACTTATGACCACAGCAGTTGAGTCCCATAGTGCTCAGAGCCATTTGAACCATTTTTGGATCTCGGTAAGTGCAGCCTACAAAGTGCGCATCTGGTGCGGTTGGAAGCGCTCCTTTCTCCAGGCCTGGAGGCGGGGCGGCTGGAGTAACACACACACACACACACACACACACACACACTTACACAGAGAGAGAGAGAGAGAGAGAGAGAGAGAGAGAAAGGGGGAGAGACGCACAGCCTCTCTACCCGTCCATCTGCTGAGTCACGCCAACTCGGCGCCTTTCTCGCCTTTCTGCAGCACCGTGGAGACGGTCTCAACTCTGAGGTACCTGACCCAGAGGCACATAAAATCAAAGATGGTCTACAACTTGCGCCTTGCACAGTTAGGAGTCTCTTTCGTGACGAAAACACTGCAAAGGCGAGGGGAGTAATTGTCATTATTGTTTCTATGTTTAGACGTCAGTGAGCTCTCACCAACTAAATACTAAATACTACATTTTTTGCCTTTATTCCGTACGCCAACTTCTATGCGTGCTGGAGTGTACTTCTGGCATGATTTAAAAAATTACCCATTCATTCTTTTACTTGCGTATGGTACGTGAGGAAATGATCTGTGGTATATTGCTTCCGTTGACCGCTGCACGCAAGAACTCTATACGTGAAACAGGTTGTGACTGGCTGACATGACTTTCATTTCGCCAACTATAGTCGAATTTTCTTTGTTAACTCGCGTTTGTTTTAGAGTTTATTGGCATATATTGATGAACTATAAAGAAAAGTGTCAATTTGTTTATTTGTAATGCAAAAAATGGTTGAAATGCCTGTGAGCACTATAGGACTTAACATCTGAGGTCATCAGTCTCCTAGAACTTAGAACTACTTAAACCTGACTAACCTAAGGACATCACACACATCCATGCCCGAGGCAGGACTCGAAACTGCGACCGTAGCGGTCGCGCGGTTCCAGACTGAAGCGCCTAGAACCGCTCGGTCTCATCGGCCGGCATTTGTAATGCATATAAATCTACAGTTTGATTCCGATCTTGATTAAATTTTGCGCATTTTAACTCCAAGACAAGAGGAAACTCACTGTCTATGTAAGACTTCGTAATCTGATTTCAAACATGTGTGTATGTAATGTACAAAGGCGAAAGGTTGTTGCCAAAGTCTCTAAAAGTTCTTGGCCGATTTACTTCAAATTTCTACTTAAGATAAAACAATGAAGAAAATTAATGAAAACTGAAATGCCTAAGAAGCAAAATGTATCGTGGTAAACTGACTTTAATTCCGATAGTGAGATTAAATTACAGCGGCAATACCCGTCTCGGAGATACGTAGTACCATCAGACGTCGCTAGACCGCGGGACGAGGGGAAGCTCGAGTATTTGACAGAAATATGATTGCAAATTCTATTTATTGATTAGCTGCCGTTGTTGCGTAAGACCTATACTCTAGAAGATATTTTAGTCCGTATCTCTTAATTATTTTCATTATTAAATTCCACCGTGCCTTACAAAAGCTGAGCCAGGTCGTGGATGTCGTACCAATAAAAGACACTAGATCACGGACCGATGCATACCTTCTGCCGGCCGTGGTGGCCGAGCGGTTCTAGGCGCTTCAGTCCGGAACCGCGCGACTGCTACGGTCGCAAGTTCGAATCCTGCCTCGGGCTCGTGTGTGTGATGTCCTTAGGTTAGTTAAGTTTAAGTAGTTCTAAGTTCTAGGGGGCTGATGACCTCAGATATTAAGTCCCATAGTGCTCAGAGCCATTTGAACCTTTTTTTTTTGCATACTTCCTGCGATAAACACGTGTTTACAGGAGTTGTTCAACGTGACGTCCATTCATGTCAATGCACCCTCTGCATCCGGCGTAGGGAATGAGGCACCCTTTGAAGTATGCAGGGCTATTGTTGTATCTGCTGGTACGCTTTGAAGGAGCGACCCCGTAGTGTCCGCACATCGTTGATTAGCGTAGCGTAGACTAATTCCTTCAAATGTTTCCATAACCAAAAGACTGGAGGATTGAGGTCTGGGGAATGAGCAGATCAAGTTGCGGGACTTCCTCGACCAATCTAGCGGTCCGGAATTGTCGGCACATTGTCGCACACATTGTGACGAAAGTGTGCTGGTTCAACATCATGTATGAACCACATTTATATTCGTTGTTGTAATTACACAGCCTCCAGCTAGATAGGCAGTACAGTGTTGAGAAAGTCCAGATAATGCACCCCACTTAACCTTTGTGGTAGCATGTGTGGTCCTATTACTCTATCGCCAAGTACGCCTCCCTATACGTTGTTTGAAATCGGTGTTGGTGCCCGTTTTCCTGAACTCCTTTGGGATTTACATCTGCAAACACATGTTGGTTATGGTAAGTCGCTACATCATCTATTGTGAACCGTGCCCCATCGGTTGGATGTGGACAGTGGATCTGCGGCACATTTCTGCAACAGCCATTGGCAGAACCGCCGTCTGCCATGACGATCCTGTGGCCATAGGGACTCAAAGGCGCTGTAGACAATATGGGTACAGCAATTGTTCATGAAATACCCCACAGATAAGAGAATGAGACACGCCTATTGCTGCTGCTAATCGTCGCACACTGGTCCCAGGGGTTTCTTCCACCGAACTGTGCGGGACCTTCCACTGTCAGTCTTCCGAGGTGCATGTACCTGTGTCCCTCAGACGCTGGAAAAGTCCTCCGAACAGCTTATCAGAGGGGACTCTGCATTGTGGATCTTTTTCAGCGTGGATGACGCGGGCTCGCAGGCTACGTCCATTTGATGAACCACGGCAGAATATCATATCCGCCATTTCACTTGTCGAGTAGTAAGCTTCCATTGCTAACAAGTTGTGGAAGGGAGAGAATGTATATGTACTACACCATTTGTACGTACAAACAGTGCAATAACAGTAAAGACATAAGTGAATCCGCATTTGGAAGAAGATAAGGCACCATGATACGTACCCAGTGTCGTCAGTACTGTACAATAAGGCACACAAACACGATGAAAACTAACGCAGCCTACAACACGACTGGACCCACACAACTAACTGCAGACTACCTGATGGTAGGTAGAGTACTGTAAGACATCATAATACCCTGCGACAAATTAGGCGGTGAGACGCCCTGATACACCTGCAGGACAGGATAGGTAGTTTAAATTGTAGAAAGGGACCAAAATAAGGGGCTGTCAGTTACACTCGAACATACAACTTTATTGTTTGATCAAACATTACAAGAGCCCAAAAAAAAGTTTTTTAAACACACAGCTTTAATCCTTGGGACTTAATTAATTTTAATTTAAAAACGGCTGAAGACCAATAACTTAAAATGCATGCATAATCAGAAATTTAAAAGGCAAGTTTTTCTTCGAACAGTTCCTTATTTAGGCTGAAGGCTCAAAGGATCTGAGATTTTCAGAGCAAACAATCTGAATTCAAAACGGGCTGAATGCTCAACACTTAAGGCTAAATAACAATAAATTTCTTTTTTTTTTTAAAAAAAAGCAAAGCCTTGCGTAAAATAGTTCTTAATTAGGCAAAACTGAACCAAAACAGAAATTTAAAAGGCAAAGCCTTATCTTAAAACAGTTCTTTAGTTAGGCTAAAGGCCCAAGGAATCAGACACTTCAAGAGCAAACAAGTTAAATTCAAATCGGTTGAAGGCCTAACACTTAAAACTCCATCACATTAATTTTTTAAAATACCAAAGGCCTTACATGAAACAGTTCTTTGAACTAGGCTGAAGGCCTTAAGAGCAAAACAACTCAAAATCGGCTGAAGGCCCAACACTTAAAATAAACAACATTAAAACCTTTAAAATGCCAAAGGTCTTACGTGAAACAGTTCTTTAAATTAGGCTGAAGGCCTAAAGTATCTTACGCCTTAAGAGCAAAACAACCTTAATTTTTAAAAAATCGGCTAGAAGCCATACAAGTACAAACAAAAAGAACAACAAGAAACGCCATTGCACCCAAGGGCGCTCAGAATTTCCAAGGGTCGGCCTGGAACTAAAACACTAACGCTCACTTAGGTGAGACAGGCAGTCGGCCCAACAATTCTCAATCCGACGGCAACCCAACCGACAGACCGTCAACGGACCAAGCGATAGGATAACTTAACTTTCGTGTCCGGGATCGGTGAGCCACGGACCTCGTAGCAATGGGAACATCCCTTCACACTCCGACCGCGCGTGGACGCAGGCAGCGGCCCAGCCAGACACGCGCCACGGAGACTTCCTCGCTGCTCCATTCCAACCAACCAACTGCCCAGGCCCGGAAACGGTGAAGGACCAAATATATGTCAGCCGATGAGACGACCAACCGAACGACCAACCAACGGTTGTCCCGCTCCAATCTCCCTCCATCGGACAGTGCATGTGTGTAGCCAGCTGTCGGATAGCACTGGCTTTCCGCACCTCACCGGCGCTTCGTCCCCGACTACATTGCTGCTGCGTCCCGACTGCACTGCTGGTCTGTCTTCAACTCACTGCCAGACACATGACGACTCGGAAATACTATCGGTCACTCCAGAGATGGTACGACAGTGCACTTATCGATACGCGCGGCTGCTGCCACTCACGGGCAAGTAAGGCAACAAGTTAGTGACACCAGTAAATGGAATAACAAAACGAGGCGGCAGTACCGTAATACAATATGACAAACAATAAATGGGATAAACGTGAGCCGTGCACGGTTCAGGCGGAGCGACAGTACAACTACTGTGCTAATATCCGCAACCAAGCATCAGGCACCCTTCCCATAAACACCTGTTTATCTCGGAAAGGATATGCTTTTTTGGACCCATGTTTATTGGACTTACTTTTGTTGCTTCGTTGAGTACTACCACATCTAAATTCGACACTTTTTTTGAGCACCCTATATACAGGGTGTTACAAAAAGGTACGGCAAAACTTACAAGAAACATTCCTCACACACAAATAAAGAAAAGATGTTATGTGGACATGTGTCCGGAAACACTTAATTTCCATGTTAGAGCTCATTTTGGTTTCGTCAGTATGTACTGTACTTCCTCGATTCACCGCCAGTTGGCCCAATTGAAGGAAGCTAGTGTTGACTTCGGTGCTTGTGTTGACATGCGACTCATTGCTCTACAGTACTAGCATCAAGCATTCAGTACGTAGCATCAACAGGTTAGTGTTCATCACGAGCGTGGTTTTGCAGTCAGTGCAATGTTTACAAATGCGGAGTTGGCAGATGCCCATTTGATGTATGGATTAGCACGGGGCAATAGCCGTGGCGCAGTACGTTTCTATCGAGACAGATTTCCAGAACGAAGGTGTCCCAACAGGAAGACGTTCGAAGCCATTGATCGGCGTCTTAGGGAGCACGGAACATTCCAGCCTATGACTCGCGGCTGGGGAAGACCTAGAACGACGAGGACACCTGCAATGGACGAGGTAATTCTTCGTGCATTTGACGATAACCCTAATGTTAGCGTCAGAGAAGTTGCTGCTGTACAAGGTAACGTTGACCACGTCACTGTATTGAGAGTGCTACGGGAGAACCAGTTGTTTCCGTACCATGTACAGGGTGTGCAGGCACTATCAGCAGCTGATTGGCCTCCACGGGTACACTTCTGCAAATGGTTCATCCAACAATGTGTCAATCCTCATTTCAGTGCAAATGTTCTCTTTACGGATGAGGCTTCATTCCAACGTGATCAAATTGTAAATTTTCACAATCAACATGTGTGGGCTGACGAGAATCCGCACGCAATTGTGCAATCACATCAACACAGATTTTCTGTGAACGTTTGGGCAGGCATTGTTGGTGATGCCTTGATTGGGCCCCATGTTCTTCCACCTACGCTCAATGGAGCACGTTATCACGATTTCATACGGGATATTCTACCCGTGCTGCCAGAACATATGCCTTTACAAGTACGACACAACATGTGGTTCATGCACGATGGAGCTCGTGCACATTTCAGTCGAAGTGTTCGTACGCTTCTCAACAACAGATTCGGTGACCGATGGATTGGTAGAGGCGGACCAATTCCATGGCCTCCACGCTCTCCTGACCTCAACCCTCTTGACTTTCATTTATGGGGCCATTTGAAAGCTCTTGTCTACGCAACCCCGGTACCAAATGTAGAGACTCTTCGTGCTCGTATTGTGGACGGCTGTGATACAATACGCCATTCTCCAGGGCTGCATCAGCGCATCAGGGATTACATGCGACGGAGGGTGGATGCATGTATCCTCGCTAACGGAGGACATTTTGAACATTTCCTGTAACAAAGTGTTTGAAGTCACGCTGGTACATTCTGTTGCTGTGTGTTTCCATTCCATGATTAATGTGATTTGAAGAGAAGTAATAAAATGAGCTCTAACTTGGAAAGTAAGCGTTTCCGTACGCATGTCCACCTAACATATTTTCTTTCTTTGTGTGTGAGGAATGTTTCCTGAAAGTTTGGCCGTACCTTTTTGTAACACCCTGTATACAATAACACTGAATAAGCCTGAAATTCAAAGAGAGGGGAAAGAGGAAATTACAGATATGAAACTTCCTGGCACATTAAAACTGTGTGCTGGACCGAGACTAGCACTCGGGACCTTAACCTTTCGTGGGCAAGTGCTCTACCAACTTTGTGGACGGGGCGTGGGTCGTGCTTGGGTAGCTCATTTGGTAGAGCACTTGCCCTCGAAAGGCAAGGGTCCCGAGTTCGAGTCTCGGTCGGGCACACAGTTTTAATCTGCCAGGAAGTTTCATATCAGCGCACACTCCGCTGCAGAGAGAAAATCTCATTCTGGAAATTACAGATAGGTGGGACGTATTAACTGATGAGCCAGAACATTATGACTAGATACATAATAGCCCGTAGGTCCACCTTCGGAACGGATATAAACGGTTACGTGTAGTGGCATGGAACCAATGAGGCCTTGGTAGGTCGCTGGAGGGAGCTGGCACAACATCTGCACATACAAGTCACCTGATTCCCATAAATTCCGAGAAGGGGGACGATGGACTCTGACAACACGTTTAATGAAATCCACAAGTGTTCCTCTCCCTTCAGATCTGGCGAGTTGGGGGAGGGGGCCAGCACATCAATCACAACTCGTCACTGCGTTCCTCGAACAACTCCATCACATTCCTGGAGTTGTGAGATGGCGCATTATCTTGCTGAAAAATGCCACTGTTGTCAGGAAACATGAACATCGTCAAGGGGCGTACGTAGTCTGCAACCAGTATACCATACTCCTCGGCCGTCATGGTGCCTTGCACGAGCTCCACTGGACCCATGGATGCCCACGTGAATATTCTCCACAGAATAATGGAGCCGACACCAGCTTGTCTCCGTTTCGTAGTATAGATTTCAAGGAGCTAGTGCCCTGGAAGATGACTGATTCGCGGCCTCCCATCAGCATGATGAAGAAGGTATCAGGATTTATCAGACCATGCAAAGCTTTGCCAGTGCACGAAAGTCCAGTGTCGATGGTCAAGTGCCCATTTCAGTCGTAGTTGCCGATGTTGTGGTGTACACATTGGCCACATGCATGGGTCGGCGGCTGCGGAGACCCATCGTCAGGAGTGTTCCGAGCACTATATGTTCAGACACAGTTACACTATGCCCAGCATTAAAGTCTGATGTTAGTTCCGCCACAATTCGCCGCCTGTCCTGTTTTACCAGGCTGCCCAGCCTACGACGACCGACATCTGTAATGAGGGATGGCCACTCAACCGCACGACGTCTTGGTTTCGCCATGTGCTGAAGACACTCATCGCAGCACTCCTAGAACACCCGACAGGTCATGCAGTTTTCGAAATGCCCGTGCCGAGTCTCCAGGCCATCGTAATCTGTCCTCGGTCAAACTCAGATAGATCGCGCGTCTTTCCCATTCTACACACGGACAGCTCGCTCACTGTTACTGCATGCACCGTGCTTGTGTCATTCCTCGCCAGGTGACACTGCTGTCGCCTGTATGGGTGTATATTGACAGTCGGTCTGTGGCCATTATGTTCTGGCTGATCAGTGTATCCAGTTCCCATACATATCAGAAACGTGTGCTTTCTCTTTCCTTTGTTTTCCATTTACGCAGACTGAGCCTTGCCAAAGCGTGGCCAGGTACAACTAATATTTATTTATTTATGTCCTACATTGGACTACTTTACTCAATATTATCAACTAGGTGCTTCTGTTTGTTGTTGACCCAATACTTTTTCATTCTTTAAGATCGGGCCCTTGTTCCCTCATCCGAAATCACCCTTCCCATTCTCTGTTTGTTAATTTTTATTGGTAGAGTGATATGTTTGTCCTGAAGTATCTTGAGTGCGTCTGTCTTGCCTTTACAATCCTCTATCGTACTCTGAAATTTGATCATGTCCTCCTTGATCTCTGCGATCCATCTAATGCCGCTCTTACTATTCCGTAACTTCTCTATTATCTCCTGCTGATTCTGTTTTCTATGATCTCCATCAAATGTCGTAGAAAACTGTTTCATCTGAAGCTATCCTCCAAACTCCATCTTTTTATATTTTTTATTTACACGTGATCTGACTATCCTTCTTTCTATTTTGAGTAATCTGTCTATTGCTACAATGTTTGTTGTTTGAAATATAGTTTCGGTAGTATATGTTATTTGCGGCTGTGTGACTGTTTTGTAGTGTTCCAATTTTGTGGCTATTGAGAGGCATTTTTTGTTTTATGTGTTCCTGGTAACATAATGTGTTTTAATCAATTTGTTTATTCTACTCTGCCATGATGGTTTTTCATTCAGGTTGTGTGATATTATTTCTCCCAAGTATTTACACTTTTTAACAGTTTTTATGTCGTGTTCCTCAATTCTAATTTTGTTTGCCAATGATGGTTCCGTTAGCATTATTTCTGTTTTTTCGAAAGATATTTTAAGGCCAATACTTTGGGCTATTTCCTGTAATGATTGTATTTGTTGTTTGGTTTCTTGAATGTAATGAGGAGAAGAGCGAGGTCATCTGCAAATCCTAATCGTCTTTTTGTGTTCCAATCTGAATGCTCTTTGAGTTGTACTTGTACCGGTCCCTCGTTATGTATTCAAGGGCACAATCCGAAAGAAGTGGTGACAGGCCATCTCCCTGCTTTAAACCATTTTTGACCAAAAATGATTTAGGAAGTTCTCCTCTGAACTTAATTTTCGAATTTGTATTTGTTAAGGTAAGATCTATCAGTTTAATTAATTTTGGGTGGAGTCCAAAATGTCTCAAAAATTTTAATAGTGAGGGCTATGGACAGATTCCTTAAAATCTATAAATGTAATTGAGAGAAGCTTGTTTCGTTTGCGGTATTAGGCCATGATTAATTTCAGAGTATTTGTTTGGTCTGAAGCCTCCTTGGTATTCCCCCAGGTCCTTATCCAGCTGTTCTTTGATCTATTGTGTAAAATCTTGGGAAAATCTTCTAAGTACAGTCCAAGAGCGAGATTCCTCTATAGTTGTTGGATCACTTTTGTCTCCTTTCTTATAAAGTGGGTTAATTGTAGCAGTGGTCCATTCTTCTGGGAATTTTTCTGTTCCCCAAATTTTTTGTAAAATAATATGTAAGGATGTTTGAGTTATTTTACCAGCATACTTCCATATTTCCGCAAACAGTTGATTTTCCCCACGTGCTTTGTAGTTTCTCATTTCTTTAAATGCAGTTTCTTTTTCTTGTGCTGTCGGTGGGTTTATATTTTCTGGTTTGGCTTTTATAGGGATGCTTGTGTCTATTGTTAAAAGCTTTTCAGGTCCATCACAGTTCAACAGCTTGTTGCATGCTTCTTCCATGATTTCTGCGTTTTTCTTGTTATTATGGGCAATTCTTGCATCTCTATTTGTCAGGAATAGCGTGGAATGGTTGTAATTACGTAATCGTTCATCAAAGGCTGGAATTGGCCTTGTAGAAGTTTTCTTCAACGGAACTCAGTAGATCCTTTTGATATTGCCGCTTTGTTTTTCTGATAATTTGCGAGAATTTTTTTCTGACGTTTTTGAGGTTAGTTTCATTTTATTCTGTCTTGTGAGTTTGAAATTTTGTCCAAGCTTGATGTCTTTCATCATGAACTTCGTCACATTGTTTAGTCCAACATGTATGTTTTTTTTTTGCTGATTTTCTGGGGTCAATTTTTCAGCACGCTGTTTTAAAATTTGTATTAGTTCATCAAGATTATCGGTTACTATTGTATTTTGTGTTTTTCTGATATTTCTCACTTTTGATTAATTTATGTGGGTCATACTTTCTTTCATCTCCAATTGTTCTCTGTCTTTTTTCCCTTAATGGGTTGAATCTGATTTTGATTTTGACCAAATAATGATCTGACCAGTGTCTGCTCCTCTCAGTACTTTAACATTTCAAATTTCTTTATGAAATAATTTGTCCATGCAGACATGGTCCAGCTGTCACTCTCTTCCTGCCCAATCAGGATGTTACCATATCACAAACTGGCTTGGGTTTCTTTTAAAATGTGTAGATGAGCCCATATGTTCTGCAAATTTGAATGAGGCTTTCTCCATTTCTATTAGTTTGCTTATGTGTAGCCTATTTTCCTATTATATCCCTGTACTTCTCTTCTTTCCCAGTTAGGCATTAAAATTTCCTCTTAAGATCTTTACATTGTTTTTATTGACTTGATTTATTGTCTCATCCAAAAGATCCCAGAAATTTTCTGAAGTAGTACCATCGTACATGTTACAAAATTTTTCTCATTGGTAGGCGCATGGGAGTTTATGATAGTATAGATCTTGTTTGTGGTTTTAGGTTTAAAGTTGCGATTCGTGGAGAAATAGGTTTAAAATTAATTATTGAATCTATCACTTTCAAATTTACTATAAATCCTGTTCCGAATTGTGGGCACTGTTTCATAACTCTTTGTCCTGGTTTTCCGTTGTAAATTCTGTAACCTTGAGATTCAAATGGATCTTCTGTTGTATTTCTCATTTCTTGGAGTCCAATTGATTTGTGGAGTTTTTGAGCTTTCCACTTTTCAGTAAAGTGTTGTAGTGTAGTTAACGTGTGTATGCTTTATTTTGGCATTACGCGCTTGATGATGGTTGAGTAATTTCAAATGCTACGATTCATTTGAGTCTTCTAGTTGGCTACCCACCGAATCCAATGTAGCTTTCTCCTTCCCTATTGGATAGGACGGTGGAAATTTTTCTCTAAAGACCTTTTCATGTTTGACCCTCAGAGGCTATCAATCTCGAGTGGAGCAAGCTCCGTGTTACAACTTTGGTTGTTAGCCACTAACATATGGAACAGACGCTGTTGGGGTACCGCCACTGATATATGAAACCGTCGTGCCCTTGGTACTTGTTTCGGTCCACCCGGTATTTTATTTCCCTGCTACCGACCATATCTGGTGAGCATCCTCCTATCCGCCACCTGGGGAGGCGCCCAGTAGGAGACCAGAAACTCCCCTGAGGTACAGCTATAATATTAAATACAAAAATTTTTGTTTCCCGTGGAAGACATTAAATGCATTTAGTACTACAGACAGTCTAATTGTGCCGTGATGTAGACAGCACAGTTCCGTTCGCGCCCGCATTGCCTGTGAATTGCACCGTTGAGCCATGTAGAGGGGCGTGGTTGATCGTGCTCCACTGAAGGCAGCCAGGTACTGTAGCGTCGACCAGCCGACCGGTCATGTAACTGCAGCTAGGCAAGTGTACTAACCTTGTCTGCCGATCTGTTTGGAAGTGCTGCTAAATGTGGAGGAAGTCTCACACAACAGCTTTGTCGCCAGTACCCTGGTCGACGTTCCGCTGTGCTGTAAGGATGCCGTGGGTGACAACCAAAGGGATCCTGCTATGAACTAAAATGGGCACCCCAGACCATTACTCCTGGCTGGCGAGCCGTATGGCAACCGACATTCAGGTTGGTATCCCATCCAGAGCATCCCTAGAAACGCCTGGACTTTCACTGGAGTAGAGTTGTCTTCAGTGATGAGTCGCAAGATGAATTCAGCCCTGATGACCATCGAAGAGATTTTTGGAGATGCCCTAGACACTGGTGCCATACCAACCTGACTGTCGCCCGCCCTACCGCCCGAGAGCCAGGACTGATAGTCTGGTCTGCCATTTCTTTTCATAGTAGAACCCATTTGGTTCCCACCCTGGCATCATTACATGACAGCAGTACGTCGATGAGGATACTGGACTTACATTTCAGCAACATAACGCCTGCTCTCACATTGCAAGAGTTTCTACTGCTTGTGAACGCGCTTCCCAAACTCTGCCTTGGCCAACAGGGTCGCCAGATGTCTCCCCACTTGAGAACATTTGGAGCATTGCCTGCAGGACCATCCATCCACCTCGGGATTTTCACGATCTAACGCACCTATTGGACACAACACTGTCAATCAATCTCAAGCTGGATAACTGACTGAATAGGTGGTCCAATGTGTTATTGACTTCCTCAACTTGTAAAGCTCATTCTCTTGATTAACATTTTTCTGAAATTGATATCATTTGTTTGCCTTTGCATGTGCATCACATCTACCGATTTCCCTCCCATTCGGATAATTAATTAGTCGCAGGTGTTTTTCTTTTGTCTTAGAGTATGTCACGGCGAACTGGTTGCGAACCTTGATTTTGTTTATGCTTTTTTAATTGGTGATGACACCTGATTTTAGTTTCTTCTACTGGGCCATGGCGCTTGAGTGCTGTAGTGGAAGTTTTGAAAGCTGGATCCCTGTTCTGGGTCAGAGTCGAAGAGCATAGGTGTAGTTCTCGTCATGAAACAAGTCATTCATCATAAAAAACGAGAGATCCCAATTCTCTTCCTTTTCTCAAAGTCTTTAATATAACTGATCGTTGAGTTTGGCCACTGTGCTCAGTGATACCAGTCACAGTGACAACACCAAGCTTACGTATGCACCAGGCAATGTTTATTATTAGATGTCCGCCCCGATAACTGTGTGGTCAGCGTGACGCATTGCCGTCCTACGGGCCGGGGTTCGATTCCCGGCTGGGTCGGGGATTTTCTCCGCTCATCATCATTTCATCCCCATCCGGCGCGCAGGTCGCCCAGTTTGGCGTCGAATGCAATAAGACCTAATAAGACCTGCACCAAGGCGGCCGGGCCTGCCTCCCGGCCAATGACGCCAAACGCTCATTTCCGTTATTAGTTGCTCGCCTAACATGAAAAAGTTGTGGGGCAGTGTAAAGTATCTTGTAATGTGAAGTCAAGACTGAGATTAACAGATACTTATTTTGTTGGATGGAAGGTCCGCCAGTTACGCAAAACACCGTTTTTTCAAAATTCCCGAACATGTTTCAGCATCTCTGTGCCTTCATCAGTGGGTTTCTGTTTTATTTACTCTGTAATGTGAACATTTTTACTAAATGATTACAAAATTACGGAAAATTTAGCATCCTGCTGAGAAGAAAGGGCTTGCCACAAAAAAATGTTAGTAAAAACGAATATATGCGCGAAATATCGCTACAAACGTTTGCAGCATAAAGTGATAGGTTAACTCCCAACAAAATTTCTCAGCAACACCTTTTGGTTGCAGATGACAAGCTACCTGTAAGAAATAATACGCAAGTGGTCATGCAAAACCAAGCAAATCGAATGTAAAGATATTAACTAAAAGAAATAAATTGTTGTCTGAACTAAATATTTTCGTAATTTTGTAATCATTAAATAAAAATGTTCACAATACAGATTAAATAAAACAGAAACCCACGGATGACGGTACAGAGGTGCTGAAACATGTTTGGGAACTTCGAAAAAACGGTATTTTGCGTAACTGGAGGACCTTACATCCAAGAATTTTGACTGCAGACACAAAAAAACACAAGGAGCTGTAAATTCAAATGGTGGATACTTATTTTCTCTACTGATTGACAAAAATCACAATAAAAGTAATACAGAACTAAGTTCTCAAAAGCTCAAATAAAATTACAAAATGATGCTAACACTGTGGAAAGGTACGTAAAAAACTATATGGAGGAAATGCATCATGAACTGCTCATCTGGGCAGCTCGCAAAATCAAAATTATCGATACGACTTGATGACACAAATTATAGCCAAATTAAGCAACAGAAGTTGCCGACAAAAGTAAGCAAGTAACGAACAGTTCATAATACGGGTTGCACTATCGCAATTGCCTCACTTACACTCCCCAAAAATCAGCCAACACTATGCTCTTCAGCTCCAAATGGTGCCCGGGAAATGAATGACCTTCACGGCGAGCGACGATCGAATGACCATTAACATAGGTCTCCCCCCACAACACTTAGCTTTCAAAGAAACTCTTTATGTAGGGGAAAAAAAATAAAATCAAATCAAAAATTTAAAAAATTTAAAAATAAATAAAAAAGGTGAAACACAGCAGAAACGTCCCACTCTTGATCTACAAAACGCGTCTTAACAGATTAGAGGCTGATAATAGGATGGAACAGTGTCTCATTTATTGGTCGACTTCTTTGCACCAAGCTCAGTGGCGGGGCGTTCGATTGGGTACACTAAATTTTGGAGCGAAAACAATGTACCTTTCAACGTTGGTTGGGCGGCTTCTTAGTTGTTCCTCTCTAATATCCAAACATAAGCAAAAGTGTCAAGCTGAGTTATTGTCTGGGGATAGCAGTGGGGCCATGGCAGCATTCACTCAGTGGTCGGGAGAGGCACCGGATCTGCTGACGAAAACACAAAGCAGGCCGCAGCCTTACTTCCCCGATAACTGCCCAATTCCCAGGCGAACTCCACCCTTCCTAATGAGATTCACTGACTGCGTCCTGCTGATAAAGAGGACCCAAAGAGCACACCGGGAGGATCAGCCTCTAACCTTCTTTTAGCAAACGTGCTCAGCACGCTTTAAATGAAATTAACCATTAAATGGCGTAGCGAAATGTGACAGAATTGTCAAAATTTTTTTCCTAGTTAATATTATGAAGGACAGTCCACGAAATCAGCTCATTTGCACCTCTCATGCGCCACTCTGCTACAAAATGGTAGCAGATAGTGATTACTTCGGATTACATGAGTTGTTAATTAATAGTGCAACTGAATCTGAATATTTTTGCAACACTTACACTAATCGAAATTTGGTTTCTCAGGATATGTGACGGAGCCTTAGCTGGATTGAGCGACCTGTGGAGGGACATGGTAGAGTATATGAGACTAGAATTATGTTTGACAATGTTCCTGTGTGCATTATGTGTTCCAACCTCTCACCATATGGAAGTACATCCGAGAGTGTCGAAGGTGATGGTTTCGGTGATGCAAGTGTTATGGTGTGGGGAGGCATAATGTTGCATGGGTGTAATGACCTCCAAATCTGCGAACACAGTATACTCACAGGTCAGTGCTATTATGATTCTGAACTCCTACCCCAAGTGCGTGATTTCAGGGTTTGTGTTCGGCACTGACTTAAGTTCTAGGGATGAAAATGGGCGCCCGTATCGACATGCGCGGTGGATGAGCTCTTTGAACGAGAGGATACTCGGCGAATGGACTAATCTGACCGTTCCCAAGACTTAAATCCTCTCGAGCACTTATGGGATGCAATGGGGAGACTATTGCAGGACATCCACATGACCCAACCATCATCCAACGCTTGTCAACCGCGCTGTTGGGGGAATGTAGCGCCCTACCACAGAAACTCCTTAGCAACCCTATGACCAGTATGGGAACACATTACAATGCATGCACTGCCGTGCGTAATGAGTACACACTCCATTAGTAAGCTTATCACGCCCTGTTTAATGTCTAGCGGAATTGTCTTTGAATAAAACTACCTTTTCTGTTCGTCTCATTTCGTATTTCTTTCAGCTATTTTCTGTACTGTACTGTAGTAGTTCTTCCCGTGTGCGGTTCAACTTTCGTCGAGCTATGTTACATGGCAGTGACACATTATTTCGCCCTTAAGTTCTTCACATCACCGTACGATTCATGAGATGTAATGCAATAATTACCATCAACAACCACTTATAAAGGGCGACAATCCTGAGGATGACAAGAAGTACGAGTAATGTGTGGATTCTATCTGCTTTAAATACAGGGAGCTGATCTGTCGTGAACGACAAGCTAAAGAAATAAGGTATCTAAATTCCGGACTGGTTGCAAAGCCTTTTACAGTTAAAACTATTTTTGTTTGTTCTTGTAGAGAACACTAGCTTTAATCAGCTGCGTTAGTCGGACAATAGCGCGTCCATATTTTTTTTCTGATCAGCTTTGTTCCATGTTTGACACTTTCCTTCTTTTCCTTTTTGTTTGTTTTCATCAGCTCTCTTCCGCTGCAGTGCCTCGAGTTGAGAACTTTGCAAAGCATGAGGATAAAGATGTAAAAAGAGCAGAGAGCCGGGACAATGCGTGCAGCAGGTGCTCTGCGTAATGACTCTGCGCGCTTTGTCCCCGCGGCTATTATCAACGCGGCACGGCCAACGCGTAGAGTAGTTCTCGCGCGAGAGAGTCTAGCGCCCAGATGCTGCCTACGAAGATACTAGTAGTAGTAGTAGTAGCAGTTCTATTCATCCGTAGATCTCTGTTTACAAGGGCATAGGACACGTCAAAGTATTTACAAATTTAGATCAATTTAAAATAAGCTAATTCGTTTACACATATATTTACATACTTCTAGTTAGATACAACCATTAGATTTACTCCTGGTATACAATACTTTTCTTACAAATAACCTATTAAATAATGTAATGCCACATTGTTCACTCATATCTCACTCTCAGTCACTGCACACACTATACACACATTGTTTCATAACACTTCACTCACTACACACACACACACACACACACACACACACACACACACTGGTGATATCTGGGCGATTTTCTGTACCGCAACTTCTCATTTGCTATCCTGAAAAACTGAGTCAGCATCTCTCCATAATGAGTGAGATGTTGAACTCAGAAAGAGGAAGAGGTGTTAGGATTGTACCATGCATAGTTTGGGGGTAAGTATTTCTAGAAAGGAAAAAAAGAAGGAAAAAAACATAAAGTGAAGGTGTTATGTGGAATGTTGGATATTTTATAATCATTATTATTTATTTGTATAACATTTTTATCAAACCCCTACTCTGTTTTAGCTAAGTAATTCTTCAATGTATAAAATGTATTACATAACAGGTACTTTTTAGCTGACTTTTTAAATAAGTGTATTTTTGCAATTTCTTTAATCTCTTTTGGTAATTTATTGTACAGTTTTATTCCCTGGAAGAAAATGCTGTTTTGAGTCTTATGTTTATTTTTTCTTGGTAAATGTAAGTTGAGTCTATATCTTGTTGCATGGTCATGGACAGAGCTGTTTGTGCAGTTACTTTTGATGTGTACAACTGACTGGTAAATGTATTCACATGGAGCAGTTAAAATCCTCAGTGTTCTGAACTGGTCTTAACAATGAACTCGACTAGTATTTTTGGTTATTATTCTTACGGCTCTTTTCTGAAGTTTAAAAATTGTGTTCATATTTTGTGTATTTGTTACCCACAAAAGAATGCCTTAACCAAGAATTGACTGTACATATGAATAATATGTAACTAAAAGACACTGCATGTTACACACTGATGATAGGATTCTAAGGGAATAACATGCTGATGACGCTCTGTTTGCAAGTCCCTTTGTGTGTTCACACCACTTCAATTGGGAATCAATATTCATTCCTTGAAATTTTGCATTTGTTAGACAGACTGTAGAGGTGCCATCTACATTTAATTTAACATTGTCATTTTTCCTCTTCAAACTGAAATTCATGGCATTAGTTTTCTTTATGTTCAATGTCACTTTATTACTTATTGACCAATCATAAACTTCCTTGAGAGTTTCATTTGCTTTCTCGGCAAGGAGTTTTCTTGTTTTCTCAGTGACTATAATATTCTTGTCATCAGCGAAGAGGATTTTTTCACCATCGGTAACACTACTGGGAAAGTCATTGATGTATATCAGGAACAGTATTGGTCCTAATTTGCTACCTTGCGGAACCCCTATATAAATGTATTTTGGTCCTGATAAGTGTTTTACTAAATGTTTAGATCTATTTTAAGTATGTGTTATCTCTGCTCTTTGTACCCTATCTGTTAGGTATGAGCGAAACCAGTCATTAGCTACCTCTCTTATTCCTAATGCTTCTTATTTATTTAATAGAATCTTGTGGTCAACTGTATCAAACGCCTTAGAAAGATCCAAAAATATTCCGGAGGCACACTCATCTTTATCAAGAGCATCAAGTACACCTTTTGTGAATTCTACTATGGTTGACTCTGTATTTTTGCCACTTCGTAAACCAAACTGATTCGCTTAAAAGATTGTATTTATTCAGGTAATTCATTAATCTGTCTTTCGTAATTGTTTCTATTATTTTTGAGAATGGTGACAGCAGGGAAATGGGCCGGTAATTTTCTATGTCTTCTGCATTACCTTTCTTAAGCAAAGGTACATCTCTTGCCTGTTTTAACTGCTCTGGAAATGTCCATGATGTGATGGATTCATTTATTATATTTGTTAAGGGGCCTTGCATAATCCCTATGCATTGTTTCAGTTCACACATTGGTACTTCATCTAAAGCTACTGACGTTTTGTTTTTTAGTTTTTGAATTGTTTTACTGACTTCATTCTCTGTGGTTGGAAGTAACATCATTGTATTTAGTGCAACATTATTTACAGGTGTTATATTTGTTTGGGGGAATTTTTGCTGTAACTTCTCTGCAATACTCGAAAAATGCTCGTTTACATAGTTTGCTAAGTGCTGTGGATCATTTATTACTTTATCCCCCTCCCTTACCAGTATGTTATTCTGCATTTGTTTGCCTCTCCCCGTTTCCTTTTTTTATAACATTCCAGACTGCTTTGCTTTTATTCTCTGCACTATATATTATTTTTTCATTAAATGATGTCGGTCGTTGAGGCCTGGCATGACGTCGGCGTTCCAAAACATCTCAGAGGTGTTCTAGAGGACTCAGGTCAGGACTCTGTGCAGGTCAGTCCGTTACAGGGATGTTATTGTCGTGTAACCACTCCACCACAGGCCGTGCATTTTGCACAGGTGCTCGATCGTGTTGAAATATGCAATCGCCATCCCCGTATTGCTCTTCAGCCGTGGGAAGCAAGAAGGTGCCTACAACATCAATATAGGTCTGTGCTGTGATAGTGCCACGCAAAACACCAAGGGGTACAATCCTCCTCCATGAAAAACACGACCACACCATAACACAACCGCCTCCGAATTTTACTGTTGGCACTACACACGCTGGCAGATGTTCACCGGGCATTCGCCATACCCATATCCTGCCATCGGATCGCCACATTGTGTACCGTGATTCGTCACTTCACACGTTTTTCTACTGTTCAATCGTGCAATGTATACGCTTCTTACACCAGGCGAGGCGACGTTTGCCATTTACCGGTGTAATGTATGGTTTGTGAGCAGCCACTCGACCATGAAATCCAAGTTTTCTCACCTCCCGCCTAATTGTCATAATACTTGCAGTGGATCCTGATGCAGTTTAGAAATCCTGTGTGATGGTCTGAATAGATGTCTGCCTATTATACATTACGACCATCTTCAACTGTTGGCGGTCTTTGTCAGTCAACAGACGAGGTTGGCCTGTACGCTTTTGTTCTGTACGTGTCCCTTCACGTTCCCACTTAACTATCACATTGGAAACAGTGGACCTAGGGATGTTTAGGAGTGTGAAAATCTCGCGTAATACATTTTCTCCATTACTATATTACCTATTGTGACTGACCAGGATGGACTGCGAATAATGCGCAAGGGTCAACTATTATTCAAGTAATGGCCGAACGTATAATCTACCACCTTTGTTGACTGACTAAATTTCCTGGGGATTCATCCAATAAATTTCAGCCTGGCATCTGCTATCCCTGAAATCAGTTTCATGTGGCCTTACCACTTTAAATAGCTCTTTACGCAGACTTCTAACAATAATGAGTCTTTCTGCCTTTTGATACGCAGTACTTTAGTTTGTTTATGTTCGAGGTGAACTGCCAGTCTCTGTACCAAACGTCGGCCTTCTGTAGATCTTCTTGCATTTCGTTACAATTTTATAGCATTACGATTTCTCCGCGTGCGAAAGCATCATCCTCGGAAAGCCCCACGGAACTTCCAACGTTGTCTATTACATCATTTATTCACTGAAGAGCCAAAGAAACTGGTGCACCTGCCTTATGTCGTTTAGGGCCCGCGCGAGCACGCACAAATGCCACCACACGACGTGACATGGAGTCGACTAATGTCAGATGTAGTGCTGGAGGGAACTTGCACCATGAATGCTGCAGGTCTGTCCATAAATCCGTAAGAGAACAAGAGGGTGGACATCTCTTCTGAGCAGCACGTTGCAATGCATTCCAGATATGCTCAATGATGTACATGTCTGGGGAGTCTGGTGGCCATCGAAAGTGTTTAAACTCACAAGAGTGTTCCTGGAGCCACTCTGTAGCAATTATGGGCGTGTGCAGTGTCGCACTGTCCTGCTGGAATTGCCCAAGTCCGTCGGAATGCACAATGGAAATGACTGGACGCAGGTGATAAGACAGGATGCTTACGTACGTATCACCTGTCAGAGTCGTATCTAGACGTATCAGGGGTCCCACATTACTCAAGCTACACACGCCCCACACCATTACAGAGCCTCCACAGCTCGAACAGCCTCTGCTAAGATGCAGGGTCCATGGATTCATGAGATTCTCTCCATACCCGTACAAGTCCATCCACTCGATACAATATGAAATAAGACTTGTGAGACCAGGCAACATGTTTCCAGTCTTCAACAGTCCAGTGTCGGTGTTTGAGGGGCCCAGGAGAGGCGTAAAGCTTTGTGTCGTGCCCTCATCAAGGGTACACGAGTGGGCCTTCGGCTCCGAAAGCCCATATCGATGATGTTTCGTTGAATGGTTCGCAAGCTGACAGTTGTTGATGGTCGATCACTGAAATCTGCAGCAGTTTGCGGAAGGGTTGCACTTCTGTCATATTGAACGACTCTTCAGTCGTCGTTGGTTCCGGAACAGGATCTTCTTCCGGCGGCAGCGACGTCGGATATTTGATGTTTTAACGGATTCCTGATATTGGCGGAACACTCGCGAAATGGTTGTACGGGAAAATCCCCACTTCCTTGCTACCTCGGAGATGTGTCCCATCGCTCGTGCGCCGACTGTAACACCACGATCAAACTCACCTAAATCTTGCCATCCTCCCATTGTGGCAGCAGTAACCTATAAAAACAACTGCGCCAGACACTTGTTGTCTTATATAGACGTTGCCGACCCCAGCGCCATATTCTGCCTGTTTACATATCTCTGTATTTGATTACGCATACCTATACCAGTTTTTTTGGCGCTTCAGTGTATATATTGTGAAAATTAATGAATCTTTAACACTCCGTTGGGGTACGCCGGAATTGATTTTTAGGTCTGAAGACTCCTTTCAGTTGAGAATGAGACACAGTGTTCTGTTTGCTGGAAACTCTTCAGTCCAACCACACACATGGTGCGAAATTCCGTTCTCTCGTATCTTTCTCACTAGGCGGCAATGCAGAACCGTGTCGAACGCCGTAGGGAAATCGAGGAACACGGCATCCACCTTGGCGCCTGTACCTACTGCTTCCTGGGTCTCGTGGACGAACAATGTAAGTTCGGCTTGTTAATGTAAAAATTCAAAAGAAGGTTGACATACTAAAATGAGACAATATATATTAACGTAACAACAAAAATTCTGCAACAACAATCTTCAAATTTATTTAGATCAATTCAACCACAAGGAAGTAAAATGTGAGAATTTCAGCTTCAAGAATCAGACCGCTAGACAAGACACGAAAAGCTAAGGAAACTAGAAAGTTGATTGTAATCATCGCTTCACTCAAATTTTACATAAGAGACATTGCTTATTGTGGACAACAGCTGGAATCAGGAAGGAGGGGGGGGGAGATTACAAGCCGTATAATTAAGTGAATATGCGAAGGAAGAACTAGACCTAAACTAAAACCAGACAGATCTCATATACTGATAGACAGGGGCAGTCCACGATTACGGCGGGTGGACGTAAGAAACCATGTGAAATCAGCACGTGTTCCAAAGCGCCATCAACAGTCCAGCTAGCACAGTGACTGTGCGTAGGGAGTTAAAAGGAACGGGGTACAATTGTCGGGCAGCTCCTCATAAGGCACACATTTCTGTGGTCAGTTCTGAGACACGCTTGAGGGGATGTAAAAAGAGTGGCACCACTGCACAATGGGTGACTGGAAACGGGTGATTTATAGTGGCAAATCACGCTACGCCCTGATGCAATCCGACGGAATGGTTTGGGTTTGGCGAATTCCTGAACAACTTTGCCCGCCATCACAAACTCATGGAAAAAAATCACGACAGGAAGAAGGAATTATGCGACATAAACGAAAGTGTGTGTTTCCATATCTGAAAAATGATGTGCATTCAAATTTCGCACCATTGGCATAAGAGTGGCGCCAGTAGCGTCACTATGAGGATGCAAATCAGGTTTGTTAAATACACGCTGCAGTGGTCGTGAGCGTCAGTTGCCTTTGAGATTGGACGTGTTGATTTGATGTTAGTCAAGAATGCATTTAAGTCGACAAAGACCCCATTAACAACACCTGATTGAGTTTGTGTGAGGTCGTGTAATACGGCTACGAGGATCTGGATGTTCCACTGCAATACTACAGAAAGACTTGGCAGGAATGTAGCCACTGTACATGATTGCTGGCAGTGGTGATCATGAGAATGTGCAGTCGCAAGAAGCCCGGACACCGGACAGCCACGTGGCACTACCGAGACGGAACAGTATCGTGTCCCGCGTGCGGCTCCGGTGCGAACCGTTACAAGCCCGTCATGCCAATGACAGCTCCGAGCCAGATGCCCTGTAGCGCGCATTCCAGTGATCCCAAACCACCGCCATTTGCGACTTCAATGGTGTAAGCGAGAGCTCATTGGAGGGCAAGGTAGAGGTCTGTCGTGTTTTCTTATGAAAGCTGGTTCTGCCTCGATGTCAGTGATGGCCGTGTGTTGGCCAGTTGAGAGCCTGAAACCAACCAGTCTACGGGCTAGACCCGCTCGACTTACACCTGGTGTGGGGTGCGATATCGTATACGAGGGGCGTTTGAAAAGTCCGCGCAAAGTCCGAGAGATGGCACCACTGGCGCGTATCGAGGTCATGTTTAGTTAGTAGCATCTTTGGAAATAACGCATACCAAGTTTCAGCCATATTGGTCTATTTCTTTGTGTTTGGCATACGTGCGAATCAAGGAAGTCGAGTGATTGTCAAAAAATGGACGAAAAAGAATGTCGTGTGGTGATTAAACATTACTTTATGAAAGGCAAAACGCCCCAGGAGAGCAAAGAGATGCTGAATAAACATTCTGGTGACTCTACACCTTCAATTTCAAAATTTTCGGAGTGCCCATATCGGCACAAGTGATACTGAACGTTCTGGACGCCCTGTGGAGGTTATGACTCCATAAATCATTGATAAAATCCATGATATGGTGATGGATGACAGAAGAGTTAAGGTGCGTGAGATTGCTAGTGCTGTGGGCATATCGAATGAACGGGTATATAATATTTTGCATAAACATTTGGACATGAGAAAGCTATCCGCAAGATGGGTTCCGCGATTGCTAACGCTTGACCAGAAACGGAATCGTGTGAAGTGTTGCAAGGATGGTTTGCAGCTGTTCAGGAAGAATCTGCAGGACTTAAAGCGTCGTTTCATCACTGTAGATGAAACATAGATACATTACTATACTCCTGAGACCAAACAACAATCTAAGCAATATGTTACCAAGGGAGAATCTGCACCAAAAAAGGCGGAGACCATTCATTCGGCCAGAAAGGTTATGGCGACTGTCTTTTGGGATTCGCAAGGGGCAATCCTCATCGACTATCTGGAAAAGGGTAAAACTATTACGGGTGCATATTATTCATCTTTGTTGCACCGGTTGAAAATCGAGCTGCAAGAAAAACGCCGACGATTGGACCGCAAAAAAGTCCTTTTCCAGCACGACAATGCACCAGTACACACCTCAGCAGTTGTGGTCGCAAAATTAATAGAAATAGAATTCCAACTCGTCTCACATCCCCCCCTCCCCCTATTCTCCATACTTGGCTCCCTCGGACTACTATTTGTTCCCCAATTTGAAGAAGTGGCTGGCAGGACAAACATTTTATTCAAACGAGGAAGTGATTGCAGCAACTAATAGCTATTTTGCACACCTTGACAATTCCTACTATTCGGAAGGGATCAACAAATTAGAACAGCATTGGACGAAGTGTAGAAGTGTAAAATGAGACTATGTCGAAAAATAAAAAAAGGTTTACCCCAAACTCTTAAGTAGTTTTTATTTTTGCACGGACTTTTCCAATGCCACTCGTAACGGCAAAAGCACTCAGATGGTTATCCCACGTAACCTGATTGCAAAATTATGCTCCAGTCTGGTGATTCGACCTGTTGTGCTGACTTTCATGAACAACATTCCAGGGGGGTGTTTTCCAACAAGATAACGCTCGCCCATATACTGCTGTTGTAACCCAACATGCTCTACAGAATGTCGGCATGTTACCTTGGCCTGATCCATCACCAGATCTGTCTCCAGGGACATTGTCGGACGTCAACTCCAGCGTCATGCACTGACAGCCTTAAACGTACGTTATTGACGGACCAACTGCAACAGGCATTTAACTCTACCCCTCAAAGTGACGTGTGGCACCTGTGGAACACAACAAAGGACGTTTGCATGCTTGCATTCAATACTCTGGCGGTTATGACAGTTATTAACGAGCTGTCTACTGCTCAAATTACGCAACTACTCAAGGAAACAGGAAGCTAGTGACTTTTGCTGGTGGACAGACTAGTGGTTGGTACATAATTTTAATTTTGACTAGAGAACAACTTTCATTATTACAAAATTACACAACAAAAAAATGGCAGTATACAAATTTAATTCGGACTTTTGTATCCTTTTTTTTACTGGTACACATACAAACTTATTTTTCACAGACTGAATTGCATTAAACAATTAAGATTTTAATTGAATACTGAACCATAATCAGCGATGGCAGAAAATGTCAATTATAGCTCGCACGCAATCATTCTTTGCCTGGCCACAAAATAAGATACTAATGATACAACCTTAAAGCCAAATTTAAACAGCCATAAAATTACCAAAACGTCATGGGCACAAGAGGGAATAAAAATTTAATAAAACTAAACCGGACACATAATAGGCCACAGTCCAAAACTTCTTATACTAAAACACAAGGTGGCCAAAGAAGGAGAACCCGGAGTTGAAAACCTCACCAAACAGGAATGATAGCAAGGGTTACAGCGTTCCCCAACAATATTCAAATAAGTAAAATTTACATTAAATAAGAATGACGGTTGTTATCTCAACCACTAGTATAATGTTTAAATAACTTCCAGAAGCAATAAGGTTAGAAAAGGGCAGCCTCTCTTAATTAACAAATGGAATGACTCAAAATTGTTCTAAAATTGCGACTTAACTTTAAACAACAGCATTAAAGGCCGTAGCGGCGCTTGAAAAAAAAAATAACACTGCGGAAGACAGACAGCGCGAGCTTTCGCTGTCCAAAACTTGTTTGCAGGATCACATAAACTGGCGGATGTGTAATCCGACTGGGCCCAACATAAGTAGCCCTGACAAGGATTTGTAAACAGCACCGACCCCGGAGCACAAGTAGTCTTAACAAAATTCCCTGCAGCACATATAAATTCCAATAAGTGCAAGCTACAGTCACAGTCAAGATTATAATTAACAATAATTACGCTCCCGAGAGTTAATGCAAATTCTTACGGAGCGATCCTGGAAAATTAACAGTCTTCTAAGAAGCTAGCAAAATTTAAGACACCACGTACAGTAGGCTTAAGGAAATTCCCGCATTAAATAATTATACCAGATACTGCTGGAACAAGTGATTAAACGAACCCCAAGCCAATTGTGTTGAATTCTACGGCTGCTGGACACGTACACAGTCCCGGCCAAGCTCGGACCGAACAGTGTGTCCTAGAACAGACTGAAATTTCTATAAAAACCACTTAAAATAATATGTCCTGTACAAGTCCTGAAGCAGAATAAGCAGTACATTAGTCTCAATGAATAAGACACTGTGGAACCAAGTTCAGAACTATCCTTAACTAATCTCCGGCAGATATAACAAGACACCCTAACTCTCACACATCTTCACCGGTTAACATCAGAATATGAATCACACGTAACTTAATGCTTCCAGTTACGCGATGAGAAGATGTCCAGCATGAGACAACGAACCCGCCACCGTTTCGCACGCAATTGCCCTGACTAATCAGCACACTACTGACAAGGACGGCGAGGCCCAGGCTGGAGCACCGTCATACAAGAAACATGTTCAGGCGTTGGTTCAGTGCGGCATCATCACGTACATTTGGAAGTACAGTCCACAAATTCCGCGTGGTTAGCTGTCCGGTTAGTCACTGTGGTAGACGAGTATTGGTATCAGCGACACAACTGGAACATACCTAGCTCCAGACACCACGACTTAATTAATATACCAGCATTTCACATTTGCAATGACTTATCTCGCCCTTACATTAAGCTGTGACCTTGCAATATTAACCATTCAAATATGTAACTTAGACAAATGTTTTCTCGAAATTTTATTACTCTACATTGATTATGATTTGGTATTGCTGTCGTCTTTCCGCCACTGTTATGTGGTGCCAACAGTGAAGTATGGAGGAAATGGTGTTACAGTATGAAAGTGTTTCTCGTGGTGACGGTGTGGTCTTGTTATTGCGCTCAAGCAAACGCAAAATGCGGAACAATATGAACACGTTTTACTGTGTAACTTTCATTAGCACGTGAATGCACAATCTCCTAATCCAGCATCTGGTTTGTAGACAATAGCGTTCCTGAGATGGACTTCCCAGAATCTCGACCTCAACCCAATGAAACACCTTTGGGACGAATGAGAACGTTGAGCTCTCTCCACACCCCAGCTCTTTCCGCTCTTGAGTAAGAATGGGCTGCCATTCGTCCACAGACTTTCAGACGCCAGACTGAAAATGTGCCCAGCAGAGTTAAGACCGGCATGAAAGTGAATGGTAGACACGTCCAGTATTAGCCCAGGTACTTTTGACCGGGTAATGTACAGGGTGTTTCAGAAGGAACTTTGAAAATCCATCTAAATTAATTCATAGTGCGTACAGAGGTGATTGCAGTGTAAATTTGTAGGGAAATACATCAAGTTTTGTCTCGCGTAGTTCGATAATTCCGAATCGCACCGTAAGGAGCGCTAGCGGCAGTTTCGTTAAAGATGGCTGTCTTCACTGGACCCGAGCGTGCTACCTGTGTGTTCTGGTTTGAAGAATCGAAGTGGGCGACAACAGTTCAGCGTAATTTTCGTTCCAACTTCGCTAAAGATCCCCCTAGAAGGCCTACAATTTGTGAGTCACATAAGTGTTTTGAAAAATAGGGTGCTCGGTAAGACATGGGAAATCACCAGGTCGTCCAGGCACATCTGACGACGCCGTTGAGCGACATTTTATCAAAAGCCTACGAAATAGACCCGGCGTGCACCTCCAGAACTGCAAATCCCACATAATACGACTGTTTGGCATGTGTTGAGAGACCGTTTGCATTTGAAACAGTACAGATTGACGATCGTACAAGCAATAAAAGACACTAACAAAATGGCTCGCAAGAACTTCTGTAGGGATATGTTAAATCGATTACATGAGGATTAACATTTCTAGGACAAAATCACCTTTTCTGACTAGTCTGCCGGCCGCGGTGGCCATGCGGTTCTAGGCGCTTCAGTCTGGAACTGCGCGACTGCTACGGTCGCAGGTTCGAATCCTGCCCCGGGCTTGGATGTGTGTGATGTCCTTAGGTTAGTTATGTTTAAGTAGTTCTAAGTTCTAGGAGATTGATGACCTCAGATGTTAAGTCCCATAGTGCTCAGAGCCATTTGAACCATTTGACTAGTCTAGTTTTCACTTAAGTGGCGGGGTAAACACACATAACTGTAGGATTTGTGGCAATGAAAATCCACATCAAACATTGCAACATGTCCGTGGTAGCCCTAAACTGAACGTTTTTTGTGCATTGAGCAAGAAAAAAGTGTACGGCCCCTTCTTTTTCCGTGAGAGAATCATCAACGGTATAGTGTACATGGATATGTTACAACAATTTTTGATACCACAGATCGGTGCACACTTTATGCGAGATGGTGCACCATCCCACTACCTAGCTGACATGCAAGCTTTTCTTAGTGACCACTTTCCAGATCAATGGATTGGCCGCGATGCGCCAATTGCATGGCCTCCACGTTCCCCAGACCTCACACCACTCGGTTATTTTTATGGGGATTCATTAAGGATATCGTGTTTGTACCTCCTGTGCCAGCTTCTCTATCTGAACTTAGAGCAAGAATTTACGCCGCCACTGAGCAATGTTACAGCGAGTTTGGGAAGAAATTGACTTTCAGTGGGATGTGTGCAGGGTAACCAACGGAAGCCACGTACAACATCTTTAGTTCACACTTCACGTGTTTCCCTGCGAAATAATATTAAACCCAGGTCCATATTTTCTTTCAATAAATTTATATGAATTTTTTAAAGTTGGAAAGTACTTTTTGAAACACACTGTACAGTACGTCCCCTGAAAACGACGTTTTTCTGTTGCTCTGTTCGTCTTTGTCCTTCCTAGCGTTGTCTAGCAAGTAACAAGTGTGCGCTGTAAGTAGCCTGCTGGTACTTGAGAAATTTCTGCGTGATCACTGAGATAACGTATATATGTGTGTGTGTGTGTGTGTGTGTGTGTGTGTGTCTGTGTGTGTGCTTGTGTGTGTGTGTGTGGAGGACTGCAGGACAAGCACTTGTGGTTGCTGCGTCCATGACGAATCAGAGCGAGAAATACTGTACTTATCTCACACACTCCAGGCGGAAAAAAGACTACATCAAGATTTAATATCATGGAATCACAGAGATAAGAGGCTGTGGAGATGGTGGCTAACGATCAGATCTCAGAATGTTTTTGTTTGTAGGTAATTCCCTTATTGACCTTTTATGTTCCATCCACAGTCAAGATAATTAGACGACAGGTTTGTGTACTGTGGCTGTCTTGAATAATACAAACATTGTCAGAAATGGGTAACATTTCAACATGTCGCAAATACGTGACATCAGATGGACAATTTCTCCTCTTTCTCTATGGCGTCTGAATATCGGTGTCAGCTCGCTGAATCTCTATAATTCCATAATCCAGACAGACCCAGAATGCATTTTTACTCTGAAGCGGAGTGTGCGCTGATTTGGAACTTCCTGGCAGATTTAACCTGTGTGCCGGACCAGGACTCGAATGCGGCACCTTTGCCTTTCGCTGGCGTGTGCTCTACCGATGGAGCTGTGGCAAAGCCAGGTTTCCGTAACACACTTTCTTCCAAGTGTGCAAGTCCCTCAAGATATGTCTGAGACCTGTGAAGGTTTGAAAGTAGGAGATGAGGTACCGGCGGAATTGCGGCTGTGAGGTGAGCCGGTGAGGGAGGGAGGGGGGGAGTGTGTTGGCACTGTCGCGACTCTTGCTTGGGTAGCTCAGCCAGTACAGCACTTGCTCGCGAAAGGCAAAGGTCTCAGATTTGAGTCCCAGTCTAGCGAGAGAATATCACGGAACTATCGCGGGCTGATCAGAGAACCGTTTGAAGTTCCTAGTTTTTCGTCAGCCTCTAGTACTGCATATAGTTTCAGATTGATTTCCGTGAGGCGGGAAGTAAACTATCCACAATATAAGGAGGGACTGAAAATACTGCATATGTCAAAAAGATGATGGTTTGGAGATACGTCTTACGTCTTCTTATAAACAATAAAAAGTAACTAACTGGGAGATTATTTAAATATTTCGAGGTTTTAGATGGCATTTAATACATCTTCTCTGTTGCGAATTCAAGCACATTATAAGGTTTGTTTTTGTAGAGGGCCTCCCCTGAGCAGAACACAATTCTTATCTTTTCTTTTATTTCCCAAACACGTTTCGCTGAAGTTTCAGCATCTTCAGTGGGCCTTTATTATCTTTCTTAAAATAGGAAAAATGCTCTTTACTGCTTGTACACAAATAAATGTGAGTTTTTATACGTTATTTACAAGTCTGAAAAACCCAAAGAATATATCTATATATATATTTGTCACCACATGCTGTGGTTTTCCTGGTTGGAGTTGGGTTGTTTTTGGGGGAGGAGACCAGACAGGAAGGTCATCGGTCTTATCGAATTAGGGAGGGATGGGGAAGGAGGTCGGCCGTGCCCTTTCAAAGGAACCATCCCGGCATTTGCCTGGAGGGATTTAGGGAAATCACGGAAAACCTAAATCAGGATGGCCGGACGCGGGATTGAACCGTCGACCTCCCGAATGCGAGTCCAGTGTGCTAGCCACTGGTTGTCCTAGATTTTTATGTTGTTTATTGTAGTTGTTTCTTTCAAAGTTATGGTCAACTAATTCCATGTGGAAGAGTGTGTGTGTGTGTGTGTATATGTGTTTGCACTATATTTCCCTTACTTTTTCGGGCTTCCCCATTATCTTCACTGTGAATACCAGCACTAAGTAGCTTTCACCTTCACTGTTTATAAAATACAAAAACAAGATGGAAGACAACTGAAGAGTTGAAAGTTTCCTGGGCGAGAGTTTTGAACCTTTGTAAGCTGTATCTGGCATCGGGCTTACCGCAGTGGATACACCGGTTCCTGCCAAATCACCGAAGTTAAGCGCTGTTGGGCGTGGCCGGCACTGGGATGGGTGACCGCCAGGGCCGCTATGTGCTGTTGCCATTTTTCGGGGTGCACTCAGCCTCGTGATGCGAATTAAGGAGCTACTCGACCGAATAGTAGCGGCTCCGGTCACAGAAAACCATCACAACGACCGGCAGAGTGGTGAGCTGACCACACGCCCCTCCTATCCGCATCCTCAGCGGAGGATGATACGGCGGTCGGATGGTCCCGATGGGCCACTTGTGGCCAATAGTTCTTTGAGGACAGAGAATAGAGTTCCATCACAGAGAACTGTATATTAATTTATTATTTGTTTTCCTTTGACTACGGCTTTTTGTATTTGATAGTTTAACTTCAATTATTAGCTTTTGCGGGGGTTGTTGTTGCACTTGGGAATTATCAAGTCAGGTTTATGTCTGCTGGGGCTGCATTTCATGTCCATAAGGTGATCAACCCCCCCCCAACCCCCCCCCCCCCCCCCCCCCCCCCATGAACCACGGACCTTGCCGTTGGTGGGGAGGCTTGCGTGCCTCAGCGATACCGATAACCGTACCGTAGATGCAACCACAACGGAGGGGTTTCTGTTGAGGGGCCAGACAAACGTGTGGTTCCTGAAGAGAGGCAGCAGCCTTTTCAGTAGTTGAAGGGCCAACAGCCTGGATGATTGACTGATCTGGCCTTGTAACACTAACCAAAACAGCCTTGCTGTGCTGGTACTGCGAACGACTGAAAGCAAGGGGAAACTACAGCCGTAATTTTTCCCGAGGTCATGCAGCTTTACTGTATAGCTATATGATGATGGTCGTGTCCTCTTGGGGCCGGCCGATGTGGCCGAGTGGTTCTAGGAGCTTCAGTCCGGAACCGCGCGACCGCTACGGTCGCAGGTTCGAATCCTGCCTCGGGCATGGATGTGTGTGATGTCCTTAGTTAGGTTTAAGTAGTTCTAAGTTCGAGGGGATTGGTGACCTCAGATGTTAAGTCCCATAGTGCTCAGAGCCATTTGAACCATTTTGTCCTCCTGGGTAAAATATTCTGGAGGTAAGTCAGTTTGTTAATTACGTTCTCCATTGATCAATTGCACGGAAAAAACCGTTATGATGTGGAAAGTGTCAAGTGCACAAGAAATGAGCACAGGAAACTGTTTTTTTTTTTTTTTTTTACATTATAGTGGTGTACCTAAATATTTCTATTATATATCACATTATCTTAAATGGCACCAAATGCATATATTATATCTCCAGATTTATTTACTCAGAAGCAGGCAAAAAGAAATACAAACGTCTCAAAAATGAGATCGACAGGAAGTGCAAAATGGCTAAGCAGGGATGGCTAGAGGGCAAATGTAAGGATGTAGAGGCTTGTCTCACTAGGTGTAAGATAGATACTGCCTACAGGAAAATTAAAGAGACCTTTGGAGAGAAGAGAACCACTTGTACGAATATCAAGAGCTCAGATGGCAACCCAGTTCTAAGCAAAGAAGAGAAGGCAGAAAGGTGGAAGGAGTATATAGAGGGTTTATACAAGGGCGATGTACTTGAGGACAATATTACGGAAATGGAAGAGGATGTAGATGAAGATGAAATGGGAGATACGATACTGCGTGAAGAGTTTGACAGACCACAGAAAGACCTGAGTCGTAACAAGGCCCCGCGAGTAGACAACATTCCATTAGAACTACTGACAGCCTTGGGAGAGCCAGTCCTGACAAAACTCTACCATCTGGTGAGCAAGATATATGAGACAGGTGAAATACCCTCAGACTTCAAGAAGAATATAATAATTCCATTCCCAAAGAAAGCAGGTGTTGACAGATGTGAAAATTACCGAACTATCAGTTTAATAAGTCACAGCTGCAAATACTAACGCGAATTTTGTACAGACGAATGGAAAAACTGGTAGAAGCGGACCTCGGGGAAGATCAGTTTGGATTCCGTAGAAATGTTGGAACACATGAGGCAATACTAACCTTACGACTTATCTTAGAAGAAAGATTAAGAAAAGGCAAACCTACGTTTCTAGCATTTGTAGACTTAGAGAAAGCTTTTGACAATGTTGACTGGAATACTCTGTTTCACATTCTAAAGGTGGCAGGAGTAAAATACAGGGAGCGAAAGGCTATTTACAATTTGTACAGAAACCAGATGGCAGTTATAAGAGTCGAGGGGCATGAAAGGGAAGCAGTGGTTGGGAAGGGAGTGAGACAGGGTTGTAGCCTCTCCCCGATGTGTTTCAATCTGTATATTGAGCAAGCAGTAAAGGAAACAAAAGAAAAATTCGGAGTAGGTATTAAAATTCATGGAGAAGAAGGAAAAACTTTGAGGTTCGCCGATGACATTGTAATCCTGTCAGAGACAGCAAAGAACTTGGATGAGCAGTTGAACGGAATGGACAGTGTCTTGAAAGGAGGATATAAGATGAACATCAACAAAAGCAAAACGAGGATAATGGAATGTAGTCAAATTAAATCGGGTGATGCTGAGGGAATTAGATTAGGAAATGAGACACTTAAAGTAGTAAAGGAGTTTTGCTATTTAGGGAGTAAAATAACTGATGATGGTCGTAGTAGAGAGGATATAAAATGTAGACTGGCAATGGAAAGGAAAGCGTTTCTGAAGAAGAGAAATTTGTTAACATCGAGTATAGATTTAAGTGTCAGGAAGTCGTTTCTGAAAGTATTTGTATGGAGTGTAGCCATGTATGGAAGTGAAACATGGACGATAACTAGTATGGACAAGAAGAGAATAGAAGCTTTTGAAATGTGGTGCTACAGAAGAATGCTGAAGATAAGGTGGGTAGATCACGTAACTAATGAGGAGGTATTGAATAGGATTGGGGAGAAGAGAAGTTTGTGACACAACTTGACTAGAAGAAGGGATCGGTTGGTAGGACATGTTTTGAGGGATCACAAATTTAGCATCGGAGGGCAGCGTGGAGGGTAAAAATCGGAGACCAAGAGATGAATACACTAAGCAGATTCAGAAGGATGTAGGTTGCAGTAGGTACTGGAAGATGAAGAAGCTTGCACAGGATAGAGTAGCATGGAGAGCTGCATCAAACCAGTCTCAGGACTGAAGACCACAACAACAACTTTCAAGAATTCATCTATGGTATAGATGGAGTTGTCAAGGAGGTATGATTTCAATTTGTTTTTGAAACTATTACTACTGTCTGTCAGACATTTTTTTTCATCTGGTAATTTATCAAAAAGTTTTATAGCAGCATATTTTACCCCTTTCTGTGCCAAAGGTTGGTTAAGTAAAGGATAGTGTAGGTCTTTCTTTTTTCTGGTATTGTAATAATGAATGTCGCTGTTGATTTTAAACTGGTCCATGCTGTTGAGAAAAAATTTCCTTACTGAGTAAATGTACTGTGAAGAAGTTGTAAGAATTCCTAACCTTTTAAATAGATGCCTACAAGATGTGCGACTATGAACCCCACACATTATTCTAACTACTTTCTTTTGAAGTGAATACCTTTTGCCTGAGTGTTGAGTTGCCCCAGAATATTATTCCGTATGACATCAGAGAGTGGAAGTATGCAAAATATGTTAGCTTACTAATTTCTACATCCTCAAAATTGGCAATTATTCTGATTGCAAAATTTGCTGAACCTAGTTACTTTAGGAGATCCAAAATATGAATTTTCCAATTAAGATTCTCATCTACCGGGTGATCAGTCAGTAAATGTCAGTATAAATTTGAAAACTGAATAAATCACGGAATAATGTAGATAGAGAGGTACAAATTGACACACATGCTTGGCCTGACATGGGATCTTATTAGAAGCAAAAAAATACGAAAGTTCAAAAAATGTCCGACAGATGGCGCTTCATCTCATCAGAATAGCAATAATTAGCATAACAAAGTAAGACAAAGCAAAGATGATGTTCTTTACAGGGAATGCTCAATATGTCCACCGTCATTCCTCAACAATAGCTGTAGCCCAGAAATAATGTTGTGAACAGCACTATAAAGCATGTCCGGAGTTATGGTGAGGCATTGGCGTCGGATGTTGTCTTTCAGCATCCCTAGAGATGTCGGTCGATCACGATACACTTGCGACTTCAGGTAACCCCAAAGTCAATAATCGCACTGACTGAGGTCTGGGGACCTGGGAGGCCAAGATGACGAAAGTGGCGTCTGAGCACATGATCATCACCAAACGACGCACGCAAGAGATCTTTCACGCGTCTAGCAATATGGGGTGGAGCGCCATCCTGCATAAACATCGTACATTCCAACAGGTGTTTATCAGCCAGGCTGGGGATGATGCGATTCTGTAACATATCGGCGTAAGGTACCTCTCACCCGTCACGGTAGCAATTACAAAACCAGTATCACGCATTTCCTCGAAGAAAAAAGGCCCGATAACGGTAGATGTGGCGAATCCAACCCATACCGTGACTTTCTCGTCGTGCAATGGAGTTTTCACGACAGTTCTAGGATTTTCAGTAGCCCAAATTCTGCAGTTGTGGGCGTTGACAGACCCTCGGAGCGTGAAATGAGCTTCGTCGGTCCACAACACGTTACTCAACCAATCGTCATCTTCCGCCATCTTTTGAAACGCCCACACCGCAAATGCCCTCCGCTTCACTAAATCGCCAGGTAACAGTTCATGAAGCCGATGGATTTTGTACGGATAACATCGGAGGGTACGCCTCAGTGCCAACCAAACAGTAGTGTGTGGAATGCCGGTGCGACGTGCGACTGCACGAGCGCTGACTTCCCCGTGCATAGACGAACCCGCTACAGTCTCCATTTCTTCCTGAACTGTCTCAGCAGCATTACGCCTTGTGCTCGGTCGGCCACTACGGGGTCTATCGTCTAAACAACCCGTGGCTTCGAACTTAGAAATCATTCTCGCCACAGCTGCATTTGTCAACGGACTTTTGCCCGTTCGAATCCCCTTCCTATGGCGATGGGATCGTAACGCCGAACTAGCACATTCTCCATTCTGATAATACAGCTTCACTAAAAGCGCCTTTTCAGCTAACATCAACATACTGCGACAGATGGCGCATCTGATTCTCTCATTACCGCTCCTTTTATACAGGATTGTCATGCGCAGTCACTGACGTTTTGCTGTCCAGCGCTATCTTGTGTTGGACATTTTGTCAACTATGTTTTTTTTTGTTCTAATAAAACTTCATGTTATTCCAAGCATCTGTGTCAAATTTTACCTCTCTATCTACATTATTCCGTGGTTTATTAAGTTTTCAAATTTATACTGACTTTTTGATCACCCGGTATATGTACACCCAAAAACTTAGTATGCTCTACCCTGGCTACTGACTTATTTTGATGTGTTATGTTTATTGAAGAAAGTATACTTTTTGCAGCAGAAAATTGGATTTACTGTGTTTATTCAAAGTTCAGAGCAAGTCCATTCGCAGAAAACCAATTAATAACTTTTCCAAAGACCTTATTTGTATCATTTTCTATCGGACTTTCTTTTACTGGATTAATAATTATGCTTGTATCATCAGCAAACAGTGTCAGTTCAAAATCTCGTTTCACATAAGAAGGGAGGCCATTCACATATATCAAGAACAGGAGGGGACCCATGATCGAACCTTGTGGAACACCTAATGTAATTTCACCCTAGTCAGATGAAGTGGCAAACTCCTTTGAATCACTTGAAGCATATAAAGAGACTTTTTGCTTCCTGTTCTGTAGATATGACTTAAACCGCTCATATGCTGTTCCATTTATACCATAGAATTGTAATTTCTCTAACATAATGTCATGGTTGACACAAGCAAATGCTTTGGATAAGTCACAGATTATTCCTACTGGGTAATATAACCCGGAGGTAAAATAGTCCCCCATTCGGATCTCCGGGAGGGGACTACTCAATAGGACGTCGATATCAGGAGAAATAAAACTGGCGTTCTAGGAGGGATCGGAGCGTGGAATGTCAGATCCCTTAATCGGGCAGGTAGATTAGAAAATTTAAAAAGGTAAATGAATAGGTTAAAGTTAGATATAGTGGGAATTAGTGAAGTTCGTTGGTAGAAAGAACAAGACTTCTGGTCAGGTGAATACAGGGTTATAAATACAAAATCGTATAGTAGCAATGCAGGAGTAGGTTTAATAATGAATAAAAAATATAAACGCGGATAAGCTACTACGAACAGCATGTTGTTGTTGTTGTGGTCTTCAGTCCTGAGACTGGTTTGATGCAGCACTCCATGCTACTCTATCCTTTGCAAGCTTCCTCATCTCCCAGTACTTACTGCAACCTACATCCTTCTGAATCTGCTTAATGTATTCATCTCTTGGTCTCCCTCTACAATTTTTACCCTCCACACTGCCCTCCAATGCTAAATTTGTGATCCCTTGATGCCTCAGAACATGTCCTACCAACCGGTCCCTTCTTCTTGTCAAGTTGTGCCACAAACTCCTCTTCTCCCCAATGCTATTCAGTACCTCCTCATTAGTTATGTGATCTTCCCATCCCATTCTTCTGTAGCACCACATTTCGAAAGCTTCTATTCTCTTCTTGTCCAAACTATTTATTGTCCATGTTTCACTTCCATACATTGCTACACTCCACACAAATACTTTCAGTAAAGACTTCCTGACACTTAAATCTATACTCGATGTTAACAAATTTCTCTTCTTCAGAAACGATTTCCTTGCCATTGCCAGTCTACATTTTATATCCTCTCTACTTCGACCATCATCAGTTATTTTGCTCCCCAAATAGCAAAACTCCTTTACTACTTTAAGTGTCTCATTTCCTAATCTAATTCCCTCAGCATCACCCGACTTAATTCAACTACATTCCATTATCCTCGTTTTGCTTTTGTTGATGCTCATCTTATATCCTCCTTTCAAGACACTGTCCATTCCGTTCAACTGCTCTTCCAAGTTCTTTGCTGTCTCTGACAGGATTACAATGTCATCGGCGAACCTCAAGGTTTTTATTTCTTCTCCATGGATTTTAATACCTACTCCGAATTTTTCTTTTGTTTCCTTTACTGCTTGCTCAATATACAGATTGAATAACATTGGAGAGAGGCTACAACCCTGTCTCACTCCCTTCCCAACCGCTGCTTCCTTTTCATGTCCCTCGACTCTTATAACTGCCATCTGGTTTCTGTACAAATTGTAAATAGCCTTTCGCTCCCTGTATTTTACCCCTGCCACCTTTAGAATTTGAAAGAGAGTATTCCAGTCAACATTGTCAAAAGCTTTCTCTAAGTCTACAAATGCTAGAAAGGTAGGATTGCCTTTCCTTAATCTTTCTTCTAAGATAAGTCGTAAGGTCAGTATTGCCTCACGTGTTCCAATATTTCTACGGAATCCAAACTGATCTTCTCCGAGGACGGCTTCCACCAGTTTTTCCATTCGTCTGTAAAGTATTCGCGTTAGTATTTTGCATCTGTGACATTAAACTGATAGTTCGGTAATTTCCACATCTGTCAACACCTGCTTTCTTTGGGATTGGAATTATTATATTCTTCTTGAAGTCTGCGGGTATTTCACCTGTCTCATACATCTTGCTCACCAGATGGTAGAGCTATGTCAGGACTGGCTCTCCCAAGGGTGTCAGTAGTTCTAATGGAATGTTATCTACTCCCGGGGCCTTGTTTCGACTCTGTCAAACTCTTCACGCAGTATCGTATCTCCCATTTCATCTTCATCTACATCCTCTTTCATTTCCATAATATTGTCCTCAAGTACATCGCCCTTGTATAGACCCTCTATATACTCCTTCCACCTTTCTGCTTTCCCTTCTTTGCTTAGAACTGGGTTTCCATCTGAGCTCTTGATATTCATACAAATGGTTCTCTTTTCTCCGAAGGTCTCTTTAATTTTCCTGTAGGCAGTATTTATCTTACCCCTAGTGCGATAAGCCTCTACATCCTTACATTTGTCCTCTAGCTATCCCTGCTTAGCCATTTTGCATTTCCTGTCGATCTCATTTTTGAGACGTTTGTATTCCTTTTTGCCTGCTTCATTTACTGCATTTTTATATTTTCTTCTTTCATCAATTAAATTCAATATTTCTTCTGTTACCCAAGGATTTCTACTAGCCCTCGTCTTTTTACCTACTTGATCCTCTGCTGCCTTCACCACTTCATCCCTCAGAGCTACTCATTCTTCTTCTACTGTATTTTTTCCCCCCATTCTTGTCAATTGTTCCCTTACGCTCTCCTTGAAACTCTGTACAACCTCTGGTTCCTTCAGTTTATCCAGGTCCCATCTCCTTAAATTCCCACCTTTTTGCAGTTTCTTCAGTTTTAACCTACAGCTCATAACCAATAGATTGTGGTCAGAGTCCACATCTGCTCCTGGAAATGTCTTACAATTTAATAGCTGGTTCCTAAATCTCTGTCTTACCATTATATAGTCTATCTGATACCTTCTAGTATTTCCAGGATTCTTCCATGTGTACAACCTTTTTTTGTGATTCTTGAACCAAGTGTTAGCTATGATTAAGTTATACTCTGTGCAAAATTCTACTAGACGGCTTCCTCTTTCATTTCTTTCCCCCAACGAACAGCATAGTGAACGCATTATTGTAGCCAAGATAGACACGAAGCCCACACCTGCCACAGTAGTACAAGTTTATATGCCAACTAGCTCCGCAGGTGCTGAAGAAATCGAAGAAATATACGTTGTGATAAAATAAATTATTCAGATAATTAAGGGAGACGAAAACTTAATAGTCATGGGGACTGGAATTCGACAGTAGGAAAAGGAAGAGGAGGAAAAGTAGTAGGTGAATATGGACTGGGAATAAGGAATGCAAGAGGAAGCCGTCTGGTAGAATTTTGCACGGAGGATGACTCAATCATCGCTAACACTTGGTTTAAGAATCATAAAAGAAGGTTGTATAAGTGGATGTTTAAGGAGAAGGGACCTGGATAAACTGAAAGAAGCAGAGGTTGTAGAGTGTTTCAGAGAGAGCATTAGGGAACCGTTGACAAGAACAGGGGAAAGAAATACAGAAGAAGAATGGGTAGCTTTGAGGGATGAAATATTAAAGGCGATCAAATAGGTAAAAAGACAAGGGCTAGTGGCTGTCCTTGGGTAACGAAAGACATAATGAATTTAATTGATGAAAGAAAAAAATTTAAAAATGCAGTATATGAATCAGTTAAAAAAGAATACAAACGCTCAAAAATGATGAAATACTCGAAAATTCCCTGTTATCTGCTACTCAGTTAGTGCAACAGCTATCTGCTTCCCAAACCTGAATCATGAATATTAACAAAATAGTCATGACAATCGCGCAAATACATTAGCGCGATGCGTTTAAATATTCACCGGCGGATCGAAAACACAGGTTGCCCATGAAGTACCACTATCGTTCCAAAGACCCATAACTTCGAAGCTATTAGAGATAGAGAAGTGTCGTAAGACTTTCAGCGGCTTTCAAAGTTTTTTCCCTTTGTCCTTTGTTGCATATTTGATTTGCAATGCATGATAACGGCACCAGTCCAGGAGAAGGCGCACTGTGTCATCTGGTACGCGGAATATAACTCAGTGACAACGGTACTGCGGAACACCCAACGCTAGTCTATGAGGGCACCACCAGCAAAAACAAGCTTAATGAGGTCGTTCAAAAACTTGAAAGATACAAGCAGTTTCACAGATCTTCCTCCAAATCGACGTCCCTCAGTGTTAACAGAGTGCACGTTGTATTTGAGCACACGCCCAAGAATTCAATTCGCCGTTCATCAGGCAAATTGCAGAAAGGAAGATCAACTGTCCATAAAGTGTTACATAAGTGGTTATGGTTTTCTGCGCGCAAAGTGGAAATGTTCCAAGAATTGCTGCCAAACGACCTTCCCCTGCGGTACGCATACGCGTGTTTCACGTTTCTTCGTAGCTGCTGACAATGACTGCCTGAAAAAGTGAGATGAAGCAAACGTTCCACTTTTGTGGACACGTGAATCGCCACATCATTAGCATTTGCGGTTCCGAGAATCCGCAGTCATGTGAACACATTCGTGATAACCTCAAGTTTAATGTCTGGTGTCGCCTAATGCATAATAGGGTGACGGGCCCATATTTTCTTCGCAGAGAAAACCATAATGGGAAATGTTTACGGTGGGAATAAAAAAAATGGTTCAAATGGCTCTGAGCACTATGGGACTCAACTGCTGAGGTCATTAGTCCCCTAAAACTTAGAACTAGTTAAACCTAACTAACCTAAGGACATCACAAACATCCATGCCCGAGGCAGGAGTCGAACCTGCGACCGTAGCGGTCTTGCGGTTCCAGACTGCAGCGCCTTTAACCGCACGGCCACTTCGGCCGGCACGGTGGGAATACTCGAATAATTACGGCTACAACAGATTGAACAGCTTCAGCCGCCCGTCGCCTTCCAGCATGATGATTCACCCTCACATTGAAGTTTGAACTTGCAGGATGTGCTGAATGGCACATTCGTTGAGAAGTGCATGGAGCGTGATCTCATCGTACGATCCTCCGCGCTTTCGCGTTGTCGCGTCATTAGACTTCCCTTTGTGGCGTTACGTGAAGGATGGCGCGTACACAATTCCAGTCATTGTCATTCCTACCCGTCATGCTTGGATCAATGAAGCAATCAGAACAGTCTATGCTGTAATGCTGACCCGTACATGGCTAGAATTCGATTATCACCTTCATTTTCTAATAGTAACGAGCAGGGCGTACATTGAAATTCTGACGAAATAGGGTAAAATTTTGAGAGCTGCTAAACATTTATCAACAAATAACGACGCTATGTCGTTAATGGTTTCCAAGTTATGATTTTTAAACGATAGTGCGATAATTCGATAATGTTCGCACTTGCCAACACCTGATTTCTTTGGGATTGGAGTTATTATATTCTTCTTGAAGTCTGAGATATTTCGCCTGTCTCTAACATCTTGCTCATCAGATGGTAGAGTTTTGTCAGGGCTGGCTCCCCCAAGGCTGTCAGTAGTTCTAACGGCATGTTGTTTACTCCCGGGGCCTTGTTTCGACTTAGGTCTTTCAGTACTCTGTTAAACTCTTCAAGCAGTATCATATCTCCCATTTCATCTTCTTTTACGTCCTCTTCCCGCTCCATAATGTTACCCTCAAGTACATCGCCTTTGTGTAAACCCTCTATGTACTCCTTCCACCTTTCTACTTTCCCTTCTTTGCTCAGTACTGGTTTTCCATCTGAGTTCTTGATATTCATTCAACTAGTTCTCTTTTCTCCAAAGGGCTCTTTAATTTTCCTGTAGCCAATATCTAACTTAACCCTACTGCTTCATTTACTGCATTTTTATATTTTCTGCTTTCATCAATTAAATTCAATATCTCTTCTATTACCCAAGGATTTCTGCTAGCCCTGTTCTTTTTACCTATTTGATCCTCTGCTGCCTTCACTATTTCAACTCTCAAAGCTACCCATTCTTCTTCTACTGTATTTCTTTCCCCCGTTCTTGTCAATAGTTCCCTGATGCTCTCTCTGAAACTTTCTACAACCTCTGGTTCTTTCAGTTTATCCAGCTCCCATCTCCTTAAATTCCCACCTTTTTGCAGTTTCTTCACTTTTAGTCTACAGTTCATAACCAACAGATTGTGGTCAGAGTCCATATCTGACCTTGGAAATGTCTTACAATTTAAAACCTGGTTCCTAAATATTTGTCTTACCATCATATAATCTGTCTGAAACCTTCCAGTGTCTCGAGTCCTCTTCCACGTATACAACCTTCTTTCATGATTCTTAAACAAATTGTTAGCTATGATTAAGTTATGCACTGTGCAAAATTCTACCAGGCGGCTTCCTCTTTCATTTATTACCCCATACCATATTCACCTACTACGTTTCCTTCTCTTCCTTTTCCTACTATCGAGTTCCAGTCCCCCATGACTATTAAATTTTCGTCTCTCTTCACTATCTGAATAATTTCTTTAATCTTATCATACACTTCCTCAATCCCTTCGTCATCTGCAGAGCTAGTTAGCATATAAACTTGTACTACTGTGGTAGGCGTGGCCTTCGAGTCTATCTTGGCTACAATAATGGGTTCACTATGCTGTTCGTAGTAGCTTACCCGCGATCCTATTTTTTTATTCATTATTAAACCTACTCCTACATTACCGTTATTTGATTTTGTATTTATAAAGCTGTATTCACCTGACCGGAAGTCTTGTTCCTCCTACCACCGAACTTCACTAATTCCCACTATATCTAACTTTGCTTTGTTAAATTTTCTGACCTACCTGCCCGATTAAGGGATCTGACATTCCATGCTCCGATCCGCAGAACGCCAGTTTTCTTTCTCCTGATAACAACTTCCTCCTGAGTAGTTCCCACCCGGAGATCCGATGGGGGACTATTTTACCTCCGTAATATTTTACCCACGAGGACCCCATCATCATTTAACCATACAGTAAAGTGCATGCTCTCGGGGAAAATTACGGCTGTAGTTTCCCCTTGCTTTCAGTCGTTCGCAGTACCAGCACAGCAAGGCCGTTTTGGTTAGTGTTACAAGCCCAGATGAGTCAATTATCCAGACTGTTGCCCCTGCGACTACTGAAAGGCTGGTGCCCCTCTTCTGGAACCATACTTTATCTTGCCTCTCAACATATACCCCTCCTTTGTAGTTGCACCTACGGTACGGCTATCTGTATCGCTGCGGCACGCAAGCCTCCCCACCAGCGGCACGGCCCATGGTTCATTCAGACAGCTTTTCATTAATACCTCGTAATCGCTTACAGCAAATGGTGTCACGGGTTTTTGGTGAGGCTACAGCCGATTTCATGCCCGTCCTTCGCCAGTTCTACCTTGGGCTGCACTTCTAATGACCTTGTAGTCGACGGGATGTAAACTCTAGTCTTTCTTCCTTCACTCATTTCGTGTGATTCCTATTGTGATCAGTAGATCACATCTGCAGGTCCAGATGATTGATACGCCTGTTTCCCACTAGTGGCAGCATGACCTCCGCATCAAAAAAATGCAACAACTTAAAGAATCATCATGCAATTTTTAAGGGATTGAAGCTGCACACGCAAGTACACAGAGATTTACAGTCCCATGTACTTTGAATTTCCTTACACATGTGTTTCTTAAATTCCCGTCAGATCACCGAAGTTAAGCGCTGTCGCGCTGGGCTAGCACTTGGATGGGTGACCACCTGAGGATGACGCTGCCAGTCAGTACCTTTGGCCCTTCGTGGGCTGTCGGGGTGAAGTTTAGTAGTTTATATGAATGCACAGGAAACATTCGTGATTCACTTTCATCAACATTGCGGGGCTAAGAGTACTTCAGCCGTGGTCCAAAAGCCGACTGCTATATACAGGGTGATTAAAAAAGTGTTTCACTTTTTCAGGTGGCATTTCAGTTGTTTAGCGTGGCCCTAAGATGCAACATATCCGATCCCTGGCGACCTACAGAGAAGGGGAGCTCCACATAAGATTACACAAGTTTAGAAAAAACAGAGTCGTGCAACGGATAACGTCTTATTATGTGGAATTTACTATGGGAGGTCCAGTTAAACAGGAAAGTATGGGCACTACACCTCACGTGGACATATTACTGAAGGGAACCATCAAACTACGAAACGAAACTACTGGTCACTATTAAAATCTGGATTATTGTCATGAGACATCAACGGAATGATTTACCCTCTGAATCGAATATCCAAGGGATTGCAATATGAACTATACCCTTGGCGTAGCTAGGGGGGTACATAAAATAAAGGAATAAAACAATAACTCGAATATGAAAAATGACCGAGGAAAAAGTTAGTGATTTAAAGAAACGGTCGCAGAAAAGCATGAACGAATACAATTAGTTTCGCCAAAGGTGCAACTAGCTGGCTGTGAGATTTAATCTGCGAAATGGAATCTTGATGAAAATGAGCTGCGATAACTTCACGTTTCCCTCGTCACGGTAGCTACAACTATCGTGCATGCTTACCACTCTTAAGGTGTGCTAGTGTCGAAGACGTCTGTAGTGGTGGGTGAAAATTGAAGTACAACTCCGCCTCTGTACGCTGCTCTAAGTCAGAAATATCTCTCTCTGCAGCTCCCTACAAAGACCTGCAGCAAGTGTGTTCTTCGCGGCGTCACCGAGCGAAGTGTATCTTTTGGAGTACCCACGGAGCCGGCCGGTGTGGCCAAGCGGTTCTAGGCGCTACAGTCTGGATCCGTGGGACCACTACGGTCGCAGGTTCGAATCCTGCCTCGGGCAAGGATGTGTGTGAGGTCCTTAGGTTAGTTAGGTTTAAGTAGTTCTAAGTTCTAGGGGACTGATAACCTCAGAAGTTAAGTCCCATAGTGCTCAGAGCCATTACAACCATTTGAGTACGCACGGAGGAAATGCGTTCTCATTTTGCTCTCCGAAAGTTGGCTGGTTCTGCCAGCATCAGAATTTTGCCGGCCAATTACAGCAGACCTTGCGATTTCCGATCACTGCTATTTTTACAAAGAAGTTTAACATTTTCCTGCTCTTCTGTATTTTGTCACGGTTAACCAATAAGGTACGGCACAGCAGAAAATGTCTCCCACAACATGAGAGACTTTCAGTCATGATCAACCAAAGACCTATACATCCGCACGTATGGGAACTCACCCCTTCTTCCAAAATAATTGATGAGAATCAGAAGATCCCTTACTAGAATTTGATTAAAGGTTCCAGAAAAATACGCTAGAGCTCAACAGCTGCTCCCACTTCATATTCTTCTCTAGCTTGAAAGGATTCCTTTTCACTTCTCGCACAATGTAGTTTTTACGGCAAGCCGTTAGGCCTTCTGGATGCTCCATCTGCACAGACACTGGAGACTTTTTTTACCCTGTTCTATATGTGTGCGAGGAATGGCTTTCAGTGCCAAACAACTTTACGTCACTGCTATTAACTTCCACTCGGGGGACCAGTAAAAGTACCCTGAAGGGTGCTAAAATAATAAGACTCACCAAAGGAAGGGGAAAGGATAAAAAGAAATAATTAGCAATGGAATCATTGGCAGTAACCAACATTACTTGCAGTTTTCGTGCAGTGGAAACGACTTTAATCTACTGACAATTCGGACCCGCGTATTAAATTATGAAACAGGTTACATTACAGTTTGGACATAAAGTGCCACGAAAAAAACGTATTCCTGCAGGAGACAGTACTGGTCAAAACTCGAAGAACAGTTCCTAGCCGGCCGTAGTGGCCGTGCGGTTCTAGGCGCTTCAGTTTGGAACCGCGTGACCGCTGCGGTCGCAGGTTCGAATCCTGCCTCGGGCATGGATGTGTGTGATGTCTTTAGGTTAGTTAGGTTTAAGTAGTTCTAAGTTCTAGGGGACTGATGACCACAGATGTTAAGTCCCATAGTGCTCAGAGCCATTTGAACCATTTTGAAAAGTTCCTATAATAATACGTTCAGGAACCAAAACCTGTTGATATATGGGCCACTCTGTCCTCTAATTCCCATCTGTTACGTAGAAGTAGACATTATAGGCAGTGCTGCATGTTGCTATCACGCATCCTGCACTTTTGGCTGTGAATGGTGCACTCTTTCAGGTACGCCTCCCTCCATTCATTGGTCCTTTAACGTCTCTACACATTGTCGATGGGTTGGGCATGCACCAATGCTTTTAAAAGTCCTTATATCCAGAAATGCATTGGATTCGGGTCCACTGAACAGACTGACTACACAGACCTACTTGACCAATCCATCTCGATAGAAAATGTTATGGTGCCCCTTGGTGCGTGAACCAAACTCATTGTCTTTCTGCAGCAGCAACGTTTTCCATTAGCCCTAGTAAATGGTAACGGAGAGATTGGTGATACACATCACTCCTGTTAAACAATTTGGTAAAGTCTGTGCTGTGTGTGTCACTATTGCCTAGATTGGAACTATCAGGCGGAAATCAGAGGTTGGCCACACTTCCTGGTGCTTTATAGTCTGCTCTCTCTCTGGTGGTGGAAGTTTTTATCTGGCCGCAGTGGGGACTCGGAAGCGGTCAGACAGTGGGTGTACGGAGCCACGAGGAAAGGCGGTTACTCGCTCGCTCTGGAGGGGCCTCGCATAGCCGCAAGCTATGAATGCGGTTTGTTTACTGAGCCGTGCGCGCACTCTGCTGTATTGTCGATTCTGGAGGCGGTGCGGCATGATCTTACGGCCGTGATTATAGTGTGGCTAACCAAGCGGCACGCACGAAATGAATTCCGGCCGTGATACGTGTATTCTTCAGAAAAAATGGGGCACTGAGATTTGCTGTGGCTGTATCGTCATATCGTGGTTACCACTCACAGACCGTGCGCCAATATAGTATATTTAAACTGTGCTCACGGATTCGGTCGTACATTGTGTTTGTGTGATTCTAAATAGAGGCTGACCCTGTATTAGTATACTACGTTAGTAGGAAGTTGTCTGATTACTTTAGACTGTTTCTTTTGTGGCGGCGTTCGTAGCGACAAGCAATTCGCTGTAGAAACGGCTTACGAAGTCACCGCCACACTTTTAATAGCGGGCCGACCGGTCCGCTGGAACAGTGAACAGAAAGATGAAAACCCAAACACTCTGATTAAATAAAAGTCGGTACTTATCTTTATTAACGAAGATACAGAAACACAGTAGTGAACTCCGTGTCTACAGAAATCTGTCTAGTTCGAGTCGGAGCGGCTAGGTCAGCGTCGGCTGACGACAAACAACAACTCTGCTGCGATGAACACACAACTGACTAGCAAGTATACAATTCGGTGGCGAGTATACAACTGAGCGGCGAATACAGAACTGTCCTAGCGCTCGCGGCTCCAGCGCTTAAGAAACCAGAAGCCAGCGGTGGCGCGCGCAGACTTGCGGCGATTTCCTGTCTCGCTGGCGCTGCTTATGCGGACGGCGTCCGGACTTTGATGCTGCCAACCTTTTGGCAGCGGGCTCGGGTGGCATTACTGGCTAGGATATAACAGTTTCTATGAATCTGACTGCTCACTGCACACTAACGTCGTTCTATAAAGATTGGCTTTCTATGACTGCACGTTGTGCTGCACCTACATCTACATAGATATTCCGTAAGCCTCGTTCGGTGCGTGGCGGAGGGTATCCCATAACAATATTAGGCATTTGATTTCCTGTTCCACTCGCAAACAGAGCGAACGAAAAATGACTATTTATGTGCTTTCGTATGAGCCCTAATTTGTCTTATCTTCGTGGCTCTGACGCGCAGTGCATGTTGGTGGCAGTAGAATCGTTTGGCAGTAAGCTTCAAATAGCGGTTCTCAAAATTTTCTCGACAGTGCTTTTCGAAAATATCTTCACCCTCCCTCCAGGGATTTCCATTTCAGTTCCTAAGCATCTCTGTAACACTTTGTTCGAACTTGCCGGCAACAAATCTAGCAGGCCGCCTCTGAATTGCTTCGATATCTTCTTTCAGTCCGATCTGATACGGATCCGAAACACCTGCGCAGTACTCATGAATAGGTCGCACCAGCATCCTATATGCGATCTGCTTTACAGATGAACCGCATTTCCCTAAATTTTTTCCAACGAACCGAAGTCACCCATACTCCTTCCCTACCACAGTTCTCACATGCTCGTTCCATTTCATATCGCTTTGTAACGTTACGCCCAGATATTTAGTCTTTTAGAAGTTACAGGACTGCTATATTGCCTGGCAGCACCAAAAAGCCGCCGCTTCCCGTTTCTGATTTGTTTCAGAGTAGGAGGTGGCATTTCTTTATATTTGTACGATATGATGCGGACTGATGTTGATGCGCCGAAATTCGAATGAGCGATTGAGATCCAACGTACTACGTGAGACAAGTAACCGTTGCCTTCATGGTTCTACGTAATTTCAGCGTGGGTACCGATCTGTTTGTAAACTATTAACCCGTAACCGGCGTTCCTTATACGTCTTTGATGACGTACACGTCCCAAAACAACAACAACAAAATCATTACCACATACAACACACTTTTTTTGTTCTGTAGTCCCTAGGACTCCGCAACACAATGTTCGACCACTCGGTTAAGGGCAAAAAAGAGCATGTGTTTTAGGAAGAAAAAGTTAAATTGAAAATTTTTTGGACAGTTAAGTAAGTTACTGGTTGTCGTTTTAAGGAATTCTATTAGAGAGTGTTTTGTGAATATTTCATTTTCAAAATCGAGTAAAAAATGGAAGCAGTTGTTCCACTTGTCGTTATGCTTATGATCAGTTGCCTGTGATACTAAATGCTGTAGAGTTTAAAACAGAGTATTTAAAACATTTTGTTGTCCACCCAAGGCGACGAGCTACACATCTGTATAGCAAAGAGTCTGTCATCGACAACTCCTGCCCATAAATGGGTACTATGGCTTTGCAGCTGCTCGCACTTGCGTCTTGCGGTAATTTACCCTGCCATCTCTTTGTGAATCCAGGCTGCACCACCGATGCTACACATACTCGTCCCTAGTAAAACTGCCCATATCTCAATTATTGGTTTTCGGTCATATTATTCTTTCCTTCTGGTTTTGACCAGTAGTACCTCCTGTGGGAATGTGAGACACCTCTTTTTTTTTTAATTTCGTGTCCAGCATCTGGAGCATGGAACCATAACTATAGTGCTGGTTTTGAATAAAATTCCAGCATCAGTTGCTCTTTTCTTTTTATTTTAAAAACAACGACCGTATTCGGCCCCCAAGGTTATTATTCAGTGGTATATACATAGCATCGAACAACGGAGTACAACAGAGTTAGCCAAACAAAGAAGAATCCAGCAATAAGCATCATCAACAACAAGTATAATAGATAAATGTTGCAAAACAACTCGTCCACATAGCTCATAAAAGAAAAAAAGAAGAAATAATGTTACGTGAACTCTTCTACTATTAAAACTAGAGATATACATGATGCTCATGAACAGTCTTAAAAAGCACTGAACAGTGGTACAGGGAAGATTGTGCTTAGAAATAATTGTTTAGAAAAAATATTGATACGTTGCACTTAGTTAATTAGCACTGAAGTTAGCCAATCACCCAATGATTGCCCACATTAAAGCAGCCCAAAGATACGGTGTCGCCAAAGGTGTACAACGTTTGGTTTCCTAAAACCGAACAAGGGACCGGTACAAAAGTTGAGACGGCCGTTGTGACCGAACGGTTCTAGGCGCTTCAGTACGGAACCGCGCGAGTGCTACGGTCGCAGGTTGGAATCCCGCCTCGGGGATGGATGTGTGTGATGTCCTTAGGTTAGTTAGGTTTAAGTAGTTCTAAGTTCTAGGGGACTGATGACCTCAGATGTTAAGTCCCCTAGTGCTCAGAACCACTTGAACCATTTTTACAAAAGTTCGAACCCGAGCCAAAGGTTCAACAGTCTCGTGCGCTATCATCTACGCTATGAGAACAACGGACACAAATATTGTATCTGTCGGACTGCTTGAATTTAGGCGTGCAACGGCCTGATTGGCTAAATAAAATGCTAATTCGGAAACGGCGCAATGTATCGAACTTTTTCTTAGCAGTTACTCCTCATCACAACCTAACCTACAACACCCTTACAGGCTTTTCATAGTGTTTTTGACCACTCTGTACATTAAATCAACAAAATGTGTTGAAAAATAGCCGGCCGGAGTGGCCGCGCAGTTCTAGGCGCTGCAGTCTGGAACCGCGAGACCGCTACGGTCGCAGGTTGAATCCTGCCTCGGGCATGAATGTGTGTGATGTCCTTAGGTTAGTTAGGTTTAAGTAGTTCTAAGTTCTAGGGGACTGATGACCTCAGAAGTTGAGCCCATAGTGCTCAGAGCCATTTGAACAATTTTTTTGTTGAAAAATAACTTATCAACAAATACCATGCCCTGCAGCCTTTCTGTTACCGCACGAACTAGCTGTAATTGCGAGAAAATATTTAGAAACATTTCTAAAGCAGTGCGAGGTGCGGCTGCTTGAGGACAGAAGTGACGTCAGAACGGTCTACTCGTGGGCAAATCGCTTCTCGCTGCACCCGCCTTTATCTGGTTGATCTCACTGATAGCGGCTTACAGTAGGGTCCAGTAGTGGCCAGGTGCGGAACTACTGCGTATGCGATTCAGCGGTGAACTCACCGTCAGCCGCGACTTCGCTACCTGGGCTACTTTCTCGTTTTCCCCTCTCGCTGCTGGTGTCCACTCTCGTGACGTCACAGAGCCGCCGCCGCCGTCGCCACCGCCTCCATGGTGCACCACGTTTACGACTACGCCATCCCGCCAATGGTGAGTCTCATTTCATGGTGACATTCGAAAGGCGTTGTTTCCTTGTTACTGTTTGCGCAGGAGGAAAAACCCTTCAAATTGTGGAGGGACTACCACAATGGATACGCAACAGAGAAAAATATAGTAACCTGTGTGCTGGCGCATTTTAAATGCGTTATTTACTTGGGTATTGAGCTTCCTTAAGTGGCAATTCGCCAGTATTTAGATATTTCTGATTTCTTGAATTTTCGATCCATATAATCTGCAGTGAGGTGACAAAAGTCGTGGGACAGCGACATGTACCGGGTGATCAAAAAGTCAGTATAAATTTGAAAACTTAATAAACCACCGAATAATGTAGATAGAGAGGAAAAATTTGACACAGATGCTTGGAATGACATGAAGTTTTATTAGAACAAAAAAAACATAGTTGACAAAATGTCCAACAGAAGATAGCGCTGGACAGCAAAACGTCAGTGACTGCGCATGACAATCCTGTATAAAAGGAGCGGTAATGAGAGAATCAGATGCGCCATCTGTCGCAGTATGTTGATGTTAGCTGAAAAGCCGCTTTTAGTGAAGCTGTATTATCAGAATGGAGAATGTGCTAGTTCGGCGTTACGATCCCATCGCCATAGGAAGGGGATTCGAACGGGCAAAAGTCCGTTGACAAATGCAGCTGTGGCGAGAATGATTTCGAAGTTCGAAGCCACGGGTTGTTTAGACGATAGACCCCGTAGTGGCCGACCGAGCACAAGGCGTAATGCTGCTGAGACAGTTCAGGAAGAAATGGAGACTATAGCGGGTTCGTCTATGCACCGGGAAGTCAGCGCTCTTGCAGTCGCACGTCGCACCGGCATTCCACACACTACTGTTTGGTTGGCACTGAGGCGTACCCTCCGATGCTATCCGTACAAAATCCATTGGCTTCATGAACTGTTACCTGGCGATTTAGTGAAGCGGAGGGCATTTGCGGTGTGGGCGTTTCAAAAGATGGTGGAAGATGACGATTGGTTGAGTAACGTGTTGTGGACCGACGTAGCTCATTTCACGCTCCGAGGGTCTGTCAACGCCCACAACTGCAGAATCTGGGCTACCGAAAATCCTAGAGCTGTCGTGGAAACTCCATTGCACGACGAGAAAGCCACGGTATGGGTTGGAGTTACCACATCTACTGTTATCGGGCCTTTTTTCTTCGAGGAAATGCGTGATTCTGGTTTTGTAACTGCTACCGTGAGGGTGAGAGGTACGCCGATATGTTACAGAATCGCATCATCCCCAGCCTGGCTGATAAACACCTGTTGGAACGTACGATGTTTATGCAGTATGGCGCTCCACCCCATATTGCTAGACGCGTGAAAGATCTCTTGCGTGCGTCGTTTGGTGATGATCGTGTGCTCAGCCGCCACTTTCGTCATGCTTGGCCGCCCAGGTCCCCAGATCTCAGTCCGTGCGATTATTGGCTTTGGGGTTACCTGAGGTCGCAAGTGTATCGTGATCGACCGACATCTCTAGGGATGCTGAAAGACAACATCCGACGCCAATGCCTCACCTTAACTCCGGACATGCTTTACAGTGCTGTTCACAACATTATTCCTCGACTACAGTTATTGTTGAGGAATGATGGTGGACATATCGAGCATTACCTGTAAAAAACATAAGTTTTGCTTTGTCTTACTTTGTTATGGTAATTATTGCTATTCTGATGAGATGAAGCGCCATCTGTCGGCCTTTTTTGAACTTTTGTATTTTTTTGTTTCTAATAAAACCCCATGTCATTTCAAGCATGTGTGTCAATTTGTACCTCTCTGTCTACATTATTCCATGATTATTCAGTTTTCAAATTTATACTGACTTTTTGATCACCTGGTATATAAACTGATTTCTTTAGTATCGTGTACACATCGTATAAAATGGCAGTGTATTAGCGTAGCTGTCATTTGTACTCAGGTAATCGTATAAAAAGGTTTGCGACGTTATTATGGGCCCTCGACGGGGATTAACAGACTTTGAACGTGGGATGGTAGCTGGAGCTAGACGTGTGGGGCATTCTGTTTCAGAAATCGTTACAGAAAATTCCCAGATGCACAATGCCAAGAGTGTGCCAAATTTCAGGCATTACCTGTCACCACAGACACAGCAGTGGCCAACGGCCTTCACTTAACGACCGAGAGCAACGGCGTTTGCGTAGAATTGTCAGTGCTTACAGACAAGCAACACTCTGTGATGTAACCGTACAAAACAAAGTGAGACGTACGACATACGGCGGAATTTGAAGTTAATGGGCTATGGCAGCAGACGGCCGATGTGAGTGTCTTTGCTAACAGCACGACATCTCCTGCAGCACCTATCCTGGGCTCGTGATCATAGACGATTGGAAGACCGTGACCTCGTCAGATGAGTCCAGATTTCAGTTGGTAAGAGTTGATGGTAGGATTCGAGTGTGGCGCAGACACCCACGTAGCCATGGACCCAACTTGTGAGCACGGCACTGTACAAGCTGGTGGTGCTCCATAATGGTGTCGGCTGCGTGAAACTGGAACGGAGTAGGTCCTTTGTTCCAAATGAATCGATCATTGACCGGAAACGGTTGTGTTCGGCTGCTTAGCGTCCATGTTTCCAAACATGTCATTGGGCCACAATCGTTCGCGATTGGTCTGAAGAACATTCTGGACAATTCGAGCAAATGATTTGGTCACCGAGATGGCTCAGCATTTCTGCAGAGGACTTCCAGTGACTTGTTCAGTCCGTGCCACCTCGAGTTGCTACCCTGCGCCGGACAAAAGGAGGGCCGACACGATGTCAGGATGTACGCCAAGAATTTTTGGCACGTCAACCGTACATCGCATAAAATCGCTACCATATATTTCGGTTTAGCTCCTGAAACTTTTTCAGAGAGCTTGTTAAGGCTTCGCAGAGTGCTAATTTTTGAAAACAATAATGTTTGGTATATACGTCTACATTGATTTACAGGTAAACGGAAACAATGGAATTCTAATATTTCCCCTTTATTGGCACTATTACATCAGGCAACGAGTCAGCTGAAACGAGCTTGGTTTAGTAGCTGTCAGCATCAAACTTGTTGACAGATTACGAGGATCATGTTCAGAGTTTGAGATACTGCTACTTAAATCGGGAGACTACGTTAAAAGCAATAAAATAACCTTTCCGCAGGACACTTTTTACCGTTGTAACTGTCATTTAAGTCAAAACCTAGATCATGAACTTGTGAAGATTCTGCAAACTCATTACAATAAGCGTGTACTTTCAAAACAAACTGATTATAATTAATCTCTTCATTTCTACCAGTCACAGATTTTTGACTTCCTTAAATTATTAAAAAAAGCAACATGTTTCGAGGTACGAACGTCATCCTCAGGCTTCTAGAGAACTACAGAATTAACAGAAATACGCTTAGACATTACAGTTGCGCCTTATAGTCTTCGAATGTGCTATGGCCATCCTGCGGACGAAGATGAATAACGTACTGTGAGGGATTATACACTTCATTTGATGATTTGCTGTTCACATTAAAAAAGTGTCTTCAATAGTCAGTGACTTTGTTGATATTAAAATGCTATCGTCTTGTGGTGTGTTCTGTTACCTCCAACGCGTCTTGTTAAGCATTGTTTACAAACTCGCACGGACACTTAGAACAGGTTATCACAAGCAATTCAACTGTGAACAAAAACGAAACGGCAAGCAAATCTTGTTTCGACTTAACAGACGATGTGTCGAATCTGGTGTCGTCGGTCGCTAGTACTGTTTTCTGTGCACCCCGCTGGTGCATCTCTGATGTTGGTCAGTGAAACAACTATGACACACGCGGAAAATTTACTGTTAATAACGCCAGTATAAAGATTTAATTAAATGAAACTATATGTGGTTCCAAAGACCTTTTCAAGTCTTGAACATCTGTGATGTATATATGCAGACTGAAGCGACGAATGAATGGGGCGTGCAGTTACGCAAAGCAACTTTGCCGAGATGGTGTAGTGGTTAGTGCACCTACTTGTAAGCAGCACACCTGGCTTTGAATCCCGGCCTTGGTGCAAATTTTCATTCGTCGCTTCATACGGCATATACCAGGTGTAGAATTATGAAACCGGAATTTCCCTATAGATGGTGCTAGCCGTCAGTGTAGGGCCCATGAGACCGCGTCTGCAGCGCCATCTTCTTCCTGTAACGGCTGACGACGAATGTCAACACACAGTAACCCAAGTTACTGTTTCAAACCCGTGAACATGTCGAGTTCATCAGTTATCATTTGAAGAAAATTATTGCAGAATCGCATCGAATGCTTGTCGAAGCTTTCAGCGACTATGCTCTTGGGGAAAACACAGTGCTTCGAGTGGTTCAAAAAATTCAAAAGTGGTGATTTTGAGCCGGCCGCTGGTGGCCGAGCGGTTCTGGCGCTACAGTCTGGAACCGCGCGACCGCTACGGTCGCAGGTTCGAATCCTGCCTCGGGCATGGATGTGTGTGTTGTCCTTAGGTTAGTTAGGTTTAAGTAGTTCTAAGTTCTAGGGGACTTATGACCTCAGCAGTTGAGTCCCATAGTGCTCAGAGCCATTTGAACCATTTTGGTGATTTTGATGTGGGAAACGATGAGGGCAAGAAACCACCGAAAAAGTTCGGAGACAACCAATTGCAGACTTTATTGGATGAAGATGATAGTCAAACTCAATAGGAACTAGCGGAACAATTGAATGTGACGTAGAAAGCCGTTTCTCTTCAGCTGAAAGCTATGGGAAAGGTGCAGAAAGTGGGAAAATGGGTTCCGCGTGAACTGAATTAAAGACAGCAAGCAAATCGGAAGACCACTTGTGAAATACTGCTCGCCAGGTATAAAAGAAAGTCGGTTCTCCGTCGAATAGTGACAGATGATGAAAAATGGATATATTTTGAGAATCCCAAGCGTCGTAAATCATGGGTAAATCCAGACAAATCATCGACATCCATTGCAAGACAAAATCGCTTTGAAAAGACGACAATAATCTGTGTTTACTCGGACAGAAGGGTTTGATCTGTTAGGAGCTGCTAAAACCTGGTGAAACCGGTAACACTGATCGCTACCAATAGCAAATGATCGAGTTAAATCGAGCATTACGTGTAAAATGACGGGAATATGGAAAAAGGCAACACAGAATCATATTGCTCCATGATGACGCCCCATCACACACAGCTAAACGGGTAAGGGAAACGATCGAGGCGTTCAGTTGGGAAATACTAGGGCATGAGGCTTATTCTTCAGACATAGCTCCGTCCGATTATCATGTACTCGTATTTGCAATGCTGAGACACACTCTCGCTGAACAATGCTTCAATTCGTATGAAACTTACAAAAATAATTCACTGATTGGTTCGCTTCAAAAGAAGAATTTTGTAAGGAATTACGAAGATATTGCTACTGAGACACAGCCTAACCATTTCCGATTTTCTATTTTAACAGTATTTAAATGAAATCGGTGAGCTCTTGCAATCTGTAACTTGGTTTAGGATCTCCTTTTTACACTTTTGGCCATCTTTACATGTATCGCTTAGGTCATTGCCTGGGGCAAACTAAAGTGTTGCGGTCACGAAGTTTAAAATTATGAAAATGAATGCAATAAAAGTACGCCGAAAGCTTAGCACGTACAACACCTCATAAATCATGGTATAAACAGTTGGCATTTGACGCTTTTGTATTGTCACAGATTACTTAAAACAGTAGTGTGTACGCATTAATACAGTTACAGCTTCGCACAGACGACTCTGAAATCGTAGCAGTCACCTAAGTGTGATTGATAGCATATGATGTTTGTTCACAAGCTAGTGCGTCAGATATTGGGAGAACGCCTAACGTATAACGTATATCTTAGTTTGTTGAAGTTGTGGGAGACGGGTAACGACATGACTTCAGCAACTGCCTTTAAGGGTGAAATACAAATGCAATAATTTTCTGGTGTAACTCAGCACTTAGAAAGAAAGTACTGACAGCACAGGAACGAGCAGTAAGAATAATATGTGATGCTCATTCACGGACGCCTTGTTGCACATCTTCAAGGAGCTATAGGCATTTTAACTGTGGCGCCGCAATGCGTATTTTGGTTAATGAAATTCGTCATACATAACCCATCACAGTTTCAGAAGAGCAGTGTAGTCCATACCTCCAACACTAGAGAGAAAAATTACTTTTATTAACCACTATTAAAACTGTCAGTGGCTCAGAAGGAAGTTCAGTATGCAATGACAAAAATCTTTGATTACACCTTAGTTTTAATGTGTAGATGCATGTGTAGGATTAAAAAATATTGCGTTCATTTATATAAACACTAATGATGTATAAGTACCCTGTAAACTAACTCGTTCCACATCATTTCGATAAAAGAATCGTTCAAATGATCTATGGAACATGCAATTGATTCACTAAACATAAAAGAAGGAGAACTCTCAGGCCCCGTGTTTAAGATCAGTGGCGCAGACATTTATTTTGACACCAGTGGTGCCTGAAATCGCTGAAGAGAATGATAGCAGCTGAACCTTTCCTGGACTTCAAGCTCTATAGTTGTCAGCTTCACTCGAGACCGTCGTCGACACGATTATGAATTATACCCTACGTTTGTTACAGCACATACATCGGGACGGTTAAACCCACATACATGCGGAGCTCGATCGTGGTTTTGAAAATCTGCTGCCGTTTAAGTCAATCTGGAGATACTACATGTATTTTTGTCCAGGCGGAAGAAAGACAAGATATTTGTCGAAAAGATGAACTACGAAAAAACCTGTTGTTGTTCAGAATGTTTGGTATGAAAGATTTCACTTCCCGTTAATGTCAATCTGTCACAAAAATAAACAAGTTATTCATCCGTAGGATGTTCTACCGCTTCCTTACTGAACTGTGTTACACAATAAAAAATTACCAAAACACTTATCATTTTTGTTTATCATTCTTCGAACAGCGTATGGAGCAGTTTTTCAACAGATAATTATTCTCTCTCACACTCCCTCGTTGCTAAAACTGGAATTTTGTGAGTGATATATGTATATATGCTGATTATTAGAGTGAATGTTAGGTATTAATACATAAGTCATTTACTGAAGCACCTTTTCCTCCATTCTTGACAAATACACACACACACACACACACACACACACACACACACACACACACGAATGAATATATTGGGGATACTTCCACCTGGAAGTAAGTGAAATTCGAGGATGGCAGATGTGAAGAGGATATATATGTTGAATTGAAATAGCAAGAAAAGCTTTGCTGATGAAGAGAAGTGTGGAGAAGCGAAACTTGGACGATTAACTGTGCAAACAAGAACAGAATAGAAGATTCTAAAATGTTGTCTAACAGAACAATGTTGAAGATTAGATGGTAAACTAGGATAATTAGTGAGGGCACTGAATCGAATCGGAGGACAGAAAGAAGTCTGTGGCACATCTGGGTTAAAGACGAGGTAGACTGACAGGTCAAACCCTGGTAGACTAAGGAATCGTCAATTTGGTATAGGAAGGAAGTGGAATGGGGGGGGGGGGGGCGGGAGATTGTAGAGGAAGGCCAAAGACTGACTATAGTGAGTAGGTATAAGAGCATGTAGATTGTAGTCATTAATGCAGAGATAGAGAGGCTTGCACGGGATAAAGCAGCGTGGAGAGCTGCATCTGTCATAGAATTGAAGAGAACAACAACAACATGTATTGATACCTATCGCTGGTGAAAATGCTCAGCATATACCCACATATTAACTGAAAAATACGTGTTTTTGTGAACTAACTAGTACGTCGCACGTCACTGTGATATACTGAACACCTTCTCCTTCTTTTCATGCTTGGAATACGTAATTCACAAGGCAAACTCCCCATCACAATCCCCCTCAGATTTAGTGGTAAAATGACCCAATGGATAGCCCCTGAAAACTGAACATAGATAAAACATGAAAACAAGAAGAAAGTTTACTGAACTCTGAAAAAAGAAACAAAATAAAAATACTGAACACTCCAAGCCTAATATATGCAACATTGGGCAAACTGCAAGGACGGCGCTGTCGCGATTGTGTGGTTATGATGTTGGACCGCAAAGCGGCAGATCTGCGTTCAAATCTCTCTTATACCCAATGTTTATTTTTCGCAAAATTATGAACTTTCCTTCCTATTACTGCCGAATATGTTCTCTTCTCCTTCTGTAGTATTGGCATTCGCTATGCTATACACTCGTTATAGAATATGAGTCATGTGATAAGAATATATTACCGTCGCGAGTAAATGTGATGAATAGTGAGAGCAAGCAAGACCTCACTGAAATGAAAGCAACAAGTAAACGGGTGTGAGCTATACTGAAGAGCCAAAGAAACTGGTACACCTGCGTAATATCGTGTAGGGACCCCGCGAGCACACACAGAAGTGCCGCAAAACGATGTGGTATGGACTCGACTAATGTCTGAAGTAGTGCTGGAGGGAACTGATTCCATGAATCCTGCAGGGCTGCCCATAAATCCGTAAGAGTACGAGGGGGTGAAGACCAGCATGTTGCAAGGCATCCCAGATATGCTCAATAATGTTCATGTCTGGGGAGTTTGATGGCCAGCGAAAGTGTTTAAACTCAGAACAATGTTCTGGGAGCCACTCTGTAGCAATTCTGGAAGTGAGGGATGTCGCATTGTCCTGCTGGAGTTGCCCAAGTCCGTCGGAATGCACAATGGACATGAATCGATGCAGCTGATCAGACAGGATGCTTACGTACGTGTCACCAGTCAGAGTCGTATCTAGACGTATGAGGGGTCCCAAATCACTCCAGCTGCACACGTAACACACCATTACAGAGCTCCCACCAGGTTGAACATTCCCTGCTAACATGCAGGATCCATGGATCCATGAAGTTGTTCCATACTCGTGCAGGTCCATCCGCTCGATACAATTTGAAACTAGACTCGTCCAACCAGGCAGAATGTTTCCAGTCATCAGCAGTCCAATGTCGGTGTTGACGGGCCCAGGCGAGGCGTAAACCTCTGCGTCATGCAGTCATCAAGGTTACATAAGTAGGCCTTCGGTTCCGAAAGCCCATATGGATGATTTTTCGTTGAATGGTTCCCACTTCGACACTTGTTGATGTCCCTACGTTGAGATCTGCAGCAGTCCTCGGAAGAGTTGCACTTCTGTCACATTGAAAGATTCTCTTCAGATGTCGTTGATCCCGTTCTTGCAGGACCTTTTTCCGGCCACAGCGATGTGGGAAATTTGATGTTTTACCGGATTCCTAATATTGACGGTCCACTCATGAAATGGTCGTATGGGAAAATCGCTACTTCTTCGCTACCTCGGAGACGTTCTGTCTTATATAGGCGTTGACCGCAGCGCCAAGTTCTGCCTGTTTACATATCTTTTTATTTGAATACGCATGCCTATACCAGTTTCTCCTGCGCTTCAGTGTATGTTACAACAAAGAAATTCAAGAGTCAAAACGCACTTGTCATAACATGTGCTGCTTGTGTAGAACAAGTAGGTGGTTCGTACGTCTGGAGGCCCCTTCCGCACACCTCGCTGACTGTTGAAAACGACGCTGCACCACTGTAACGTCAATGAGCAGACACAAAGATCATAATTTCGTAAAAAAAAAAAAAAAAATTAAAAAAAATTTGCGGTATCAGCGAGATTTGACCACTTTCGAGTCCGACAGCGTGACCACACAACCAATACGCCGCCGCTGTTCAAGTCAACTCGATATTAGAGATATTGAGTTTGGATAGTTCGCTGTTTCGATTTTGCTTATTTTTTTGCAGTTCAGTACACCTTCCTCCTGTTTTCATGCCTGATCCGTGTTCAGCTTTTGATGGGCTACCCACAGGGCCATCTTATCACTAAAGCTGAGGGAGATGCGATGGGGAGATTCCCTTGTCAGCAAATAGCGAAGTATTTGACGCGTACCGAAACTGACACACTTTGCTGTATTACATCAATCTGCTTCTCTAAACTGTGATGCTCCCATAAATATATCCCTCTTCTTGTAGCAGTTAGTTATTTTTGCACACGCCATAGTAACTGTAAAACAGTTATCCGAAAATAAGTAGGCAAAACCCTGGAAATGAGAAAAAAAATTAAATTTTATCTTCACTTGTGACTTAGTAAGTCATAGTTTACTTTTCAAGCTTGTACCATTAATGACTGTAATGTAATTTTGTGCCCACAGAGGACATTACAATAGCTTTTTTTTCAGTCGTTAAGACTACAAATGGTTCAAATGGCTCTGAGTACTAGGGGACTTAACATCTGAGGTCATCAGTCCCCTAGAACTTAGAAGTACTTTAACCTACCTAACCTAAGGACATCACACACATCCATGCCCGAGACAGGATTCGAACCTGCGACCGTAGCGGTCGCGCGGTTCCAGACTGAAGCGCCTAGAACCGCTCGGCCACAACGGCCGGCCGTTAAGACTACGCTTTATTTAAATTTAAACAGAATATTTGTTCTCCAGAAATAAGTATAATTCACGTTTCGAAGCACCAAAGTTTATTTCATCTTCGTTATACTTCTAGTACTGCCGTAAATACATTGCTTTGTGAAATTTATCTGCGATTTCGCACGCTTGGTTTCCCCACGGTGAAATGTTCGTTCGCTATACTGCAAAGCTGAACGAACGTAATAATCACGGGACACTGTTCACGTTTTGCGCAATCGCTTCGGTTTCATTAGCATTTATCACTGCGTAATTAGCGTCTACGAGCACTATCGAACCAGTAACGGCTCCACAGTATCTTCAAGTGCATCTCCTAAATAGTTTGTCAAGTGTCCACTCCTGTGGCCTTGCAGGTGCAGTCAACCCTTGACTGTCCTCTGGAGATCCAGAGTCCAAGCCCTCAGAAGGAGAACCGAGTGGCAGACCAGACTACGCATGGCACGAAAACTCTGATAACTACTTAATACCGAGTGTCGCAAAGTCGTACCATACCAGTGCTGTGCCAATAATTGGAAGGTTAGCCTCTTTTGAATGCCACTGCCGGTAGACGTTGATTCGTTGTGAAGCTACCAATGCTTCTGACAAGTGCTGCATTCTCCTGAGTGTTTACGTTACCTCTAAATGTTTGAGTTTTATCTTTCATCCAGAAATTTATTCAGGCACTAGATTACTGCCCGCTGCTTTGCTCGCGTAGACTGTATGGTCTGCAAATATGTTTTTGTTTTCTTTCAATCGAATTTTTAGGTCGTGCACAAACTGGAACACTTTCTAAGCTTTTCACGTTATGTAAGGCCTACAAGCATAGTCTTATCCGATTGTACTTCTCACCTAAAAGCGATTGTGGTAGATGGAGTCCAATGTTTTCGTTAAACATGTCTTTTGCGTTCTTGTGATTTCCATAGCAGTTTTCATCCCCCAACAAACGTTTCTTTATACCTAACCGAGAAGTGAAATATCAAGTTTCATAAATTTAGCTTTGAATTTTTTAATGACACGAAATATTATCTTAAAAATTTTCATCCGCTATTGCACTCCCCTACGGGTTGAATTTCCAGAAACACAGAAATACGTATTTTTTATTTCTAACTGAGACGTCAAATATCAATTGTCATAGATGTAGTCTTAAATATTTTTATTAGTTCTTTATCAACTGTTTATTTCCAAAAAAAAGTCACCCATTATTTTACCCCCTTTGATTCACTTTCCAAAAATGTTGAACGTATTGTTTATTTTCTTGTTGAGGAACAAAATACCAGATTTCGTAGTTCTAGCTTTAAAATTCCCTTAATAGCGATATACTTTCAAAAAGGTCTTTCATCCCCTATTCCACCACGTCTGGAATGGGATTTCGGAAAATCCTTTCTTAAACAATGCTTACAGTATAAGATCCACACTCTCCACAAACTTCAAGTTTCTATCCTTAGCAGTTTGAGTTGGCGACGATGTGTCAGTGAATCGGTCTGATCATATTTCAGCTCTTTGGAGATGGATTTCCAAAAACAGTGAAATTTTTTATTTTTTCGTCTCAAATCAAAAAGTCAAATATCAATTTGCAAATATTTAGCTTTAAACATGCTTTCCCAATGGAATATTTTCATAGAACGTTTCAATCCCTATTTCACGCCCGTTAGGCGTTGAATTTCCAAAAACATTGAAACATGTATTTTTTTTTATTTCTAACAGAGAAGTCAAATACCAATGTTCATAGATGTAGCTTCAGAACTACTTTAGTAGTTTTTAATAATGATATATTTTTTTAGAAAAAAGCTTTCAACCACTATTTCACCCCCATAAAGTTAAATTTCCAAAAATGCTGAAACACGTGTTTCTGACCAAGAAACCAGATACCAACTTTCGTAGGTCTAGCTTCGAAATTGCCTTAATAGCAACATTAAAAAAAACTCTTTATCCCCTATTTCACCCCCTGGGTTAGAATTTTGAAAGAATCCCTTCGTAAACGACGCATACAGTATAAGATCCACACCTCCTCAAAATTTCAACTTTCTATTCTTAATGGTTTGTACTGGGCGATGGTGAGTCAGTCGGACAGAACATTGCCGTTTATATACAGAGATTAGTGGGTTTAAGTGCCATGTGAGAGAGAACCGCCATTGCCTGTTTATCACGAAGAAAGATACCACTCGAGGGTTTTAAACTACAGACCGAGACGTGACAGCACTTTAGACGTCGGTTCGCTATGTTGGAGGAGCGAGACAAAATTCCCAGTGGAGCCATCATGATACAGGTTTTCCCATGGCTTGCCAACGCACTTCAGACGAAATTCGAAATGATTTTGTCAAACTATCAAGGTCACTCAAATTCTTCCCTAGAGACCTATGCCCAGGAGAGGCATTAACTCTTCTGCTTTGTTCTGTCTCCAGATATTCTTTCCCTCCTCCTTTTCACATTTCTTTCACCCATTCTTTCTTCTTCCGTCTATATCTTTATAGGCCTCCGCCGCACGCATACGAGCAAGAAAAGTGTACCGGTCTTACAAGGCGTATTGTCAAGACTACAGGCTCATATACCCGTGAACAACAGCTTTAGAATTTTGTTTTGCCTCTTTTAGCTACAGTTCAGCAATCGCAGGTAGAAGTGTGGATGTCACCTTTACAAATAATATTTACGTTACTTCCAGCTATTGTAATCTTTTAATTCAATTGTTTTTTTGAAACAGTACTGTCATTTACAACTGCATTGCAGAGTTAATTAAAGCAGTTAAATCTAATAAACAGGCGAACAAAGAAGGCTGTCATGGTGGGGTTGCATTTCGTACCTCAACAATTCGGGTAGCTGTATGATAGGTCCAACTGAAATGGAGGGGTATTTGTGGAGAGACCAGAGTAATACATGTTTCAAGAAGAGGGGGAGCAGCCTTTTCATTAGTTAAAGGGACAGCAGACCACATGACTGATTGACCTGACCTTGTAGCATTGGTCAACATGGCCTTTCTAGGATCGTACTGCGAACGACTAAAAGCATGGGGAAACTTCAGTCGTTTTATTTGCCAAAGGCATGCAGCTGTACTGTATCGCTTAATGATGATGTCACTCTCTTGGGTAAAATATTTCGAAGATAAGTCAGTCTACCTTCGTATCAATGGACGTGAATATTCACAGATACTGTCATCAGAAAAAACAGTGTTGGCGCTCTACGGATAGGAGTGTGGAATGTTAAAGCCCTTCGACGAGAAAGTAAGTTGTAATATTTAAAGAGAGAAACAGGGGAGTTGCAGTTGGATATAGCGGGAATTAGTGAAGTACGGAAAAGGAAGGAAGGAAGATTAGGGTGTACCGTACCGTCGACATCGAAGAGGTTCCCTAAAGCTCTCCGACATTTGCCTGGAGTGGTTTACGGAGGTGACGGAAAGCGTGAATTAGGACAGTCGGACGCGGATTGGCAAGAAAATTGGAAGATAAGGAGACAATGAAGTTACTCTAGAAGTTTTTCACATCTGACATTGAGACACAGACTTAGGAAAGTGGTGATTCTGAAAAGAAACACGTTCTTGAATAATATGAATTTACCAGTTTACAGGCCAAAGAAACAAAAAATGGCACCATGACATATGTTATCATCAACAGAATATTTCCACTTATTCTCTACAAGCTGAAGAAGGCAGTGATAACAAGAAATATCTCCCAACCCATTTTAGAACAAAAGAAGAAGGAAGGGGGTTTCAATTTCAAATGAAATTTGAACCGAAAATCTTAGCTCATGACCAGATTTTATTGCTAATCGTGGGAAATGTGAAAACTATGCTAGTTACGAAATACAATCAAGAACACAATCAAAGTGTTCCCAATGTGAAATGTTACTATTTGCCAATGAGAGAAAAAACTGATTTTGTCAAAACCAGTGTTCTTGAAGTAATGTTTGTCGATGACTGGACCATTACGACCTGGCAGGATTCTGAAGCCACGTTTTGGAAAAATCAAATAAAACACCAAAAACATGTATTTCTCCAGTTTTATTTCTAAAGCCATTTCCAACTTACCACAATGACACAAAAAGAACCGAGAATTATCAACGCCAAAGAACAAAAAAACTGTAGGAAAACCTATCTAAAAACCTAAGTAATGGTTGGTTTGGTTTAGTAATTCGGCTCTCCTTGGAGTTCATCATCTTCTAGGATTCCCTCAAAGTCCTGTACGCCTGGTAACATTGTGTCTATTGTCTGCGCTATGGCTCTAGGTGTGTATGGATGTCTGAACTTCTGGAGGCTCAAACTAATCGGTGAGTGTTTAAGTAACCTTGCTGTGAGCATGTACTTTGTTAACCTGCACGCTCCAGAAGTGGCTGGCAGTCGTATGACTATTTTCTCTACTACCTCAGCGTCATCGTGCTCAAGTAGGACTCATTTACTGGTGCTTGGGTTGGTTCTGGCCGCAACGCGTAATATTCTTCTTCCGGTGCTAAATATTTTTGGTGTATAGGCTCTTGCTGTTGACCAGACTGTAGCTGAATCTCCAATACAGGTTTGATGAAACGGTAGCAGATGAAAGTGACTGACGGAGTATTTGCGCCGTTGAATTTTATGAGACATAGCATTTTTCTGGTCTTCCCTCTTACGTCCTTGACTGCTTCTTTGTATGCTGACTTATTGCCAAAGATGGTTTCTAGATATTTCGTAGACCTTCTTGCTGTTATCCCTTTTCCCCATAGTGCTCTGAGAAGCTTTTCAGCGTTTTGTCGCATTGTATCAGGTAAGGTTTTATTACTGAACATTACAAGATATATTTTTTAAGAATTTGGACGTATCCTCCAAGTGGCTAACCATGGTTCCAATACCTTGAAGTATCCTTTAATGTCTTCCACCTTTGGTGCGTAGAATCAATGGGCAGTGTCACTCCCCATATAAAACTAATCCATCATTTCATTTTCGTGGTTGCGGAGTCTCTGCTGTATATAATGCACAGAATATTGGTAACAGGATTGCACCTTGCGGGATCCCAACCTTTGGGGTGAATGCTGTCGCCGTACTCCCACTTACATGGACCCCTGTTCACCAATCACCTAAGCTGCTATTTAGGTTAACTATTTTTGCTTGGGGGACCCCACTGCCCATCTGATGATGTCCACACTGCTGTAGTTTTCGAATGGAGGTTCCTTCCGGAAGTTGCGCATACGCGTCCGAGTTGCTTCCAAACCAGTGACCGGTCCTTCATAAGAAGACAACCACACTCTACAAACCGGCAGTTTTCTGTAGAAACTGTTGTACAATTCGGACTATAAGACGCGCTTTTTTCTTCGAAAAATTGCCTCCAAAATTCATGTGCGCCTTATACTCGAAATTAATATAAAAATGTCCAGTTTATTATTTAAAATTCCCGTCAGTCTTAAAAATGGCCATATATTCGTTGCCGCGGGAGGCCTTTCTCTATCTGGAAACATTAAATTCAACTGGCAGCAATAGTACACCGATGCGACGAACGTGAGTTGCGAGGATTCACAAGATTGCTAACACTGTCTCCCTCCAGCCCGGTCCTCACAAAGTCAGAAAATTGCCTAGCCTGTGATACGTCATTGTAGTCTACGGTGCCAGCGAGCTTCAACTGAAAGTGATTTCTGTTACCGGTAACAGTGCAGTATTTTTGTTAGTACCTATGGAAAAAAATAAAAGGTATCCATATGATGCAGGGCGTAAATTGAAAGTAATAGCATATATAGAAGAACATGGAAAAAGAGCAGCTGAGTGGCATTTCGGCCCTCCACCAACGGAATAGACCATTCGCGATTGGCGGGATGGAAAAAGGTTGAAAAAAAATGAGGAAGACTAAATGTGCAAATAGAGGACTGATTGCAAAATGGCCAAAATTAGAAGATGACTTAGCGAAATGGATTCAGGGACACCATCAAAATGGTACTGGAATCAATACAAAAATGATTTAAACATAGGCAGTTAAGCTAGCGCTACAGCGGAACTTGACGGACTTCAAGGATGAAGTTAGTTGGTGCTACAGGTTTATGAAGCGACATAGAATTAGCGTGCGAACCAAAACCAAAATACCTCACAAAATGCAACAAGAGTATGAGGAGAAAATATTATGTTTCCATCGCTTTATTATTTAACATCGAATGAAAACCAATGCGGAACTAAGCCAAATAGCGAATATGGACCAAACTCCTTTGACATTTGATGTGCCGAGTAACAGAACACTTGCCGTGAAAGGTGCTGCAACTGTAACTATAAAAACAAGTGGACATTAAAAAATGCACTACACTGTTGTCCTTTAATGTTGTGGTGTCGGTACTAAATCTAATCCAATGATCGTTTTCAAGCGCAAGGCAATGCCAAAACCTTCTGAAATATCGCCGGGTGCTGTTGTTCACGTACATGACAAGAGATGCATGGACGAGGCTGGTGTGAAATTATGGGCTAACAGAATGTGGGAGAAAAAGAAATGTGCTTGAAGAAGAATTTTCTCCTTGTGCTAGATCAGTTTAGCAGTCATTTGAAAAAATTCTGTGAAAGAGAAACTGAGACAGGGAAATACAGAACTTGCTGTTATTCCGGGAGGACTTACTTCACAATTACAACCTGTTGAAGCCTCGATAAACAAATCATTCAAAATGTATACGAGAGAAGATTGGAACAGATAGATTATGAATGAAAGCCAACATGAATTCATGTCGTAAAACGACCTACAGTCAAACAAGTGTGTCAGTGGATAAAATAGTCGAGTTCTAGAGTGAGAGAAGACACTATTGTTAAACCTTTCAAGAAGTGCGGCATAAGTAACTTCCTCCATGGCAATGAAGACCATCTTATATATGAATAGAACGACGATGATGACGATATCGATTCGCACAACCACTTATATGAAGGTGAGCACGTGTAATAGTCCCAACAGCATGTGTGTACGTAGCTGTTATTTTAAGACTAACATGCCGACTTCTTGTAAAGGTCACGATATCAACATGGACATACATTGTGTTGCACGACGTCCTGTACTGAAGGAGAAAAAATGGCTCTGAGCACTATGCGACTTAACTTCTGAGGTCATCAGTCGCCTAGAACTTAGAACTAATTAAACCTAACTAACCTAAGGACATCACACACATCCATGCCCGAGGCAGGATTCGAACCTGCGACCGTAGCGGTCGCCCGGTTCCAGACTGTAGCGCCTAGAACCGCACGGCCACTCTGGCCGGCTCTGAAGGAGAAGATTGTGTAAACATAGACATGTTGCATATAATTATATACGCTGTTATGATAGTTGCTGTATCCTAGCATTTTCAGTTCCGTCTTTTACAGATCCGAAGATAGAGAATTTCCGAAACCGGTAATGTATAAGAATAAATGATTTTAGCGATCCTGGCAGCTGAAAATTTAATCAGCGTCCATAATACTGCAGGTCACCCCGACACTGGCGATGCGGTAGTAAACTCAAAGGAGGTAGGTGCTGACAGGAATGAGTATTACCGAATTATCATTTCAGGTTACAAAATACTAACACGAATTAGCTAGGAACAATGGAAAAAATTGGTAGTAACCTACCTTGCAGAAGATAAGATTGGGTTCGTCACATATGTAGGAACACGCGAGGCAACACTGACCATACAGCTTGGGCTAGAACATAGGCTAAATAATGGCAACCCTACGTTAACAGTACCTGTACGCTTAGGGAAAGGTTTTGGCAATATCAGCTGGACTGCACTCTTTAAAATTCTGGAGGCAACAGAGCTTAAATATAGCGAATGAAAGGTTTGTTACAATTTGTACAGAAACCAGACGGCAGCTATAAGACTCGGAAGGGCGTGAAAGAGAAGCTGTAATTAAGAAGGGAATGAGACGGGCATGTAGTCTGTCCCCGATATTCAGCCGGCCGGAGTGACCGAGCGGTTCTAGGCGCTACAGTCTGGAACCGCGCGACCGCTACGGTCGGAGGTTCGAATCCTGCCTCGGACATGGATGTGTGTGATGGCCTTAGGTTAGTTAGGTTTAAGTAGTTCTAAGTTCTAGGGGACTGATGACCTCAGAAGTTAAGTCCCATAGTGCTCAGAGCCATTTGAACCAGATATTCAATTTACACACTGAGCAAGGAGTAAGAGAACGCGAAGAAAATTTCAGAGAAAAGAAAAATACTGTGACTTGTTTTTCGGCTAGAATCATTGGGAGAAGAATAAGAATAAGAAGAAGAAGAAGAAGGACTTTAGGTCACTTCGGTTTTATAAACTAAGAATTTTTTTTAGTCTGGCTTTGCAATCTAATAATAAAAATGGTGAGATGTTATTTTTTAAAAACTTGCTTAAAAATTAAGGTGCGTCTTATATTCCTTAGTGTCTTACAGTTCGTAAAATACGGTACATAATATCGCCCGGAGGCAAACCTGAGAGCCTTGTATTCAACACAGTGCAAAGTTCGAAACAGCTATCCGTTCTTTTATGAGGCCAAATATAACTTCTCTGAGTTCCGATGTTCATAATATGATTCCTAAACCTTCCACAAAACTGTGTCTGCTGCCATCTACCAGTGCGCTACGCACATATTGCGTTTAGAGTGTTACATCTTCAGAGACGTTCCATTTTCATTTTCCGCTAGAGGGTAGTAAGTTCTGAAAACAATGTTTATCGTCCTTCATCAGTGACACAGCATCAGATTCGCACTTTCTGAAGAGATGAGATGTTTCTTGGCACTCAGTGAACATCGCCCATAAATCAGACAACAAATTTGTTTTCTCGGATAGCTAATACTCTAAGCCAGGGCTTCCCAACCTGTGGTCCGCGGACCTCTTAGGGGTCCGCCGGCTCTTTCTAGGGGGTTCGCGGCCACGTTTCACCAAATCGTGAAAAACAATGAGTAAAATTATTGAATAAAAATGTGAAAATCAAATTCATCGCTTTTTTTCGTGTGAAAAACATGTGTACTTTTACTTCAGGTCGTATTCCCAAGCAGCCTTTGGGGTTCCTAAGTGAGAACGCATACACAGTTTAGTGCCGGAGAATGCGGCTTCTCTGATCGACTGTTTCGCAACAATACGGGGTTCGTTTGTGCGCCGGCTCACGGCGCTAGATGCGCTGAAACCTTTTACGCGTGAGCGGAGCGAGCTTTGCCGACCAATCACAGCGCTCGCTGTCACGTTGGCAGCCCCAGGCATCATTAAATGTTAAACTTGCTTTGTCAGTGCCCTACCTATTTCATAAGTTGATTTTTGACCTTCAAGTTGTTTTCATTCATCTCTAAACCAAAGACTATTGATACTTCGGTGGGAGGGTGGGGGGGGGGGGGGGGGAGAGGGGGTCATTGGGAACATGGCACTTGCATTAAGAAGCTTTCAGTTTCCATGGCTTTCGCTCTGAAATTTAAAGTTACTGTTCTTGTGACTGACTAGGGGTTCGCCATGGATTTTCGACTGAAGAAGGGGTCCGCCAGCTGAAAAGGTTGGGAAGCCCTGCTCTAAGCTGTTCGTTTCCAAGCAGCGACACAGGCTTCTGCTGTTACGTACTCAAGTTACTGGTTTTTCCACGTTCCACCCGTGATACAATGCTCGACAAGTGATTGCGGTACTGTCGAGAGGAGCTCGTTAGCTGCATTCGCGCCGCTGGCCTTGGAAGGGGAACTGTCTCATGGTCACCAAGCCGTACTTTCACCTCTCCGCAGTGTTTATTTCCGCAATGCTACGCGGCCGCATTCACCATGTGGGCGTCCGTTCGTGTTCTCCAGTAAGTACGCACATTCTCTCGCAGCAACGCTTTGGACAGGAATACTGCAAGCAATATGTGGCTGCTGGAGACAGTTCAAAAAAGTTTTTGTGGGAATCAGGTCAAGAGATTGTTCTGACTATTCTGTCAGCTGAATTATTTGCTGCTGCTGATAAGGTTCATTCACGGAACGAGCCCTCGGAGCGGTCGCCAATTGTTGTCGTATGACTCAAAACATTACAAACTGCACAAATTGAAATTCCTCCCAAGCATTAATGATGTAAGTTGGGAAACTGTGGAAACACAACTTTATGATACGTGTATTTCGTTAATATGTCCACCCTAATGTAGGTCATTCAGATTGCAATGCGGCACGCAAGGAACGGAGCCGGCCGGGGTGGCCGACCGGTTCTAGGCGCTACAGTCTGGAACCGCGCGACTGCTATTGTCGCAGGTTCGAATCCTGCCTCGGGCATGGATGTGTGTGATATCCTTAGGTTAGTTAGGTTTAATTAGTTCTAAGTTCTAGGGGACTGATGACCTCAGAAGTTAAGTCCCATAGTGCTCAGAGCCATTTGAACCATTTTTTTTTTTTTGAACGGAGACTGACATAAGTCTCTGAATATGCAAGTGATTAACATTTCAGTGCAACTGCACGAAGTTGGTAGGAGTAGCGCCATCTATGCCTGCAGCTACATCTATACTTCAGATGCCACCTTATGGTTTGTGGCAGAGATTATGTTGTGTGTACCTGCATTCTGTATAGAGGGAAAGATTGTACAACGTGTTTCTCATTAAGGAATCGTATCTGAATGTTGTTTGTTTTTGAGAAGATCGTGTTGTGCCTGGAGTTATGAAGAAAAACCTCAACCACCACGTGTCGGATTCCGACAGAGGCAGGATCTTGACCCGTCTAGACTTTTCCTTCTGTCATGCGTTAGGTATTCCTCGGCCTGTTGCACCTACATTTGGTCCTTCTATCTTTTTGGTGGTCATCCATTGTATCTTTTACAGGGCGACAATTATTGAACCATATGAAATAAAATCCTCGTAACTTCTGAACGGTTTGCGTAAGGACGTTCAAACTGCACGGTTGGAAGCGGGACATAATGGGAATCAGTACGCGAATCCATGATTTCGCTTAGCGACGAAGCGCACTTTCATTTGGATGGGTTCGTCAATAAGCAAAACTGGCGCATTTGGGGGACTGAGAATACGCATTTCGCGATCGAGAAGTCTCTTTACACTCAACAAATGATTATGTGGTGTGCAATGTACAGTCACGGAATAAACGGTGCGATATTCCTTGATGGCACGGTGGCTACCGAGCGAACGGTACGTGAAGGTTTTGGAAGATGATTTCATTCCCATTACCCAAAGTGACTCCTGATTTCGATCAGATGTGGTTCATGCGAGACGGAGCTCGACCCCTCGCAGGAGAGTGTTTGATGTCTTGGAGAGGCTGCGCGGGTTTAGTCGATCTCAGGCGCTGCAGTCATGGACTGTGCGGCTGGTCCCGGCGGAGGTTCGAGTCCTCCCTCGGGCATGGGTATGTCTGTTTGTCCTTAGTATAATTTAGGTTAAGTAGTGTGTAAGCTTGGGGCTGATGACCTTAACAATTAAGTCCCATAAGATTGCACACACATTTGAACACATTTTGTCCTGGAGGATCACATTCTGGCTTGGGGTACCTAGAGGTCACTGGCATAGGCCTCGACTGGCCGCCATATTCTCTGGATCCGCAGACACGCGACTTCTTTTTCTGGGGGCTACATCTAAAGGCAAGGTGTACAGCAATAACCTGAGTTGGAAACAGCAGCCATTCAGAAGGTCATCGACAGCATCGATGTTCCGACACTTCAGCGGGTCATGCAGAATTTCGCTATTCGTCTGCGCCACATCGTCAGCAATGATGGCAGGCATATCAAACATTTCATAACCTAAATCCGAATATCTGTAGTGACGTTTACACAATGAATAAAGGGTGTGCACGCCGTAGTTTGTAACTAATTTACGGTTTCTCATGTAGTTGAATAATTATCACCCTGTACCTTGTGGAATATAATGTTAAAAATGTAGTGGTAATCTTGACCCTTCGTATTGGAACCAGTTCGCATACCCATTTCTACCCATTTTCTTTAATGTCATTTATATCAAGCATTTTAAATTCCTTCCTAATATTTATATTTCTTTTATAATCTAACTTTATGTGTCCTGTTATCTGCCTAAAGAGTTTCATTTCAAAGGCCTCGAATTTTATTTGAGCTTTTCTTAGTTACCCAAGATTCATTACCGTGCAGCAATTTACAAAACTTTAGGTAACTTTCTGTTCTTACTTTATTCTGGAGAGATTTTCTAATGGTACTGTTTAGGTAATTGAACTTGTCAGTTTTGTCGTTTTTATACAGGTCTCCTCTTTACGTTATCATAGTCCCTACAAGATTAAACCTATCTACTTGGTCTATGAGTTGTCTTCTATTACTATTTTTGTCTTTATCGGGTTTTTGCCACAGAGAGACGTTGTCTTTTTTTAATTGATACTGACGTGTGATACGGGGTGATTCCGTGATGATGTTACAAACTTTCAGGGACGATGGAGAAGGTTAATGGAAATGAGCGTATGGCATTGTAGGCCGGGAGTCTCCCATTCGTGGAAGTTCGGCCGCCGAGGGCAAGTACTTATTGCATTCGACGCCACATAGGACGATTTGCGCTCGGAGATGGGGACGAAATGATGGTGAGGACAACACAACATCCAGTTCCTGAGCGAAGAAAATCTCCTGCCCCAGCCGGGAGTCGAACCCGGGCCCCTTGGAGTGGCAGTCCGCTGCGCTGGCCACTCGGCAAACGGGGGCGAACGGAGAAGGGTAAATGTATAAATTCTAAGCAGGAGACGCTAATCTGGAAATGATAGAGTTGGAAACTATGCGCGAACAACGTTCTGATGCCTCTCGCAGTGGACGTCTTCTACTGTAAGCTCTTTGCTTTTCATATTTTGGTAGGAGGCAGTGCGGGCAAAACAAGAAAACATCGCGTAGTAAACGGGCTTTAAAACGCATACCTCAAGAGCTTTGATCACTTGTTCGGTGGGAGAGGAGTATCTCTCAGCAGCAAAGATGAACAAGTGCTCGTTGCCCAGTATCTGGTGTGATGATATGGCCTGCCATTTGGGTACACAGTACGACCACTTTTGGGTCGCATAACCCGAAATTTGGACAGCTTAGAAGTCATCATTATATTATGTGCCAACAAGATAACGCTAGACGGCATGCTGCCTGTTCTGTCCTGATCTGCCTCCACATAGAGTGTGTTAGACTCTTGCCCTGGCCAGCATGTTCTCCAAATATCTTACCACTGAAGACATCTGGTTGTGGGTTGCCCCTAAACACTGGAACTTTAAGAATCCTGGGACAGAGTTGAAGCAGCGTGGAATGACATATGCTTCTCTGTTATAGAACCTCAGTTTCACTCGATACCAATGGGTTCGAGCCATCATTACTGACAGAATAGCAGCTCTATACCCCAGTTAATTTGCTATTCTTCCTCGTGTAGCAATTTTAAGTAGTGTGTGCCGCTTCTGCTTACCATCAGGTGACCATGCAGGATACAATAATACATTAATTTTCGTTTCGTATTCTGACACTCCATTCTTTTTCACATTCGTCAGACATAAGCAAAAACACCCTGTGAGAGCGTTAGCATCAATAGAATAAATTACTGAGGTTAGAAGGGGACCCTTCTTCTATGACAGAGCACATCGGTGTTTAGCTGTACAAAATGTTTAATTTTTGTATTATTGTTAAAGAAGCACACTGGTCTACATAGATTGAGACATAACAATATCAGGACAGTTGCCAAGATAACATATTACGTCTGATTAACAGAAATAACACCGAACACAACAATATCAAATTTAAGTAGAATGTTCTCTACAAGGTTTTTCTTACTTATACACCGTGAAGTTGGCCAATATTACGACAAATCCTCCGATTCCGGTAAGTTCAGTAGCATTTAGAATGACAATCAAGATGGTTAGTTTTTGTGACAAGATCAGCAAAAGGTTACTCAAGGTTGCTCGAGTTCATAGTGGATGGAAGCTGGTGAACCAACAAGTTTACGGCTCTGCCAGCGGCATTTACCTTTTTTAGCTGTGATGTGCTGTCTACTGCATGGCTGCTCTCGTTCACTGAAAATCCTATGAAAAGCTAATCAAAAACTTTGCTGATTTTATCAGCTGAAACTGTCCTATAGTTCTCGTTAGGCGAGAAAACATGCTATCATCCCTAGTCCGGAAAATATGGCAATGTACACGTGTATAGATGGAGCAGCGCGTGTTATTCAACGTCCTCACAGTTCTCGCAAGAACAATTAACTAGGTGGCTTAGGTGGCTGTTTCGTTTCTCCGTTATCGGAGCTCAACGAGTCTTCGGCTAATTTCTAGCTGAATGTCAGCCAAAGTGAGCTCAGTGTTCACACAAAATTCCTCTTTTGACGTCGTACAGAACGTGATGCGCCCTGTTCTACTCTTGACGCTGGTTCAGAGGAGAGTCCCCAAAGTTCTCGGTATTCTGTCTTTCGTAGCAAAATCTCCCACCTGTGTCCTTTCGTGCAGTGCGTCACGGCCTTTTCAGACCAATGGGAGCGTGCCTTTTATCTCGTGGAAACTACCTCCGCCAATCGCAAATGGCCTACCTTTAAACTGCGTCGAAATATCAACAATTCTACTCCTTCTGAGTTTATTTCAGCCAATCAGACATTTTGTGCCCGCTCCTGACGCGTAAAAGTTACACATGTACATCATGAAAGCATCATGTACCTTTCACGTGATCAGTAATTGCGCCTCTCTTTTAACTGCATCTCTCGCCTGTTTGTATCCATCTGGAAATTCCCCAACGCAGTTTTCTGATGAATTTCTCCATCGCAGGCAGAGCAGGACCGCTACCTGCTCCCCTACATGTATCGCCAGGCGCATTCGTTGCTTCGCTGCAGGTCACCGACTTCAGTTAGAAGCCTTTCGTTGTACGCGGGCCGTGATGGCGCAACTCGCGTCTGTCCCCAAACTAAAGCGTTTCTTAGTTATTTTCAGCCGTAATGGCGGTGTTTGTGCACTGTGACTGTGTGGGATAATTATTTATTTCAAGTTTCTGCTACCAGTCACTTTTTATGTTATGTTTAATCTAACATGATGCAACGAGTTTCGAACATGTTCTGTTCATCTTCAGGCGTTTATACATACATACATACATACAGAGAAATGTTACTTAAAAATAAACAGTCTTAAACTAGATTAATCTAGAACTCTTTGTCCATTGTTTTTTACTGTAGCTGCTGGTGTGCCATTTGGGGGGGGGGGGGGGGGGGTGGAAGAAGGGGGGCAGTGTATGGATAGAAATCGAAATCAGCAGAAGACATCACTGATTTCGATTTCTAGCCATACACTGCCCCCCTCCTTTCCCCCCAAATGCCACACCAGCAGCTACAGTAAAAAACAATGGACAAAGAGTTCTAGATTAATCTAGTTTAAGACTGTTTATTTTTAAGTAACATTTCTCTGTGTGTATGAATGTATAAACGCCTGAAGACGAACAGAACATGTTCGAAACGCGTTGCATCATGTTAGATTAAGCATAAAATAAAAAGTGACAGGTAGCAGGAACTTGAAATAAATAATTAAAGCGTTTCTTCCAGCAGCATTTTTCACCTTTTGCTCATTGACATGCAGGATTTGGGTTTGGTGTGTTAATACCGTCGAATCGAGTGTCATACCTTTTGGCATTACCTATGGTACATTTTTATAGGCAAATTTGCTCACTATCACCGACATGTGTCACGTGACATATCCATCTGCTTGTTACGACATATAAAATCTCATGTAAGGTGCGAAATTAACATTCATTCTAGCAGCCACCTTACAGTATCAGACAACTTCATTTATATTCTTCGAAGGTGGAAACCTTGAACAGTAGGTCTTCATATGCTAAATCACAAACTGGTATAAGAACAGGTCGTAGTAAACCATCTTAACACAAATCAACCAAAGAGAAGTATAGACAGAGAGTCGGGAGTGGATTGAATTGTAGCCATGATGATTCAGCTGCCCCTACTGACGTCGTTTTGTGAAACCTGGCCTATGTCTGTATCAGGGACGGTATCTGCATAGGCGACAACAACTTAATCGATTTAAGTTCTCTCTCACAGCTTTGGGCGACTGTTAGCAAACGAGATCATAGTGTAAAAACCACAAGTGAAGATTGGCCGTGAGGTAAACGGTATTTGTGCACCAAGATATGCGTTACTTCTGTCACACTTTTCCCGTTTTTTGTGTAATTAGCGGCGTAGTCATACAGGTTCAGCATGTCTATGTAAGTTTACTCAATTTGTATTACGAGTAATCGAGTGAGGTGGCACAGTAGTTAGCAAGCTGTACTCGCATTTGGGAGGACGACAGTTCAAACCTGCACCTGGCCATCGTGATTTAGGTTTTCTGTGATTTTCCTAAATCGCTTCGTTCAAGTGCGGAGATGGTTCTTTTGAAAGGCCATGGCCGATTTCCTTTCCCGTCCTTGCTTAATGCAGGCTTGCGATCCACCTCTATAACCTCGTTGTCGACAGAACGTTAAACATTAATCTCCTCTTCCTCCTATAAAACGAGTACTTAATCTTTCGTAAACGGTTCAGAAACGTTGGCTTATGTAGTGTGTTTCACCGTTTGGGAACAACGAAATTAACAGGAGATATCAAAATGTGAAGTGTGGGCATAATGACTGTCCGGTATATAACCCAATAAAAAGATTAATATACACTACTGGCCATTAAAATTGCTACACTAAGAAGAAATGCATATTATAAACGGGTATTCATCGGACAAATATATTGTACTAGAACTTACATATGATTACATTTTCACGCAATTTGGGTGCATAGATCCTGAGAAATCAGTGCCGACAAAAACCACCTCAGGCCGTAATAACGGCCTTGATACGCCTGGGCATTGAGTCAAACAGAGCTTGGATGGCGTGTACAGATACAGCTGCCCAAGCAGCTTCAAGACGATATCACAGTTCATCAAGAGTAGTGACTGGCGTATTGTGACGAGCCAGTTGCTCGGCCACCATTGACCAGACGTTTTCAGTTGGTGAGAGATCTGGAGAATGTGCTGGCCATGGCAGCAGTCGAACATTGCCTGTATCCAGAAAGGCCCGTACAGGACCTGCAACATGCGGTCGTGCATTCTCCTGCTGAAATGTAGGGTTTCGCAGGGACCGAATGAAGGATAGAGCCACGGGTCGTAACACATCTGAAATGAAGCGTCCACTGTTCAAACTGGCGTCAATGCGAACAAGAGGTGACCCAGACGTGTAACCAATGGCACCCCATACCATCACGCCGGGTGATACACCAGTATGGCGATGACGAATACACGCTTCCAATGTGCGTTCACCGCGATGTCGCCAAACACGGATGCGACCATCATGATGCTGTAAAGAAAACCTGGATTCATCCGAAAAAATGACGTTTTGCCATTCGTGCACCCAGGTTCGTCGTTGAGTACACCATCGCAGGCGCTCCTGTTTGTGATGCAGCGTCATGGGTTACTGCAGCCATGGTCTCCGAGCTGATAGTCCATGCTGCTGCAAACGTCGTCGAACTGTTCGTGCAGATGGTTGTTGTCTTGCAAACGTCCCCATCTGTTGACTCAGAGATCGAGACGTGGCTGCACGATCCGTTACAGCCATGCGGATGAGATGCCTGTCATCTCGATTGCTAGTGATACGAGGCCGTTGGGATCCAGCACGGCGTTCCGTATTGCCCTCCTGAACCCACCGATTCCATATTCTGCTAACAGTCATTGGATCTCGACCAACGCGAACAGCAATGTCGCGATACGATAAACCGCAATCGCGATAGGCTACAATCCGACCTTTATCAAAGTCGGAAACGTGATGGTACGCATTTCTCCTCCTTACACGAGGCATGACAACGTTTCACCAGGCAACGCCGGTCAACTTCTGTTTGTGTATGAGAAATCGGTTGGAAACTTTCCTCGTGTCAGCTCTGAAAAGCTAATCATTTGCATATCACAGCATCTTCTTCCTGTCGGTTAAATTTCGCGTCTGTAACACGTCATCTTCGTGGTGTAGCAATTGTAATGGCCAGTAGTGTATGACTCACTGCATTAGAGGGCTAAAGCACTTTCATAAACAAAATTTGTACAATATATTTAAGATGTGTGTCGTATACTTTACCAGTTATTCTGGAACATTATGACAATATGCTTCACTTCTCCAGAGCTAATAAGCCAACAACATTGTTCTGTCATGTGGGGTTGCATAAAACGACATTGATAAGGTCAGCTGAATCACCCTAAATAGCCAAATCTCTGTCTTCCCCTAGGGTTTTTGCCCTTGATGGCTACGTCTAGTGCCATAGAAGTTACTCCCTGTTGTCTAATAGTGAGTTCTGCCAACCTGTCCCATCTTATAATTATTGTCGTTCACGTAAACCTTTCCTTGGCGACTCTGTAGAGAATGTCCAAATTTCTAATCAGGACACTTCATTTTTAGGATCATTCTACAACACCAAATCTAAAAAAGCTTCGACTTTCTTAGTTTCCATTTTTCCCACAGTCCATGATTCATTTCCGTACAGCGCTTTGCTCCCTACTCAAACTAAGGCCAAGGACTTCTTTTAGCGATGAATACCATCATATATGTGCAAGTCTGCTTCTTATGGCCTCGTTGCTTGGCTTATTATGCGTTATTTTGCTTCCAATGCAGCATAATCCCTTCGCTTTGTGTACTACGCAGGCCCAGTTTTGACGTTAAGTTTGTTGCTAGTCTCATTTCTGCAGCTTCCGAGCGCTTTCGTCCTTCTTTTGTTTGCTCTCACTCCACAGCGAGCGTCGCTGAAGGCAATGCCTATGGCTTCGGTGAGCAGGCCACACTCTGTTCTTTTGTTTCAAAGTCAGCATGTCATAAATTAAGACAAATATTCGCTCCCCAGGAAATGACAGATGTGTAATCATCATCTTGTAAAAAGATGATTGTACATCTCGCATTTCGTGGAGAGCGAATATTTTTCATCTTGTAAAAAGATGATTGTACATCTGCCATTTCGTGGGGAGCGAATATTTTCTTAATTTATGGCGAATTTTGAGCCTGACATCCTGCAATATACGTTAATGATATAAATACAGTGAGTTGATAATGACATAAAACGCCGACAGCTAGGTCGTAATTAAATAAACAACAATACAGTCAAATGGCGTGGGTTCATCTAAAAATTATCGTATGTCTTGCTCAGCAACATCAAAAACTATTTATTGAAAGTGGGGGCAGCTTTTAATTTTTACCTGTTGTTAATACTGTACGCTGGTTCTCACAGAGACGGTAAGATTAAATTCACATACTTTGAAGATGTACTTCCGATTCTATAGCAGTCTTAGAAGATACATTAATGGAAGGCGAACCTACGTTTCTAGCATTTGTAGACCTACAGAAAGCTTTTGACAATGTAGACTGGAATACTCTCTTTCAAATTATGAAGATGGCAGGGGTAAAATACACGGGGCGAAAGGCTATTTACAGTTTGTACAGAAACTAGACTGCAGTTATAAGAGTCGAGGGGCATGAAAGGGAAGCAGTGGTTGAGAAGGGAGTAATATGAGGTTGTAGCCTATCCCCGATGTTATCCAATCTGTATATTGAGCAAGCAGCAAAGGAAACAAAAGAAAAATTTGGAATAGGAATTAAAATCCTTGACATTGTAATTCTGCAGAGACTACAAAGGACTTGGAAGAGCAGTTGAACGGAATGGACAGTGTCTTGAAAAGAGAATATAAGATGAACATCAACAAAAGCAAAACGAGGATAATGGAACGTAGTCGAATTAAATCAGGTGATGCTGAGGGAATTAGACTAGGAAATGAGACACTTAAAGTAGTAGGTCGGTTTTGTTATTTGGGGAGCAAAATAACTGATGACGGTCGAAGTAGAGAGGATATAAAATGTAGGCTTACAATGGCAAGGAAAGCATTTCTGAAGAAGAGAAATTTGTTAACATCGAGTATAGATTTAAGTGTCAGGAAGTGTTTTCTGAAAGTATTTGCATGGAGAGTAGTCATGTATGGAAGTGAAACATGGACGATTAATAATTTAAGCCGGCCTCTGTGACCGAGCGATTCTAGGCGCTTCAGGCCGGAACCGCGCGACTGCTCCGGTCGCAGGTTCGAATCCTGCCTCGGGCATGGATGTGTGTGATGTCCTTAGGTTAGTTAGGTTTAAGTAGTTCTAAGTTATAGGGGACTGATGACCTCAGATGTTAAGTCCCATAGTGCTCAGAGCCATTTGAACCATATTTTGAATAATTTAGACAGGAAGAGAATAGAAGCTTTCGAAATGTGGTGCTACGGAAGAATGCTGAAGATTACACGGGTAGATCACGTAACTAATGAGGAGGTACTGAATAAATTGGGAAGAAGAGGATCTTGTGACACAACGTGACTAAAAGAAGGGATCGGTTGCTAGAACACGTTCTGAAGAATCAAAGTATCACCAATGTAGTATTGGAGGGACGCAATGAGGGTGAAAATGGTAGAGGGAGACCAAGAGATGAGTACACTGAAGAGATTCAAAAGGATGTAGGTTGCAGTAGTTACTCGGAGATGAAGAGGCTTGCACGGGATAGGGTAGCATGGAGAGCTGCATCAAACCAGTCTCTGGAGTGAAGGCCACAACAACAACAGCAACACTAGTGCACTTCACACCGAACTGTATACTTCGTTACGAAATTCAAGCTCGGACCGTGTCACGGATGGGGAAGGATATCGGCACTACCGGGCGTGATGAGTAATCGTGTGCGACTGTACCAGAAGCACCTCAAAGACTGGAATGGAAAACTGCGCCGTCAACCACTTTGGCGCTGCCGCCGAGTGCCGCTGTTTCACGGCTGGCAGTGTTAGCCCTTCACTCCTCGTGTTGCTCCACTGACGCAGATGCGTACTGCGGTGCTCAGTTTGACGGAGCGACACGCAGCCAGAGTAACAGGTACCTCGCATGAGGCCTGCAGCACACCCTGGGGGACTCCCCGCAGCTATCGATCACTCGCAGCCATCACGCCGCGGCGTAGTGCCGCCAGCGTCGCTGCGGGGGCACTCGGCATGGAGTCTGCTCGACTCTTGGGAGAAGCTACGCTACGCAGCACAGTTAAAGAAAGGATCACTTTCTCGAAACTATCTCTCTTTGTAACGAGTAAGGTTGAAATTTTGGTCAAACGTGCCTAGATCTTTCCTCTGTAATGGTGCACAAGCGTGGCGCCCTGCGTCGTCATTCAAGGGCTCGACGACTCTCCAAACAGCGAGTGGTCGACACATTCGAAAAACAGCCCACAGGTCAGAAGTTCACATGAGATGTGAGGCGTGTTAATGATGTCACACTGGCACCAAATTTCGCCACAATTATGCCCAATGTGACCGTGGACGTGATCGCTAAGGGAAGGTTATCAAAGCGGCTCATGCCCACATTTCATCACCTAAACGATGGAGGCCAGAACTGCGACACCCAGCGTCGAAATCATGCGGTTTTCCTATGGGTGGCCGAGAATCGACAAGAAAAGCCGTCGGATAAAGGTCACCAATGGAACGACGCCTTCGTTGGCGCGCTGATTCGTACACATTGTAGTGGAGTGAGCAAAAGGACGACGTTCTTGACAACGACGCTGCTGACATTCTCTGGACGATTCAAGCTCACTCTCCAGGACATCCTACTGAATATGGTCTGACCCCTTTGGAGAGTAGTGAGACCGCAATTTTTGCTCTGGTTTATTGTGTGGGACCTCTAGGGACCATTCAAAACTATTTGACGAAATTTAAACGTGATCCGAGCCAGCAAAGTGTGTTTATGCTTTTTCAGACCTCCTGTTTCACTTCTTCCTCTGGCGTGATCATGTGGGGATGCAACGCTGACATCTGTTTGAATAGGATGGCTAAAGGGTCCCTTTAGGACCCACCAGCTCAGCTACACCCTCAGCACCACCCACACACGTTTATTGAGCACATTAAAAATGTACCTGCCTGACACTTCGACTGTGGCATGCGGCAGCTCTAGCCCCTGAAGGCAGGCAGCCCCTTAGACACCACTCAACGTGGCGTTCTGTATTACCCTCCTGTACCCACTGATTCCATATTCTGCTAACAGTCATTGGATCTCGACCAATAGCGAGCAGCAATGTCGCGATACGATAAACCGCAATCGCGATAGGCTGCAATCCGACCTTTATCAAAGTCGGAAACGTGATGGTACGCATTGCTCCTCCTTACACGAGGCATCACAACAACGTTTCACCAGGCAACGCCGGTCAACTGCTGTTTGTGTATGAGAAATCGGTTGGAAACTTTCCTCATGTCAGCACGTTGTAGGTGTCGCCACCGGCGCCAACCTTGTGTGAATGCTCTGAAAAGCTAATCATTTGCATATCATGGCATCTTCTTCCTGTCGGTTAAATTTCGCGTCTGTAGCACGTCATCTTCTTGGTGTAGCAATTTTAATGGCCAGTAGTGTATATAATCAGTGATTATGACTGTCTCTGTCCCGTGAGCAACACAGAGGCTGGGAACCCTTATTAAAACCACTTCACTAATGTAGAAGCGAAGAGAAACGAACTGGGGCATCCGAGCGACGTTCCTTTGTCGACGGTGACGGAACTTAAGCCACGTAGCGAACGCGCATTGGTCGCGCATCGCCTACAACCCGCGCACGAAGGCAAAGGAAACTTCTTTGGCGACTTCAAGCGACCAGAAGAGAACAGCAATGCTTCAACTCGGCAGGACGGTTTTATTAACAGATATCACTTTATGTGTGCACATAAACTGATGAAAATGATAGTGATGTACTACGCAACTGATGATGTCCCTGGTAAAAATATAAAAGCAGTAATAGAACGCTCCTAAATTAGGACGCCGAACATATTTCGCACCGATGCGAACATAAATATGTCTGTAAGACGATTGCGCAAAAACTGGGTAAAGCACGATAGGTGGCGTATTGTGGCAAATCTAAAGAGAGAGTGCAATGTTGGTATGTGCGCAGCTGTTGCGAAGCACAATGTTCACCTAACATTGTTGAAATGGGGTTCTTCAGCAGACGACCACTAGAGCGTATTCCCATGTTGATCCGTCCCAATTGCCTACGTAACGGAGTTCAGAGGTAAAAAAATAATAATAATTATAATAAAAAGAAGTCACAGAAGAACTGACGGAATTTAAAATTTAAAATACTGTCATAATCTACTGCCTACGGCACTGGCGCAGTGGTAACACCGGAATAACACCGGTTGTCGTCAGATCACCGAAGTTAAGCGCTGTCGGGCTTGGCTAGCACTTGGACGGGTCACCGTCTAGGTCCGCCGAGTGCTGTTGGCAAGCGGGGCGCACTCAGCCCTTGAGAAGTGGCTGCTCCAGTCTCGTAAACTGACAACGGCCAGGAGAGCAGTGTGCTGACCACATGATCCTCCATATCTGCATCCGGTGACGCTTTTGGCTGAGGATGACACGGCGGCCGGTCGGTACCTTTGGGTCTCCGAGGACTGTTCGGACGGTGTTTGTTTGCTGTTTTTTTTGTCATAACTTACTCGTTAAGAGACTTAATTTTACGTTAAAGGTTTTACACAGTAAGTCAAGTATTGGAATTAAAAACTGTGTATGTTTTTTCAGGCAGCGAAACTCATAATGCGCAAATTACACAGATTTCATTAATTCAGTAATTGTGAATAGGAGCACGGCAACTTACAACAAACTTTTCACATAAATCCAAAGGTCGCGAAATTTATTCTCGCTGGCACTCCACACAATGTAACGAAACGAAAACAGTTTATTGTTTACTACAATTTCGCTGTTTATGCAGTAAAACTCCACTATCAGGCACGACGTTTTAATTTATTACACTCTAAGACAAATGAAACGAAGCACCGCGAGGGAATTAGCCGAATAGGACGGATATTAATAGATGTGATGTACCTCTACAGACAAACAAATGGTTACACTTTCAGAAACATTCGATGATTCATTCGTGAGAAAGACGCCTTGGTCACACCTGGCGCTTAAGCAAACAATTATGCTGTTTGGCATTGATTGACGGGGTTGTTGGATGACCTCCTGAGGGATATCGTGCCAAATTCTGTCCTACTGGCGCGTTAGCTCGTCAAAATTCCGAGCAAGTTGGAGGGGCCTGCCCATAATGCTTCAAACATTCTCAGTTGGAGAGAGACCCGTCCTCTTGCCGGTCACGGTAGGGTTTGGCAAGCGCCAAGGCAAGTAGTGGAAACTCTCGCTCGGATGGAAGCCCAGTTGTAATCAAAGAAGAGAAAGTAGAAAGGTGGAAGGAGTATATAGAGGGTCTATACAAGGGCGATGTACTTGACGACAATGGAAATGGAAGAGGATGTAGATGTAGCTGAAATGGGAGATATGATGCTACGTGAAGAGTTTGACAGAGCACTGAAAGACCTAAGTCGAAACAAGGCCCCAGGAGTAGACAACGTTCCATTAGAACTACTGAGAGCCTTGGGAGAGTCAGCCCTAACAAATCTCTACCATCTGATGAGCAAGATGTATGAGACAGGCGAAATACCCTCAGACTTCAAGCAGAATATAATAATTCCAATCCCAAAGAGAGCAAGTGTTGACAGATGTGAAAATTACCGAACGATCAGTTTAATAAGTCACTGCAGCAAAATACTAACGCGAATTCTTTACAGACGAATGGAAAAACTGACAGAAGCCGACCTCGAGGAAAATCAGTTTGGATTCCGTAGAAATGTCAGAACACGTGAGGCAATACTGACCCTACGACGTATCTTAGAAGATAGGTTAAGGAAAGGTTAACCTACGTTTGTAGCATTTTTAGACTTAGAGAAAGGTTTTGACAATGTTGACTGGAATACTCTCTTTCAAATTCTGAAGGTGGCAGGGATAAAATACAGGGAGCGAAAGGCTATTTACAATTTGTACAGGAACCATACGGCAGTTATAAGAGTCGAGGGGCATGAAAGGGAAGCAGTGGTTGGGAAGCGAGTGAGACAGAGTTTTAGCCTATCCCCGATGTTATTCAGTCTGTATATTGAGCAAGCAGTAAAGGAAACATAAGAAAAATTTGGAGTAGGAATGAAAATCCTTGGAGGAGAAATAAAAACTTTGAGATTCGCCGATTACATCGTAATTGCGCAGAGACTACAAAAGACCTGGAAGAGCAGTTGAACGGAATGGACAGTGTCTTGAAAAGAGGATATAAGATGAACATCAACAAAAGCAAAACGAGGATAATGGAATGTAATCGAATTAAATCAGGTGATGCTGAGGGTATTAGATTAGAAAATGATGTACTTAAAGTAGTAGATGAGTTTTGCTAGATGGAAAGCAAAATAACTGATGATGGTCGAAGTAGAGAGGATATAAAATGTAGACTGGCAATGGCAAGGGAAGCGTTTCTGAAGAAGAGAAATTTATTAACATCGAGTATGCTGTGTCAGGAAGTTATTTCTGAAAGTATTTGTATGGAGTGTAGCCATGTATGGAAGTGAAACATGGACAATAAATAGTTTGGACAAGAAGAGAATAGAAGCTTTCGAATTGTGGTGCTACAGAAGAATGCTGAACATTAGGTGGGTAGATCACATAACTAATGAGGAGGTATTGAATAGAATTGGGAGAAGAGAAATTTGTGGCATAACTTGACTAGAAGAAGGGATCGGTTGGTAGGAGATGTTCTGAGGCATCAAGGGATCACCAATTTAGTATTTAGTATTGGAGGGCAGCGTGGAGGGTAAAAATCGTAGAGGGAGACCAAGAGATGAATACACTAAGCAGATTCATAAGAATGTTGGCTGCAGTAGGTACTCGGAGATGAAAAAGCTTGCAAACGATAGAGTAGCTAAAATGGTTCAAATGGCTCTGAGTACTATGGGACTTAACATCTGAGGTCGTCAGTCCCCTAGAACTTAGAACTAATTAAATCTAACTAATCTAAGGACGTGTCCATTATAATTATCCGGGCTGTTATGCCGTGGTCGGTTGATGAATTCTGTGTCATTTCCCAACGTTTCGTCTCCGACTGCGGGAGACATATTCAATGGGGTCCGTAGCACAATGGAAGGTCCAACACACCCACTGGCTCGCTACTGACTGCCGCTAAATTCCGTGTAAGCGCGCTCCCACGCCGCGGCGTGGCGTCACGTGTTTTGAAAACGTCAGTGCAATTGGCCGCTGTCCGTCGCCGTCGAACGCCGTTGCCATCACCCAGTGGTGGACGGGTGGTACACATCTTCTTCAACACCGGCATCCATATACCGTTTAATTTAACGCCCTCCTCCTTTCGACTGAAATTATTAGGGTGTTTGGCGATTTGCACCGGGATTCGAACCACCACCCACAACAGAAGCGAAGACGTTAGCGGAGAGAGCTAGAAATATTTGTGAACCTGAGTCGCTCAACGCTGAGATGGAACATCTCCACAATGCACTAATGAAGAACGGGTATTCGTCCGCCGAAATAAAACGTGCGTTGTTACAGCCACGCAGAAACCATAGTGACGTACAGGCAACTGCAAAATCTAAGGTTTTCCTGCCGTTTGTTAAAAATGTAACAGAAAGAATAGGGAGGATCTTTACGAAGCGGAATATTACCGTAATTTACAAGCCCACCAGGAGGATACAGCAATACCTTAAGCCTGCCAAGGACGCTCGCAAACCATTGGAAAAAGCTGGAGTGTATAGGATCCCAAGCAGCTGTGGAGATGTTTATGTGGGTACTACTAAAAGAACTGTTGCAAAACGTTTGGAAGAGCACAAGGGCAGTTGTAGAAGATGAGAAACGGAACGATCAGCTGTTGCGGAGCATGCTTTCCAGCCAGGTAACCACCATATTCGTTTTGAGCAGACGCAAGTACTAGCGGCCACAAGCGGATATTACGAAAGGATCTACAGGGAAGCAATCGAAAGCGCCAAAGACCCTAATAATTTCAATCGAATGGAGGATGGCGTGAAATTAAACGGTAATAGATGCCGGTGTTGAAGAAGATGTGTACCACCCGTCCACCACTGGTTGATGCCAACGGCGATCGACGGCAGCAGACAGCGGCCAATTGCACTGACGTTTTCAAAACACGTGACGTCACGCCTCGGCGCGGGAGCGCGCTGACACGGAATTTAGCGGCAGTCAGTAGCGAGCCAGTGGGTGTGTTGGACCTTCCATCGAGCTACAGATCCCTTTGAAGATGTCCTCCGCAGACGGGGACGAAACGTTGGGAATTGACACAGCATTCATCAACCGACCACGGCATAACAGCCCGGATAATTATAATGGACATGACATTTCCGGCCGTGAAAGTCTACATTTTAGTATCAATAATAAAGTGCATTCAGCAAAATGTCATAGTTCTAATAAGGAGCAATAAGTAATACAATGTTGAATCCATTAATAAAATAAGAGCCCTTAGATACCTACTTTTTTGCCGTCGGTAAACTTGACAGTCATGAAGGGGTTTACGTGGTCTGCAATCACTATACGATACTCTTTGGCCGGGAGCCGTGATGGTACCTTACACGAGCTCCACTGGATCCACAGATGTCTACGCGAATGTCCCCAGGGCAAAATTCAGCCGCCGCCAGCGTGTCTCCATCTCGCAGTACAGGTGTCAAGGAGCTGTTCCCCTGGAAGACGACGGATTCGCGCCCTCCCATCGGCATGATGAAGAAGGCATCGGGATTCATCAGACTATGCAACACTCTGCCACTGCGCCAACGTCCAGAGCCGATGGTCACGCGCCCATTTCAATCGCAGTTGCCCGGCGGGGTCAGGGATTTTCTCTGCCTCGTGATGACTGGGTGTTGTGTGATGTCCTTAGGTTAGTTAGGTTTAAGTAGTTCTAAGTTCTAGGGGACTGATGACAATAGATGTTAAGTCCCATAGTGCTCAGAGCCATTTTCAATCGCAGTTGCCGATGTCGTGGTGTTAACACCGGCATATGCGTGGGTAGTCGGCTGCGGAGGCCCATCGTTAGGAGTGTTCGGTGCACTGTGTATTCAAACACACTCGTACTCTGCCGAGCACTAAAGCCTGATGTTGGTTCCGCCACGGTTCGCCGCCTGTTCTGTTTTACCATTCGGCCCTGCTTACGACCTCCGACATCTTTAATGAGAGATGACCGTCCAACCTCACGGCGTCTGAACGTGGTTTCACCTTGGTTTAGCCAAGTGTTGCAGACACTCACGACAGCACTCCTCGAACGTCCGACAACTCGTGCAGTTTCCGAAATGCCCGTGCCGAGCCTACAGGCCATCACAGTCTGCCCTCGGTCAAACTCAGATAGATGGCGCGCCTTCCCCATTCTACACACGGACAGCACGCTGACTGATGCTACAAGTACCTGTGTGTGTCTGACTAGGTGGTGACGCTGCTATCACTTGGACGAGTCTATATTGATAGTGGGTTGGTGGTCATAATGTTCTAGTTGATCAGTGTATTGAACAATCTGAAACAGCGGGAGCGTCATGGTTCACATTCCCGCAATTTTGTAGCTCTATCGCATACAATCATCAGTAAGAGGCGTGAGCTAGATATGGCACACCTGAAGAAAAACGTGGACTGTCTTCTTCGCTGCACTGAATCAGTTATCATGGCTTAGGCGGTCTCACACGTTACGATGTCTCCTGGGAGGTGACAAATTTTTAATCTGGTGATTTTATTTGCAACAAGTGGGGGGCAACAGACGAGGTAAGTGTCTCTCACGTCCTCTGTCCGGTTTCCGGTGTATATTGCACTGCATGGAGATTTTACACCGTACGCCACTTTCCTGCATGGAGCGTACTTCGTTGCCGTTGTCGTTTCTGACATGCCTTTTTGATTTACGAATCATACGAAGGGGAAACGACTGCCTCTGTGTGACCTCGAATCGTTAATAATCGGCCATGGTTATTGCGCACGTTGTTTGTAGGAGGTATTCATACGTCGCCCCAACCTTCCTGGAACGAAAGCTCCTGGAATATAAACCTCTACGTGGTGTGCAATATTTTTTTTACGGTATCGAACACTGTACTCTAATGAACATCTTCCTGAGGTTTTCGCGGCTGGCCAGCCAGAGTGGCCGAGCGGTTCTAGGTGCTACAGTCTGGAACCTCGCGACCGCTACGGTCGCAGGTTCGAATCCTGCCTCGGTCATGGATGTGTGTGTTGTCCTTAGGTTAGTTAGGTTTAAGTAGTTCTTAGTTCTAGGGGACTGATGACCTCAGAAGTTAAGTCCCATAGTGCTCAGAGCAATTTTTTTTTCGTGGTTGGTTTACAAACCCATTGCGAAACGTCCTTTCTTTCTTTGGTCGTCTCTATTTGCTCTGTTAATCCTATCTGGTAATGGTTCTAAACTGACTAGCAATACTCAGAGTCTGTAGAACGACAGCCTATTGAGCTACAGCTGAGCTGTACCTCTAACGACCGTTAATTGTACTTAGGATTCCTAGAATAGATATCAGGCTCTCATCTCCTTCTCGTACGACTTGTTCTGTATGGTCGCTCCATTTTGTGCATACACATACTTCTAGATTTTTTCAGTTAAAACCCGGTAATGTAAGAGAATGGTGCCATAATTGTTAATTGCTAGACCTTTTACGTTAGCAGTAGGCCTATTTCGACATTAGCACCATCTTTTAGGCTATACACGACCAAATTCGTTTTGTTAAAAGTTGTAATATTATAACTAATAACAATTTTGTTTTACTGCACACTAGTACTTACTTCCATATTGCATCGTGCTGCTGTCGCTGTCTCGTAGTCTGTTTGCTGCATAGGACGTTTCCAACTGCACCAAAATTTTTAAATATTTAACTTAATTATCTCTATTAACTGGTGTTCTTCGCAAATGTAAGCTATGTCTTTTATCGCTTCTATATACTGTTTTGATTTTGACAGCTACGATTGACAGCTGATCCAGCGATGCTGTATGGTTACAATTGTTTATTCATTTGTCTCTCTATCGTAATTATGTATGAAAGGATCCAGCACTGACGTACAGCAGTTATGTAAAACGCTGAATTAACAACAAGTGAAAAATAAATTCACAATGAACATGAAACCAATAAAACTATAAATTTTTTGGACCTGACTATCAAAAATAGTGACAATGAAGACAAATCTGAAATATACCGAAAACACAAAGTCAGACAACATTATTAACGCGAGCTCTTGCCACCTGTAAACACAAATACACATATTTTAACAGACTGATTAACAGACTAATAATTCTATCTTTAGAATATACAGCTATACAAAAGCAAAAGAATTCGCAGTCCTCACTTACGTAGCTCAATAAAATAACTTCGATCCAAGCATAGTGAGAAAACTATACGACATTGCAGTAAACCTAAATTCATTAAGATCCATAGCGCCATAAAATTAACGAAGGAATTACCCACAAACTAAAGTGCAAATACATACCACAAACTTACACAGGACAGATATACAACGAACTGAACACATTTTTAACGAAGACAGCAGTTAAATTCGCGTACAGAACCAATCACAACCTCACAACGATAAAGCGAAACCATCACTACACACACAACCAGTCATATATAAAATCACAGGCATATATAAAATAAATTATGAAAGCTATGATAAATTCTACAGGCAGAATCTTTGAAATTAGATTCAGATAACAAACAAGAATTAGCGACACAAACCAATCCACCTTCTCCAACCATTTAAGAACAGAAAATCATGAATATCACATAATATGCGCAATAAAAATCTTACATGTAACATCAGAGGAATTTAAAATGAACATTTTGGACGAAAGCGAAATCTACATACACTCGCGGACAGACCATGATGAAGTATTATACGAATAAACGGGCCTAAAACAAACATTTTCTAGATAACTTTATTGAAATCATACAGCTCTATTCGGGTTGATCGTGATTAAATAAAAACATCGATATATACACACTTCAAAACCTAACAAAGATTATAATACCACGCCATAGATAATTAAGATACATACGCAAATGAATAACCAGTCTGTAACCATGCAACATCGCTGGATTAGCTGTCGATCCTAGCTGTTACAACCACAACAGTTCATACTCGTGCAAGCGAAAAAAAACCTAGTTTACATTTGCGAAAAACAGCAATTAATAGAGATAATGAAGATAAATATTTAAAAATTTTGGTGCACTTGGAAACATCATATGCAGCAAAAAAATTATAGGACAGCGACAGGGCCACGATGCAATGTGGAAGTACTGTAAGTACTAGCACACAGTAAAACAAAATTCTTACTGGCTATAGTATTAAAAGTTTTAACAAAGCGAATTTGGTTGCAGATAGCCTGAAGATGACGATAATGCCGAAACAGTCCTACTGTTACTGCAAAACGTCTAGCAATTAACAACTATAGCAGCATTCTGGTACATTACCCTTTTTTTTATTATGTCAATGCAAGACACCTACCACGATGCAGGCCCAATCAAGCGCAAATAATTTTTTTTCAGTCGTCATTGCTTCTCACCAGTCGCGTAAATGATCGGTGACTGGCCTTCCCGCCAATTACTACTCAATATGTTACATTTATTTACGTCAATCTTCTGGCGTTGCTCTTGCATTTTTCTACGTTGTGGTTCCCGACGTTGTAAGGTCCGTAAGTACAACAGTATTCGTCAACAGCTACATACAATTTGTGACGTCGTTACCATACCATTTAAATATACGGTGGACAATAGCGGTTCTATGACTTCCCCTTATGGTATTTCCGAAATTACGTTTTCATCTGATGTTTTGGCCCCGTTAACAACGTTTTGATTTCTATCCCTTATGAACTTCCGTGGCCTCGCACGTGCACAGAACGAATTCACGATAGTAATGAGAGTGTCTGACAGGGTTTCTTGAGACATCTATTTCAAACTCTGCCTTCCTCTACAGTTTTTACTCTCTACACCTCCCTCTCAGTACTATGGAAGCTATTCCACGATGTCTTAACACGTGTCCTATCATCCTTTCCCTGCTTTTGTCAGTGTTTTCAATATATTCCTTTCGTCGCCCATTGTGCGGAGAATCTCCACATTCCTTACCTCCTCAGTCCACCTAATTTTCAACATACTTCTCTAGCACCACACCTCAAATGCTTTGATTGTCTTCTTTTCCGGTTTTCCCATGGTCCGTGCCTCATTACCATACAATGATGTTCTCCAGACGTACAGTATCAGAAACTTCTCAAATTAAGACCTGTGTTTAATACTAGTAAATTTCTTTTTGCCAGGAATGCTCTTTTTACCAATAGTAGTCTGCTTTCTGTGTCCTCCTTGCTTCATCCGTCAAGTGTCATTTTACATTCAGGCAAGCAGAATTCCTTAACTTCGCCTACTTGGTGGTCCTCAATTTTGACATTAAGTTTATCGCTAATTTCATTTCAGCTACTGCTCTCAATCCATATTTTGTATTCGTTACACTGCTCGTTCCTTTAAACCCGTCCTGTAGTTCTTCTTCACTTTCGCTGAGGATAGAAGTGTCATCAGATACCCTGACGTCCTTTAATCCGGAATTTTAATTTCATTCTTGAACCTTTCTTTTATTTTCGTCATTGATTTTTCAACGTATAGATTGAACAGCAGGGGCGAAAAACTACAGCCCTGTCTTACACCCTTTTAATCTCGGTTCTTGTACATATCGTCTATTACCTGTCTTTCCCTTATAGCCGACCCATATTGTTCTTAGGATTTCGAACATATTGCATCGATTTACAATGTCAGACGCTTTCCACAGGGCGGCAGGTACTATGAACATTGTCTTCATTCGTCTTAAGTCTTGCTTCCATTATCTACTGCCAAACTGATCTCTATCTAACACATCTTTGTTTCCCATTCTCCTGTATATAATTCTTGTCAGCAACTTAGATCGATCATGACTTGGGGGTTTTAGTATTATACTCTTAGTACGGAGTAATAATACGAAAACCGCCAGATTCTTGATCTAATAGCTTGCAGCTTACGTTAACAAAACGTTTTACGGAGTATCAAATAGACTTGGAAGAGCAGTTGATCGTAATAGACATTGTCTTGAAAGAAGGAAGGTGAACATCAACAAAAGCAGAACGAGTATAATGGAATGTAGTCAAATTAAATCAGGTTAACTGAGGGAATTAGGTTAGGGAATGAGACACTTAAAGTAGTAGATGAGTTTTGTTATTTGGACAGCAAAATAACTGACGATGGTGGAAGTAGAGAGGACATAAAATGTTGACTGGAAATGGCAAGAAAGGCGTTACTGAAGAAGAATAATCTGTTAACATCGAGTATAGACTGAAGCGTCAGGAAGTCTTTCTGAAAGTATTTGCGTGGAGTGTAGCCATGCATGGAAGTGAAACGTGAACGATAAACAGTTTAGGCGTGAAGAGAACAGAAGCTTCTGAAGTGAAGTGCTACAGAAGAATGCTGAAGATTAGATGGGTAGATCACGTAACTAATGAGGGGGTACTGAATTGAATTGAGGAGAAGAGGAATTTGTGGCACAACCTTACTAGAAGAAGGAACACATTCTGTGGTATCAAAGGATCACCAGTTTAGTACTTGAAGGTAGCGTGGGGGGGGGGGGGGGAGGGTAAAAATCGTAGAGGGAGACAGTAAGCAGATTCAGAAGGATGTATATGTATTGCAGTAGTTGCTCAGAGATGAAGAGGCTTGCACAGAATAAAGTAGCATGGAGAGCTGCGTCAAACCAGTTTTCCGACTGAAGACCACAACAACAACGACAAATAGGAACCAAGATTCCCGTCAAATTTCCGTCGCTCAGTGGCTATTTCATTTGATTTGCTGGTCTATTTCCCGCGGAATGCTGCGGGTGTTTTATTAGCACAATAACTGTCGGTTATTTCCACATACTCTCGGCAAATTTGAGATAGTATTTCAATTTTACTGTCCTACTTACAAGGGAGCCTCCCCATCGCACCCCCCTCAGATTTAGTTACAAGTTGGCACAGTGGATAGGCCTTGAAAAACTGAACACAGATCAATCGAGAAAAGAGGAAGAAGTTGTGTGGAACTATGAAAAAAATAAGCAAAATATACAAACTGAGTAGTCCATGCGAAAGGTAGGCAACATCAAGGAAAATGTGAGCTTACGAGCGCCGTGGTCCCGCGGTTAGCGTGAGCAGTTACAGAGCGAGAGGTCTTTGGTTCAAGTCTTATCTCTAGTGAAAATTTTAATTTTTTATTTTCAGACAATTATCAAAGATCAGGCACTCACACATAATCAACTTCGCTCTCCAAAATTCCAGGACATGTTCAGATTTGCTTGGACATAAGCAGAATTTGACGGTCTACACACGGAAACATTTGAAAACGTAAAAAACATATGTTTTGACAGAGCACAGGGAAAACTGTGCGACTGTGAAACTGTTGCATTCATTTATTGCAGTTTATGTGACAAACTCTTATGTTTTCATCACTTTTTTGGGAGTGATTATCACATCCACAAGAAAACCTAAATCGGGCAAGGCAGAAGAATCTTTTTACCCATTCGCCAAGTGTGCAAGTTAGGTGGGTCGACAACATATTCCTATCATGTGACGCACATGCCGTCACCAATGTCGTATAGAATATATCAGACGTGTTTTCCTGTGGAGGAATCGGTTGACCTATGACCTTGCGATCAAATGTTTTCGGTTCCCATTGCAGAGGCACGTCCATTCGTCTACTAATCGCACGGTTTTGCGGTGCAAAACACAGATACTAAACTTATTACAGTGAACAGAGACGTCAATGAATGAACGGACAGATCGTAGCTTTGCGAAAATAAAGAAAGTAAAATTTTCACTCGCGGGAAGACTCGAACCAAGAGCCTCTGATTCCGCAGCTGCTCACGCTAACCACGGGACCACGGTGCTCCTCAGCTCAGATTGTCCTTGATGTTACATATGTTGCGCATGGACTACTCAGTTTGTATATTTTGCTTATTTTTTCATAGTTCCACACAACTTCTTCCTGTTTTCTCGATTGATCTGTGTTCAGTTTTTCAAGGCCTATCCACTGTGTCAATTTATAACTAAATCTGAGGGGGGTGCGATGGCGAGGTTCCCTTGTTAGTAGCGGACTTACAACCGTACGTGAAAAAGGCAACACTTACGATGCCGTACGTTATTTGTCATCGATCTCCCTCCGCCGAGAAAGACACTTCACGGACGCGACTCCGACATGTGCGTGAGGTACCAAGAGAGATGAATGACTGCTCATTGCTATGGTATTGCCGTCGTGAGGTCAGAACACCTTCACGCACATCGCGTGATGTATGTAGGACAGCCGCGCACGCGATCTGCCTACGTCATCAGACATATGCGCTATGTTCCGTCTCCCAGAAGCACAGACGAATCTTTAGAACATTCAGTCCCGGGCTGTGTCTATAACATCTATCCCTATATTTGCGTTGTTGAATAGTGGATCCTGGAGAAAACCTGGTGCCAGTATTATTTATACTGATTCGCGAGCTGCCTTAGGTACGTACACCAGTCCTTCTTATTTCATCTCTGTCTGCCTTGAGCTTGCGATAACCATTCACGGGGATCAGGAACGGTCTTAGGAACCTCTCAAAACGTAAATGATATAAGGTTTTTAAAGTATTACTTCAAGTAGTACATGACGCCGTTCTTTCGTAGTGTACCACAGCAGTTTGCGGCACATTTCCAAAATGCTCTCTAGCCGCTGAAACAGATCAGATGCAAAATGCGCAGCGAACTACGAGATAATCGAGTTGGCACCACCGAGGAAGAATTCCATCTGCTCTCAGCACTCACTCGGTTTTAGGCTATCTACTATATCGCTGTTTCCTTCATGTTATCATATGATCATAGTTATTTAAGTAAACGTCGTTAGTGTATTGCCTAAAGGAAACACTTTTTTGTCTTGTTTCAAAGGGATTTATTAATTTTGTAGGTAGGCTGTTTATCTTTGGTACCTGCCGTAATGAAAACTGGGGTTTTATAAGATCATCTGCAAGGAGTGTCAGTCCTGCTATATAGGACAGATTGTGCAATAAATGTGTACTACGCTCAGGGAACACCACAGAAGCGGAAGATTAAAGAAGCCGGATTCAGCGTTTGCTAAAAATTGCTTAATCCACAACCACAAATATTTAACAAATACTAAAAATTAAAAAAATAGATTTGAGTATTTACTAGGGAATGAGCAGACCCAATAAAATTATACCTGGGGTGTAGAGGGGAGGGGGGAGACCTTGGTATCTTCATTCATTAACAGATTAGCACACAATTACCCATTCATCTCCGTATATCTGTATTCCATTGTACGTTTATTCACAGTTAGAGTAAATAATGCCCAATTAATCCCATAAGGTTGTCCAATACCACTGCAACTATCAAAATAGTCGACAAAGATAACTTTTATAATTTAAGTTCAGAGTCGATAGTTTAAGAAATTGACATCAGTTTAGCTTACCTTCGTTTCTACTTTTGACATTAGGTGTACACTAGAAAATGGGCTTCAACCAGACCCTAAGCCGTACATAAATAATAAAGTTTTCTGAAACAAGGTAACAAAGGGATTCTTTTAGTTAAATAAAATGTATTATGTCTCACTGAGACCCCTACAGTTGAACAAGTTAAAATGTAGTCGTGTTCAAATCTCGTCTTCTCGTCTTTTATTTTCAGTTGTTTCTTTTCTAGCCGGACGACGTGGCCGAGCGGTTCTAGGCGCTTTAGTCCGGAACCGCTCGACTGCAACGGTCGCAAGTTCGAATCCTGCCTTGGGCATGGATGTGTGTGATGTCCTTAGGTTAGTTAGGTTTAAGTAGTTCTAAGTTCTAGGGGACTGATGACCTCCGATGTTAAGTTCCATAGTACTCATTGTCAGAGCCATTTGAACCATTTTTGCTACTCTATCGTGTGCAAGCTTCTTCATCTCCCAGTACCTACTGCAACCTACATCCTTCTGAATCTGTTTAGTGCATTCATCTCGTGGTCTCCCTATGCGATTTTTGCCCTCCACGCTGTCCTCCAATACTAAATTGGTGATCCCTTGATGCATCAGAACATGGCCTACCAACCGATCCCTTCTTCTATTCAAGTTATGCCACAAATTTCTCTTCTCTCCCATTCTATTCAATACCTCCCCATTAGTTATGTGATCTACCCATTTAATCTTCAGCATTCTTCTGTAGCAATACATTCCGAAAGCTTTTATTCTCTTACTGTCCAACTTATTAATGTCCATGTTTCACTTCCATACATGGCTACACTCCATACAAATACTTTAAGAAAAGACTTGCTGACACTTAAATCTACACTCGATGTTAATAAATTTCTCTTCATCAGAAATGCTTTCCTTGCCATAGCCAGTCTACATTTTATATCCTCTCTACTTCGACCGTCATCATTTGATTTGCTCTGCAAATAGGAAAACTTATTTACTGCTTTAAGATACTCATTTCCTAATCTAATTCTCTCAGCATCATCCTATTCAATTCAACTACATTCCATTATCCTCGTTTTGCTTTTGCTTATGTTCATCTTATATCCTCCTTTCAAGACACTGTCCATTTCTCAGCTGCTCTTCCAGGTCCTTTGCTGTCTCTGACGGAATTACATGTCATCGGCAAATCTCAAAGTTTTTATTTCTTCTCCATGGATTTTAATACCTACACCCAATTTTGATTTTGTTTTCCTTATTGCTTGCTCAGTATACAGATTGAATAACATCGGTGATATGCTACAACCCTGTCTCACTTCCTTCTCAATCACTGCTTCCCTTTCATGTCCCTGGACTCTTTATAACTGCCATCTGGTTTATGTACAAATTGTAAATGCCGGCCGAAGTGGCCGTGCGGTTAAAGGCGCTGCAGTCTGGAACCGCGAGACCGCTACGGTCGCAGGTTCGAATCCTGCCTCGGGCATGGATGTTTGTGATGTCCTTAGGTTAGTTAGGTTTAACTAGTTCTAAGTTCTAGGGGACTAATGACCTCAGCAGTTGAGTCCCATAGTGCTCAGAGCCATTTTTGTACAAATTGTAAATAAGCTTTCGCTCCCTGTATTTGACTCTTACCATCTTCAGAATTTGAAAGAGAGTATTCCAGTCATCATTGTCAAAAGCTTTTTCTAAGTCTGCAAATGCTTCAAACGCAGATCTGCCGTTCTTTAACCTACTTTCTAACAGTAAGATCAGTCGTAGGGTCAGTATTGTCTCGCGTGCTCTAACATTTCTACGGAATCCAAACTGATCTTCCCCGAGGTCGGCTTCTACCAGTTTTTCTACTCATCTGTAAAGAATTTGTGTCAGTATTTTGCAACTGTGACTTATTAAACTGATAGTTCGATAATTTTCACACCTGTCAACACCTGCTTTCTTTGAGATTGGAATTATTATATTCTTCTTGAAGTCTGAAGGTATTTCACCTATCTAATACATCTTCCTCGCCGGATGGAAGAGTTTTGCCAAGGCTGGCTCTCCCAAGGCTATCAGTAGTTCTAATGGAATGTTGCCTATTCCCGGGGCGTTGTTTCGACTTAGGTCTTTCAGTGCTTTGTCAAATTCTTCACGCAGTATTACATCTCCTTTCTCGTCTTCATCCACGTCCTCTTCCATTTCCATAATATTGCCCTCAAGTACATCGCCCTCGTATATATCCTATATGTACTGCTTCCACCTTTCTGCTTTTCATTCTTTGCTTAGGACTGTTTTTCCATCTGAGCTCTTGATCTTCATACAAATGGTTCTCTTTTCTCCAAAGGTCTCTTTAATTTTCCTGTAGGCAGTATCTATCTTACCTCTAGTGATATATGCTTCTACATCCTTACATTTGTCCTCTAGCCATCCCTTCTTACCCATTTTGCGCTTCCTGTCGAACTCATTTTTGAGACGCTTGTCTTCCTGTTAGCCTGCTTCATTTTCTGCATTTTTAAATTTTCTTCTTTCATCAATTAAATTCAATATTTCTTCTGTTACCCAAGGATTTCCACTAGATCTCGTCTTCTTACACACCTGATCCTCTGCTGCATTCAATATTTCATCCCTCAAAGCTAAACATTCTTCTTCTGTATTTCTTTCCACTGTTCATGTCAACCTTTTCATAATGCTCCCTCTGAAACGCTCACAATCTCCGGTTCTTTCAGTTTATCCAGGTCCCTTCTCCTTTAATTTCAGCCCTTTTGCAGTTTCTTCAGTCTTAATCTACAGTTCATAACCAATAAATTGTGGCCAGGGTCCACATCTGCCCCTGAAAATGTCTTACAATTTAAAACCTGGTTCCTAAATCTCTGTCTCACCATTATATAATATATCTTAAACTTTCGGTGTCTCATGCTCCGTGCAAAATTCTGCCAGGCGGCTTCCTCTTTCATTCCTTATTTCCAGTCCATATTTACCTACTACTTTTCCTTCTCTTCCTTTTCCTACTATCGAATTCCAGTCCCGCAAGACTATTAAGTTTTCGTCTTCCTTAACTATCTGAATAATTTCTTTTATCGCATCATATATTTCTTCAATTTCTTCAGCATCTGCGGAGCTAGTTGGCATATAAACTTGTACTACTGTGGTAGGGGTGGGCTTCGTGTCTATCTTGGCTACAATAATGCGTTCACTATTCTGTTTGTAGTACCTCACCCACTTTTCTATTTTTTTTTATTCATTGTTAAACCTACTCCTGCATTACCATTATTTGATTTTGTATTTATAACTCCGTATTCACCTGACCGGAAGTCACCGAACATCACTAATTCCCACTATATCTCTTCTATCCATTTCCCTTATTAAATTTTCCAACCTACCTGCCCGATTAATGGATCTGACATTCCACACTCCAATCCGTAGAACGCCATTTTTGTTCCTCCTGATAATGACGTCCTCCTGAGTAGTCGCCGCCCGGAAATCCGAATGAGGGGCTATTTTACCTCCGGTATATTTTACCCAAGAAGACGCCATCATGGGCGCTGATGGCTGCACAGATGAGCGTCCCACAAATCAAACATCATCATGACGCCATCATCATTTAATCATTCAATAACGCTGCATGCCCTCGGGATAAAATTACAGCTATCGTTTCCCCTTGCTTTCAGCCGTTCGCTGTACCAGCACAGCAAGACCGATTTGGTTAATGTTACAAGGCCGTATCAGTCAATCATCGAGACTGTTGCCCCTGCAACTACTGAAAAGGCTGCTGCCCCTCTTCAGGAACCACACGTTTGTCTGGCCTCTTAACAGATACCCCTCCGTTGTGGTTGCACCTACGGTACGGCTATCTGTATCACTGAGGCACGACAGCCTCCCCACCAACTGCAAGGTCCATGGTTCGAGGGAGGGCATACGTTTCTTAAAGAAGGGATATTTGAGTTTATCCTCCTGTTGGTATTCTAGCTTCACAGATGTACATGTTTTTTTGGAAACTTAAAAATGGAAAGCACTACAGTGAGTAGTGTCCCAGAAATTTGCAATTACACTACTGGCCATTAAGATTGCTACACCATGAAGATGACGTGCTACAGATGCGAAATTTAACCGACAAGAAGAAGATGCTGTGATATGCAAATGATTAGCTTTTCAGAGCATTCACACAAGGTTGGCGCCTGTGGCGACACCTACAACGTGCTGACACGAGGAAAGTTTAAAACCGATTTCACATACACAAACAGCAGTTGACCGGCGTTCCCTGGTGAAACGTTGTTGTGATGCCTCGTGTAAGGAGGAGAAATGCGTACCATCACGTTTCCGTCTTTGATAAACGTCGGATTGTAGCCTATCGCGATTGCGGTTTATCGTATCGCGACATTGCTGCTCACGTTGGTCGAGATCCAATGGCTGTTAGCAGAATATGGAATCGGTGGGTTCAGGAGGGTAATACGGAACGCCGTGCTGGATCCCAACGGCGTCGTATCACTAGCAGTCGAGATGACAGGCATCTTATCCTCTTGGCTGTAACGGATGGTGCAGCCACGTCTCGGTCCCTGTCAACAGATAGGGACGTTTGTAAGACAACAACCATCTGCACGAACAGTTGCAGCAGCATGGACTATCAGCTCGGAGACCATGGCTGCGGTTAACCTTGACGCTGCATCACAGACAGGAGCGCCTGCGATGATGTGCTCAAGGACGAACCTGGGTGCACGAATGGCAAAACGTCATTTTTTTGGATGAATCCAGGTTCTGTTTACAGCATCATGATGGTCGCATCCGTATTTGGCGACATCGCGGTGAACGCACATTGGAAGCGTGTATTCGCCATCGCCATACTGGCATATCAACCGGCGTGATGGTATGGGGTGCCATTGGTTAGACGTCTCGTATGGGGTGCCATTGGTTAGACGTCTCGGTCAGCTCTTGTTCGCATTGACGGCACTTTGAACAGTGGAAGTTACATTTCAGATGTGTTACGACCCGTGGCTGTACCCTTCATTCGATCTCTGCGAAACCCTACATATCAGGAGGATAATGCACGAGCGCATGCTGCAGGTCCCGTACGGGCCTTTCTGGATACAGAAAATGTTCGACTGCTGCACTGGCCAGCAGATTTTCCAGATCTCTCACCAATTGAAAACGTCTGGTCAATGGAAGCCGAGCAACTGGCTCGTCACAATAAGCCAGTCACTACTCTTGATGAACTGTGGTATCGTGTTGAAGCTGCATGGGCAGCTGTACCTGTACACGCCATCCAAGCTCTGTTTGACTCAATGTCCAGGCGTATCAAGACCGTTATTACGGCCAGAGGTGGTTGTCAGGTTACTGATTTCTCAGGATCTATGCACCCAAACTGCGTGAAAATGTAATCACAGGTCAGTTCTAGTATAATATATTTGTCCAATGAATACTAGTTTATCATCTGCATTTCTTCTTGGTGTAGCATTTTTAATGGCCTGTAGTGTAGTTTGAACTTTTTTTCACAAAAGGTGTTTAACTATGAGTCGATTTTACTCAATCATCTTCCAGTTCCTGGTATTCTAACATACAGTAAGTTTTTCATTCATTTCAGCCGCTAAAGGCAATTAACTGTACAGTCGTCATACTGTGCGTTCCCCAATCCGTTATTACTTTTCATTTGCGTGAAAGATGCAGAGTTTTTACGCTGTACGTATTGCAAGTATTAAGTACTGACCTAAGGTCACGGTAGGTCTACCAACGATCCAAGGAAATCTGAAAGAGCTGTCGAAGTTCTAATGGTGCGTCACGCCTCTCAATTACCTGTGAGAGTGAGATGAAGTTTTCGACACAGGTGAGTTCGGAAGGTTATAATTTTGAGATGCTATTGCCCTACAGTCAAGAATGTTGTGTAGTTTGTGTGACCGTCTTTTTTACGCAAGATACAGTACCTTTTAATCTGAATAAAAGAGTTTGTTCAAAAGCTACTGATACCATTCCAGCTGAAATTTAGAAGTGAATCAACAAGTAAATAGCCTTTAAAAAGTAGGGAGAGCAAAGGAGCACAAAACACGCCTGAGTCTTTTTAACTCTGGTGGACTCCCAGCTCACTTTCCCCAAGCCAATGAACAAAATTTCTAATTATTGTGATGAATTGATCTGGGTTTAAATGTAGAAAAATGTAAGTTAATGCGAATGATTAGGAAAAACAAACCCGTAATGTGCGGATACATCATTAGGAGATCCTGCTTGACACAGCCACGTTGCAAGGCGATATAGAATGGAAAGAGCATGTGAGGATTGTGGTAGGATATGTGAATGGTTGACTTCGATTTATTGGGAGAATTCTAAGAAATTTTGGGTCATCTGTAAAGGAGACCGCACATATGATGCTAGTGCGACCTATTCTTGCGCATTACCCGAGTGTTTGGGATCCGTACCAGATCGGAATGAAGGAAGACATCAAAGCAATTCAGAGGCTAGCTGCTAGATTTGTTACTGGTAGGTTCGAACAACACGTGTTACGGCGATGCTTCGGGAACTGAAATGGGAATCACTGCAGGGAAGGCGACGTTCTTCTCGAGGAACACTGCTGAGAACATTTAGAGAACAGAGATTTGAAGCTGACTGCCGAACGATTGTACTGCCTCCAACATACACTGAGCGTAAGGACCGCGAAGATACGGTACGAGAAATTAGGCCTCATACCGAGGCATGTAAGCAGTTGTTTTCCCCACGCTCTATTTGGGAGTCGAACAGGAAAGGAAATGACTACTGGTGGATGGGGTACCCTCTGCCCCGTGTCGTAAGGTGGATTGCTGAGTATCAGAGTAAATGTTGATGTAGAACTTGTTGTTGATCACTTGATTTCCTTAACGTACTGCCAAAGAAGAGATGCTGTAATAAATTTCTATTTAGGATTGACACTTTCTACAGATACGTGGTCCTTTACTTGTCTCCGGTTTTGTGTACAATGTTACCAGCGTGACTGGTCTGACTGCGTTAGTGTGTACTTATTGTTTTATTTCGTACTATTTTGTTGCACTTTGTAGGTGGGGTCTGTGAAGATTTTTACGACGGTGATAGTTTGGTCCCACGGGATATGTTGCAATTTGCCCCTGTCTTCCAACTAGGAGTAAAAGGTAGGAGAACAACAGTTCGTTAGACCCAAGGAAAATATCCCAAGATCCTTGATCGGCACTGTGGGAATGGGACTATTATTTGTTTTGTTTCTGCGATAATTATGTCTACTATCCTAGATAAAACCAAAGATCATTGTACTAATGTTCGTCTGGTAATGTAGGTGAGATGTGAGTGACAAGCACCAAACGACAATGTATACATAGCAAACATTCGTGCACTTTTGCCCGCGGGAATCCTTCCACACAAATAACTTGTTTCACCAGATAAACAAAGAAGTCTGTAAGCAGCCTGGCAGCTCCAATTCTTACTACTTGCTACACTCTGGATCGATGCAGTAGTGTTCGGACGGGATTGACATAATGTTTTCAGTTCAATACAGAATTTCTAAATACGAATGATCGCAAACCTGATTCATTTTCAATTTGGTGCGACCGTCTACTAAATAGCCACTCAATAATGATACTGTGTTACGCTCTTAAAAAATGTAGCCGCTCATTATTCTCATTCGTACAACACTGTTTACGCAAGAAAATATCCATGTGAATTTCACAGAATGTGCTTGACATTCATTTCAGATGTCATGAACATCTAATTAACACATTTTCTTTCTTTTAATACATTATTACGAAGTCTTTGGCAGTCCGGGATCTCTTCACACAACTCCGAAACAGATAATTAAATTTTCATTACCTTGGCTGCAAAATTTTCGTACCGCCAACACTACAAAAAGAGCCATTACAACATCCTCTAATCACGCACTGGTATTTGGCTCTATGAAATTATCACCAGAATATTACGATTCAAACTCTACTACGCACATTCTTCCACAGGAAGTAATTCACCATGTACACTTTCAAACTGTATTTAACAAAAAATTCACACACACTCTTACGTACACACATCTGTTCCAGCGAAACTCTATAACAGCAACCTTATTCACTTTCAACTGTCTCCTCCCTTCTCTTCGCTGAATTTACATAGACAATGTTTTCTCTCTCGGTACAGAACTCAAATTATGTAAACTATGCGGGTAAAACACTTCACAAATATAGAATTTGTGCCCGTTAGGTAACATAAATAACATTGACGTTAGATAAGGTTTAATAAATGTATAAACAAATATACAAAGAAAAAATCCATCTCAGGGTCATTTGAAAAGTCGAGACACAAATCGAGGCTGAAGGGCATCTCCTGGTAAGAGTTCTGGCTGTTGGAATAAAACCCATGAGATTCGAACAAATGCTACAAAGTCAGACCTGCATAGAAGGTGTGGGGCTTCCAATCTGAACAAGGGTTTTGAATATAACTCCTGGTGAAAGTTATGAAGATGTATAAAATTGTTACGAAAATGTATCTGCTTGAACTAACAATATGACAGAACTGTATAAAGGATCGAAGAAGGGGGGGGGGGTGTAGAGTGGTGGAGTGTTGGGCTCAAATTTTGGTTCAAATGGCTCTGAGCACTATGGGACTTAACATCTATGGTCATCAGTCCCCTAGAACTTAGAACTACTTAAACCTAACTAACCTAAGGACAGCACACAACACCCAGCCATCACGAGGCAGAGAAAATCCCTGACCCCGCCGGGAATCGAACCCGGGAACCCGGGCGTGGGAAGCGAGAACGCTACCGCACGACCACGAGATGCGGGCGGCTCAAATTTTGAACAGATACACTCCTGGAAATTGAAATAAGAACACCGGGAATTCATTGTCCCAGGAAGGGGAAACTTTATTGACACATTCCTGGGGTCAGATACATCACATGATCACACTGACAGAACCACAGGCACATAGACACAGGCAACAGAGCATGCACAATGTCGGCACTAGTACAGTGTATATCCACCTTTCGCAGCAATGCAGGCTGCTATTCTCCCATGGAGACGATCGTAGAGATGCTGGATGTAGTCCTGTGGAACGGCTTGCCATGCCATTTCCACCTGGCGCCTCAGTTGGACCAGCGTTCCTGCTGGACGTGCAGACCGCGTGAGACGACGCTTCATCCAGTCCCAAACATGCTCAACGGGGGACAGATCCGGAGATCTTGCTGGCCAGGGTAGTTGACTTACACCTTCTAGAGCACGTTGGGTGGCACGGGATACATGCGGACGTGCATTGTCCTGTTGGAACAGCAAGTTCCCTTGCCGGTCTAGGAATGGTAGAACGATGGGTTCGATGACGGTTTGGATGTACCGTGCACTATTCAGTGTCCCCTCGACGATCACCAGTGGTGTACGGCATAGGAGATCGCTCCCCACACCATGATGCCGGGTGTTGGCCCTGTGTGCCTCGGTCGTATGCAGTCCTGATTGTGGCGCTCACCTGCACGGCGCCAAACACGCATACGACCATCATTGGCACCAAGGCAGAAGCGACTCTCATCGCTGAAGACGACACGTCTCCATTCGTCCCTCCATTCACGCCTGTCGCGACACCACTGGAGGCGGGCTGCACGATGTTGGGGCGTGAGCGGAAGACGGTCTAACGGTGTGCGGGACCGTAGCCCAGCTTCATGGAGACGGTTGCGAATGGTCCTCGCCGATACCCCAGGAGCAACAGTGTCCCTAATTTGCTGGGAAGTGGCGGTGCGGTCCCCTACGGCACTGCGTAGGATCCTACGGTCTTGGCGTGCATCCGTGCGTCGCTGCGGTCCGGTCCCTGGTCGACGGGCACGTGCACCTTCCACCAACCACTGGCGACAACATCGATGTACTGTGGAGACCTCACACCCCACGTGTTGAGCAATTCGGCGGTACGTCCACCCAGCCTCCCGCATGCCCACTATACGCCCTCGCTCAAAGTCCGTCAACTGCACATACGGTTCACGTCCACGCTGTCGCGGCATGCTACCAGTGTTAAAGACTGCGATGGAGCTCCGTATGCCACGGCAAACTGGCTGACACTGACGGCGGCGGTGCACAAATGCTGCGCAGCTAGCGCCATTTGACGGCCAACACCGCGGTTCCTGGTGTGTCCGCTGTGCCGTGCGTGTGATCATTGCTTGTACAGCCCTCTCGCAGTGTCCGGAGCAAGTATGGTGGGTCTGACACACCGGTGTCGATGTGTTCTTTTTTCCATTTCCAGGAGTGTATTTTCAATGTAGCATTTGGGAAAAGTTGTAAAGATATATAAAATTGTCACAAAACTATATCTTCTAGGAATTTTTAGAACCGTCAACAGACTAACGGTAATCTAAAATTACCTCGTTTTCTGATGACTTTAGAATGAATTACTGGATCAGAGTTTTTTACCACAAGTCTATGTTTAGCTCTTCTCCATAACCGTGGGAACTCCGTATCATGGACACGGAATTACCATGTACCTGCGATGAAAACAAGGAAATAACAAATACAAAACCACAATTCCAACCTACCGCATGATTCTGCTTCACGAATCTCTCGGTCTTCTACCATGTCGAATATTTTTAGTCCGTAGTTATTCATTATGCAAGAAAGTTTCAAATGACAGAGACAAAGAAAAAAACTAAGCTGTTGAAGTTTCATAAACCTTTGGACGCAAACGGTACTTAAGACGAGAGGTCGTCGAATGTAGAGGGTGCTTCAGCTTGTGCGCAGCAATAATCGATTGCGCGCAGTGAGCTTAGGTCTGAAAGTCAACGACTGGGAGCAGCTGAAAGCGTAATGAGCTATAGATACTGCAAGAAGGCAGTGAAGGAGGAGGGGAGGGTGGGGTAAGGGGGGGGGCGGCAATTCTCCATGACAACAAAGAAAATGTGCACGGCACACCACGTGCCACGGCGATAGGAGCACAGGCTGTGTTTGTTAACGGTTAATCAGCGAAACGTATAGTCGAACTCTCGAAACAAGTGAGTAGCAATCTACACAAATGCCTTCTGCTACATTATTACGCTCTCGTCCGAAACTTTACGGTTCAGCACAATAACATAACTCTGTACGGATTACCGCTGAATAATAAAGGGCGTGGATTCGTATCCGACCTCACTCATGATTGGGGGCTTGACTTTTAATGAGCAGTTAACGCGCACGTGTTCTGCATATTGATGTGTAATTCACGGTCCTCGTTTCCTTCGAAAATCTGTATGTCAAAGGAAAAAAAATGAAAAATAAGGCAAGCAGTTGTTGTAAGTAAATATTGCTGTGTTGAAATGATAATTAAATGGACACCCTAGCTACAAACAGGAGTTGATATACTTCATTGGGGACATGTTGAAAATGTTTGCCCCGACCTGGACTCGAACCCGGGATCTCCTGCTTACATGCAGACGTTCTATCCACCTTTTTTTTTTTTTAATCTCATCTTGTTCGTTTTCGTTCGTTGTATCTGCTCGGGGCGGACGTCGAAAGACACCCATGTCAGTTCGTTGTTGATCCATTAACTCAGCAGCTAGCCCTCTGACCGAATACGCTGAGTTACCGTGCCGGCATCCATCTCAGCCGCCGAGGGCACAGAGGATAGTGCGCCTGCAGGGACTTATCCCTTGCACGCTCCCCGTGAGATCCACATTCCCAACATGTCCACACCACTACTTTCGTAGTGCGCCTAATAGATGCTTGCCCATCACACTCATTACTCGTGGCAGATTAATCTACCAAGTCCCGTACGAGTTCGGGCATAGCGAGTGCACTCGCACAAGAAGGTCAATGGCCGGCAAGCCATATTTTAACTATATATGGCGGTAGTATCTGTTCCAGAAAGAACAGTTACCGTTGATGACCATGCAGCTATGCTAGAATGAAATGATAATTAAATGGACACCGTAGCTGCGAACAGGCGTTGATCTTGCAAAGCTGCATGGTCATCAACGGTAACTGTTCTTTCGGGAACAGATACTACCGTCATATACAGGGTGTTACAGAAAGGTACGGCCAAACTTTCAGGAAACATTCCTCACACACAAATAAAGAAAAGATGTTATGTGGACATGTGTCCGGAAACGCTTGATTACCATGATAGAGCTCATTTTAGTTTCTTCCACCTACGCTCAATGGAGCACGTTATCATGATTTCATACGGGATACTCTACCTGTGCTGCTAGAACATGTGCCTTTACAAGTACTACACAACTTGTGGGTCATGCACGATGGAGCTCCTGAAGATTTCAGTCGAAGTGTTTGTACGCTTCTCAACAACAGATTCGGTGACCGATGGGTTGGTAGAGGCGGACCAATTCCATGGCCTCCACGCTCTCCTGACCTCAACCCTCTTGACTTTCATTTATGGGGGCATTTGAAAGCTCTTGTCTACGCAACCCCGGTACCAAACGTAGAGATTCTTCGTGCTCGTATTGTGGACGGCTGTGATACAATACGCCATTCTCCAGGGCTGCATCAGCGCATCAGGGATTCCATGCGACGGAGGGTGGATGCATGTATCCTCGCTAACGGAGGACATTTTGAACATTTCCTGTAACAAAGTGTTTGAAGTGATGCTGGTACGTTCTATTGCTGTGTGTTTCCATTCCATGATTAATGTGATTTGAAGAGAAGTAATAAAATGAGCTCTAACATGGGAAGTAAGCGTTTCCGGACACATGTCCACATAACATATTTTCTTTCTTTGTGTGCGAGGAATGTTTCCTGAAAGTTTGGCCGTACCTTTTTGTAACACCCTGTATAGTTAAAATATGGTTTTCCGGCCATTAACTTTCTTGTGCGAATGCACTCGCTATGCCCGAACTCGCAGAGTAGTGGTGAATTTGATGTCGATGTGATACCATTAACCATACCTTACAGCTCACATGAAACTCCCGACCTGTGGCCCTTTTTTCGCATGTGTTGAGACCTTGCGTCGCCGAGACCCTGGGTAACGTCGTGGGGGCCCCACGCTTTTGCACCATTACAGTTGAAGGTTGAAGGCAGCTTTGAGCCGAATTTCAAAGTTATGAGTCTTAGTGGGAGGCAATTACGCGGCTTCAGAAAACATGACTCTTTAACTATGTTGCACTGTGTAGAAAAAATAAATATGAGCGAACTACACTGGTGTCCAAAATTAAAGTAGCAAACGGAAATTTTGCAAGGTTGTGTTTATTTTGCCTAAAATAGAATAAACAGGTGATAGTAAAGCAGAAACAATGTAAAGAATACGCAATGTATACAACTGCAACATGCACAACGGTAGACAAAAATGTTCTTGCTTTTTCGTTCCGACAAGTGGCTGTTGTGCTCAGTATGGGGTCTGACCTCCTCTGGCAGCAATACAGGCCCGACAACGACGGGGCATGGTGTGAATGATGTCATCAGTCCCATGTAGAGACAATAACGCCCGTTCTTCCTGCAGAGCTGCTCGCAGTCTTGGAGAGTGGTTGCTGGATGCTGACATAATGCAACCCGTGTCCCTAGTGCATTGCGTACATGCTCTATGGGATTCAAATCGTGAGAGCGAGCAGGCCACGCTATGCATGGAATATCTTCCGCTTTCGAGAAAACATCAACCACCTGTGCTCTTAGAGGTCGACGTCCATCAATACGAAGTCTGGACGCACAGCACCTCGCAACAATCGCACTGGGGTCCCAAGATCTCGTCACGATACCTGACGCCAATTAAACCTTCCCATTCACCCGTACAATTTCATGAAGAAGGGTTCCAGTGATCAACATTATCCCTGCCCACACCATTAGGCCGCGCTGGGTAGCGGCGCTGTTCGTTGGAGGTTCGAGTCCTCCCTCGGGCATGGATGGGTGTGTGTTGTCTTCAGCGTAAATTAGTTTAAGTTCTGTGTAAGCTTAGGGACCGATGACCTCAGCAGTTTGGTCCCATAGGACTTACCACAAATTTCCATTGTGCCGATTTTCGGCACGATTGTGTTCCGGCCGCGAGTGTTAAGGTCGATATTGGCTTTGCCAGAGATACTGGGGCGCCGAGTTGGTGGCGAGTGGCCCTCTGGTGAGGAGCAGAGGAGGGTTGGAGAGTGCCGAACGAGGGAGACAGGACAGCGGAGTGTTTGAGTCTGGATGGACCGAATTGTGCATTAATGATTTTGGCACTCTGTGGTAGTGAACTGGTGGTGAAACCGAGAGGCTTGGGAATTCAACGCTGCTGTGGAACGATAAGTCGTGGGCTTTGCAATTGTATGGACGCAATTTACGCAGAGCTGTGGCCGATGTGGTTTGTGGGTGTTTTGCCACAGCAGATAAACAAGACAGCGTGGGCCCAACCTGAACACGCTGTACTGTAACATGTTCGTCCACAATAAGGACGTCATGATATTGGAGAAGAAAGCAGTGGAATACAGTACGTCAGCAAGGGCGTACCCAGGATCTGAACTAGGGGGCAGCGAGGGGGGGGGGGGGGGGCGCAGGTCATACTAGTCTCAGGAAACAAGGACTCGAGACAACATACAGCACTTCTTATTAAATAAAACAGTAAACCAGTGAAAAACTGCTTTTAATAAACATTTTAAATGCAAGAATGCATTGTACAATCCGAGAAAACATGCAGAATTTCTTATTAAATAAAACAGTAAACTAGTGATAAACTGCGAATATCTTCTAGGGGGGAGGGGGCAGCTGCCCCCCCTCCCCCCCTGCCCCTCGCTGGGTACGCCCATGAGTACGTGTATTAACCTTCAGTGACTTCTGCGGTGTTAGTTTACTTAACTGTGTGGAGATTGAGCAGTAACTGTCACTTTTCAACAGAATTTACGATTGTGTAAAAGTGTCGCCAATGCCGGATGGGCGTTGTCATAAAGTTATTATATTTCTTATTTGTGAACATAATTTTCATCAGCATTACTCATTCGACATATTTGAAATTGTCAGTTCTGTGCTGTAGTTCAGCGGGTTATAAATACTGGAATTTGACAATAATGCTAACTGTGAGTTTTGGATATGTTTTTATATCTGCGTATTAAATGAGAGTTAATTTTGAAGTTTGTAAGGTACCTTTCTACCGTTACGATACTCGAAGTTTTTATTTGGAAGTTATGCTGTTTGCTACTGTTATTGATTGAGAATTTATTACCCGATTAATAAAAGGAACAGTTATTTAATCAGCCTTTCTATGAAGCGTTTTAAGACTTGCTTTTCAGTGAACTATTATTAATAAATTACGCAAATCAGTAATGTTGTGTAAGCAGTTATTGAAGGCACCCATCTCCATAAGCCATCAACCATGGCCAGTTGGGAACGGGCATTGATGTAACATTAGGGGACTAGAGGCTACTTGTTATGTTGTGGCAACGCTAATCCTGTTGTTTGTTGTTCTTGTTGAAGTGTCTAGTCGCACCTAAATTAAATACTAGTTCCGCACATCATTTTCCACACCATTAGGGATCCTCCTCGACATCGGTCTCTTTCCACAATGTTTGGGTCCAGAAATCGTGTTCCACGTACCTCCAGATGCGAATCCACCGGGAATCTTTCTCCAGACTAAATCGGACTCGTATGTGAAAACAGCATGAGCTCACTGTTCGATCTTGCAGGAAACATGTTTATGACACAACTCTAGACGTTCCCTACTGTGAAGACGCGTCACAGCTGGACGTACAGTAGGTCTTCGACAGTAAAGGTAATTCTGCCGAAGCCTTCTGCACATCGTTTGCCTAGATACAACATGTCCAGTGGCTGCTGCGAGCTCACATACCAGCTGCCATACGACACTAAGGCGGTACTGTCGTAAGCTTACAGCCAAATAACGGTCCTCTCTCTGTTACTTGGTCGGCCCTGTCCTTGTCTTCGGGATACTGTTCTGTCCTCTATAAACTGTCGCCACATCCGAGAAACGAACGATTCAAATTAAGGCATCGCTCCAAATGAGTTTGAGATTGTCCTGCTTCCTCTCTCGCTACGGCCCTACACTGCACAGAATCTGGTAAGCATCTTCTCTGTGCCATACTGCACCGTCTGTCACTGTGTACACGGCGAATGTGGATGTGGGACTACCAGGGAAACACTACCTCGTTTCATAGGTGCCCTGACGTTATCGTTGCCACGATTGTCCGTTGACTGGAATGCCATCTTCCGCGTGGACATCTGGTTGACAGTTTGTATAATTATATCGTGAATTAGACACAGGAGGGGGAAATAGCGGTTTGTTGCTTTAATTTTGGACACCAGTGTATATTGGTCCGTCACAGACTGTTGGTGTCGAGTGATGAACCGAGACAAGTTCGGTTGTGAGTAGCAGGCAGACCTGCGCCGCCCGTATTGTACAGTGCGTAGATGGCTCGTGGCCTCGGCACCCAGCTGTGCGCTGTGGGCTGCTGCCACACACACACTCACACACACACACACACACACACACACGGAGAGAGAGAGAGAGAGATCGATGCGGCACAGCCTGTGGCTGAGTTGGGCCGCCGGGCCGGCAAACACAGCCACACCGCAGCCACACCTCACAGCCGTGTCTGTGTGGCCATGCCTGCCCGCGCGGCCGGTGCTGCCCCGAGTCGATAAGGCAGGGCCCTGCTCGGGGCTGATACCCACCACGCACTCCGGGGACGAAAAGCCGGCCGCAAACCGCCGCGGCTTTTCAGTTGGCAGCCAAATCCAGCAACGCCACGTTCCGAGAATCGGATCACGCACTCGTTGTCCTAGGCCGTCAGCGAGTTAGCCAAACAATAGAACTTCCTATAGTTTCGGCTAGCCGCACCCTAGCACCTAGGCGAACAGGCCGAGAAAGAAAGAAGTGGCTCTCGACCTGCAGAGAAAAAGCCTTGAGCGACCTTTACACAACGTCAGCGACTGTTGTTCCCAGTTTTCCGTGACAGCTTTATAAAACTTGTTAATTAATAAATGTTCATCAAAAGACGCTGAGGGAATGAGATTAGGAAATGAGACATTAAAAATAGTAAATGAGATCCAAGATAGGAGGAAGGGCCGCTTCGGTCGTAAACTTTTAATCTGTTTATTGCAGACAGATTTCAGCTACAGTGTAGCTATCTTCAGCACTACATGAATAAAAGAGCATAATGAGAATCATTAAAATGTAAGTTAAAACCAGATCACGAATAAATCAGCTTGTAACCATAAATTTACATAACAATTATATCCAATTTCTTCAATTTGACTGGTGAAATATAATAATGTACTGAAAAAAGAAACCATGTTCATTTCTGTCGTTATGTTTGTTATATAAAGTTAGTGAAAATGTACTGTTGGAGCAACATTCCCTCCCCCTCCTTCTTGGACCCCCTCCATCCCTTCATGCTGCCCCTACATCTACATCTACATCTATACTCCGCGAGCTACCTTACGGTGTGTGGCGGAGGGTACTTTTTGTACCACTATCTGATCCCCCCTTCCCTGTTCCATTCACGAATTGTGCGTGGGAAGAACGACTGCTTGTAAGTCTCCGTATTTGCTCTAATTTCTCGCATCTTTTCGTTGTGATCATTACGCGAGATATATGTGGGCGGTAGTAATATGTTGCCCATCTCTTCCCGGAATGTGCTCTCTCGTAATTTCGATAATAAACCTCTCCGTATTGCGTAACGCCTTTCTTGAAGTGTCCGCCACTGGAGCTTGTTCAGCATCTCCGTAACGCTCTCGCGCTGACTAAATGTCCCCATGACGAATCGCGCTGCTTTTCGCTGGATCATGTCTATCTCTTCTATTAATCCAACCTGGTAAGGGTCCCATACTGATGAGCAATACTCAAGAATCGGACGAACAAGCGTTTTGTAAGCTACTTCTTTCGTCGATGAGTCACATTTTCTTAGAATTCTTCCTATGAATCTCAACCTGGCGCCTGCTTTTCCCACTATTTGTTTTATGTGATCATTCCACTTCAGATCGCTCCGGATAGTAACTCCTAAGTATTTTACGGTCGTTACCGCTTCCAATAATTTACCACCTATGGCATAATCGTACTGGAATGGATTTCTGCCCCTATGTATGCGCATTATATTACATTTATCTACGTTTAGGGAAAGCTGCCAGCTGTCGCACCATGCATTAATCCTCTGCAGGTCCTCCTGGAGCACGTACGAGTCTTCTGATGTTGCTACTTTCTTGTAGACAACCGTGTCATCTGCAAATAGCCTCACGGAGCTACCGATGTTGTCAACTAAGTCATTTATGTATATTGTAAACAATAAAGGTCCTATCACGCTTCCCTGCGGTACTCCCGAAATTACCTCTACATCTGCAGATTTTGAACCGTTAAGAATGACATGTTGTGTTCTTTCTTCTAGGAAATCCTGAATCCAATCACAAACCTGGTCCGATATTCCGTAAGCTCGTATTTTTTTCACTAAACGTAAGTGCGGAACCGTATCAAATGCCTTCCTGAAGTCCAGGAATACGGCATCAATCTGCTCGCCAGTGTCTACGGCACTGTGAATTTCTTGGGCAAATAGGGCGAGCTGAGTTTCACATGATCTCTGTTTGCGGAATCCATGTTGGTTATGATGAAGGAGATTTGTATTATCTAAGAAGTCATAATACGAGAACACAAAACATGTTCCATTATTCTACAACAGATTGACGTAAGCGAAATAGGCCTATAATTATTCGCATCTGATTTATGACCCGTCTTGAAAATGGGAACGACCTGCGCTTTCTTCCAGTCGCTAGGTACTTTACGTTCTTCCAGCGATCTACGATAAATTGCTGATAGAAAGGGGGCAAGTTCTTTAGCATAATCACTGTAGAATCTTAAGGGTATCTCGTCTGGTCCGGATGCTTTTCCGCTACTAAGTGATAGCAGTTGTTTTTCAATTCCGATATCGTTTATTTCAATATTTTCCATTTTGGCGTCCGTGCGACGGCTGAAGTCAGGGACCGTGTTACGATTTTCCGCAGTGAAACAGTTTCGGAACACTGAATTCAGTATTTCTGCCTTTCTTCGGTCGTCCTCTGTTTCGGTGCCATCGTGGTCAACGAGTGACTGAATAGGGGATTTAGATCCGCTTACCGATTTTACATATGACCAAAACTTTTTAGGGTTCTTGTTTAGATTGTTTGCCAATGTTTTATGTTCGAATTCGTTGAATGCTTCTCTCATTGCTCTCTTTACGCTCTTTTTCGCTTCGTTCAGCTTTTCCTGATCAGCTATGATTCGACTACTCTTAAACCTATGATGAAGCTTTCTTTGTTTCCGTAGTACCTTTCGTACATGATTGTTATACCACGGTGGATCTTTCCCCTCGCTTTGGATCTTAGTCGGTACGAACTTATCTAAGGCGTACTGGACGATGTTTCTGAATTTTTCCATTTTTGTTCCACATCCTCTTCCTCAGAAATGAACGTTTGATGGTGGTCACTCAGATATTCTGCGATTTGTGCCCTATCACTCTTGTTAAGCAAATATATTTTCCTTCCTTTCTTGGCATTTCTTATTACACTTGTAGTCATTGATGCAACCACTGACTTATGATCACTGATACCCTCTTCTACATTCACGGAGTCGAAAAGTTCCGGTCTATTTGTTGCTATGAGGTCTAAAACGTTAGCTCCACGAGTTGGTTCTCTAACTATCTGCTCGAAGTAATTCTCGGACCCTCCTTCCAGCTCCTCGGTTTTCCACCCTCCCTAACCTCTACTATTTTCCTACACACCTCCACCTGTCCCTCCCCCCTCCAAGTAATTGAACATCTGCCCCCTACTCTGCCCTTGGCTTTTCCGCCACAGCCACTACACCTAGTTCCTATCCATCTCCAGTCCATCCTGACACGGTTGGAAAAATTACTATTTTGCGATACGTTTTGTTCTTGACATGACCCGTTTGTGGGCTCTATAGGTTGAACGTTGCTTGCTTTGTTCGGAAAACTTAAATTAAAAAAAAAAAAAACTGTCATGTCTTTCTTTATCATGTTGGCCTTTGCACTGTTTTCTCTCGCGATGGAATATTTGGAAATTGTGCCTAGTTGCCTAATGTGTTGTCCGATCTTTGTATATGTCCCATGACAGGTTTTGACTCATAACGTATTCTATATTTTATTTGTTGATTGACGATATGACGCTTATTCTAGAAAAAAGCAGATGTAGTGTGGTAAGAATACTAACGTTGTTTTGTGTGTTATAAAAGCTATGTCCTGGTTTTTCTCGATCTTTGACATCAACGCCATCTGGCGCCAAGTTGATATAATACGTTTCTCAAGACTGCTGTCTTCAGTCTGGTATGCGAAGTCTCCAAATAACATCTTATGCATATACGTCTAACGGCAGTTGCACATGACGCTGTACGTTTTTCTTGTATCGTTCACTTGTGTGAGCATTCCTAAGCATATTATAAGTATTTGTAAATATTATGTACTTCCATTCATGATGTAATTATGATGAATTAGTTTTTCTAATTTGTCTTTTGCGTAAATTGTGCCCCACTCTTAGCCTGTGTTATTTGTGGGTGCCGACCCATTGTCTGTTACTGCTTCCGGGTGTCCTGTAAGATTTCACAGCAAAACTGTGTTTTTGTGGCATTCTGTGTTTCTGGCTCAGCCTCCGCCTAGAAAGGGGAAAGATTTGTTCCCCAACTGAATGGAGGGGGGGGGGGGCGGTTGGATATCTTTTGGAATTCCTTAATGCTTTAATTTAAACATATAAAAAAATTGTTCTTTCAAAATAAGCGCCTGTTTCTTTGGGACACTGCTGTTCAAACAGGAGTGGCGTAATGTTAATGAGTATTTGTTATTCGTCAAATGAGCTGTGTTTAATGTCTTGCAGTTTTCTGGGGCACGCAGCTGTGTTATTGAACTCATTTTGAAGTGTTTTGTCGGGTGAATGACTGCTCCCCACTTCAGTGTATGCTTTTGAGTAGTATTGTAAGTTTTTGGATATTTGTCAGTGGGGTGTATTGATTGAATTTTGTTTTTCTCTTTCTTTTGAATTACGGAGAATTGTTTAGTTTATCTGGTTATTGGCTTAACTCGCGCTTCACACACTAAATCAGCTGATATTGAAATTGTTTTTTTTATTCCTGTTTAATGTCAGACAGATTCAAATGTAACTTCATTTATGTTATTTGAAATAAACCTGTTGGATTGACCTTAACGAATTATGTGCAATCGAAGTAAGGGACCCAGTCCCTCATTAGTACTTAACAGTGGCGTGTAGTTCGGGTTGTGAGCCCCGTGCTCTGACCACCAGTAATGTGATTTTATTCTTATTATCTCCTTAAGGTGGGTTCTCCGATCCCAATTTCCCTACCTCAAATTGTTCAGTGGAGCATCCTCTATGTCCTGTTAAATTTTTGCATCCTCTTTTGGAAACATCCTGTTTATTTCAGTGATGTCTATTCTGTCGGACACGTCCGAGAGAAAGGGGAGGAATGGGTGGGAATTCGTGAGCGCCAGCCGTACAGGGCACTGTGTACTGCAAAGACGAAGGTGAAAACCTGCTGCGGACCGGGACTCGAACCCGCATTTACCGTTTCTCATGAGCGGTTGACTTAACCACTTAGGCCACCCAGACACGGTGCCTGAACGACTCAAATTTCCAACTCACCGCACGCTGCAATCCGATGCAGGTGGCTCCTTGATGTTTGTTTCAGTGCGGATGCAGTAATGTCGTCCGAACTCCTACGTGAATCAGTAATTTGCGAGTCGGGAGTTAATGAAGGAGGAACGCCGCACTGTAGCGTTCGATAAGTTGAAAATTTGAGAGTATCCGGGACCGCGTCCGGATGGACGAAGTGATCTTTTTGAGAACATCAGGACGGGTGTTCGAAGTCAGTTATTGCGGGCAATGGACGTGTTAGAAAAGGTGCAGTTCATTAACATTTATATGGCATCCCGCACAACACACATAGCAGAAATTTTTAACTGTCTGTACAGTGACGGTGCGTATTTTGTCAATGGTGGTCACAGATTCAACGTCAAGTGCAGGGTGTAGCGCCGTAAATTGCTGATTTGGGAATGAAATAAAAAAATGGACACTTAGAAACCTGCTTTTTATTTTTCTCATATTGGAAAACAATGGAGGTTTCTAATAACATGGTTTAAACAGTATATCTGGCAAATGTCTATCCTCACAATCCACAAAACTGCCGCAGTCGTTTTCTGAAATTCTCACGCTCCCTTTCAAACGTTTCTTCTCGTATTCTTGCAATTTCAGCCTCAATGTTGTTCTGTAGGCCTTCCAGGGTGTTGGGACGATTGCAATTGACCTTTGACTTCAGGCAAGCCAAAAAAAAAAAAAAAAAAAAAAAACATTCGCATGGAGCTAAGTCCGGTGATCGTGCGGGCCAGTTTAGATCCCCCATCCGAAAGATAAGCCTTACAGGGAAAGTTTGCCTCAAAAAAACTCATGGTAATGCCTTCTGTGTGTGCAGTGGCATCGCCTTGTTGAAACCTGGTGTCCTGTAATTGCATTGCCTCGAAAGCGGGCTGGAAAAACTCTTGCAGCATAATTAAGTAACGATCCGAATTAACAGTTACAGCACGACGATTTTCCTGGAAAAAGTTAGGGCCAATGATGCCTACTCGTGATATGGTGCAGCACACAGTGACGCGGTCTTAGCGCTGCTGAAGTCTCTGGTGAATTTGCCTGGGGTTTGTATCGCTCCAGTACCGCATATTATGTTTGTTTACACACCCACTGCGATGAAAGTGTGCCTCATCAAGAAAGAACACATTTGCGTCACTGCTTCGTATTACATAATCGCGTACTGACAATTGGTGGACTACGCACATTTTATATGGATGAAAATCCAGTTCTTTATGAAGAATCCGGTGGAGAGAACGTCGTGAAATGTTCAAATATGCGTGAATTCCTAAGGGACCAAACAGCTTAGGTCATCGGTCCCTAGACTTACACACTACTTAAACTAACTTATATTAAGAACAACAGACACACCCATGCCCGAGGAGGGAGGACTCGAAGCTCCGGCTGGAGGGGCCGCGTCTTAAAATGCCGAGAGCGAGTGAGTGTTTCCGAGGTGAGCGTTTCGATTTCAGTACTGCTTTTCTAACTCGTTCGACGTTTTGTGGTGTTGTTACGCTTCTCTCAGGTCCTCTTCGTACAAGATGACACATTCCCTGTTGCTCTGAATGCATTTACCCAATTTAAAATTGATTGCCGTCTGCGTGGGGGGGGGACTGCAGATGGCAAACGATAAACACGCTGCACTGCAATGATCGAGTGGGAATTCGAGAAATACACTTCAACACAAAATAAGCGCTCCTCATGCGACCACTGCATTATCGCAGTTGAGGAACAATGAATACACACCTCCCGTCGGTCACTATAAATCACGCCCACTTTCCCTTCTATTCGACCAACAGTGCCCCGACAACGTGAATTCTAAAAAAGCAATTTTTCGAGCTCCACCCTGTGTGACACCCTCATACTCCCTAAGCGAAGAGGGGGTCTCACCCTGGCCAGAGTCCTGGCGCGCGCTACATCTCTTTACGCACGTACGATCTTGAAACTATGCATCGCAGTCTCAACAGTATCAATGAGCTTTTGGTCGACGAACACTCTCCTAGTCCGTGTCATCCGCCGATCGCCCTGGCCCACTTTGCACCAGCGCTATCACATATCGAACTTTCCATTTTGGAATTCTGTTGTGTCTCTGCAGACTTTCCTCGCTCTAGGGCCCCCAATACACGAGATTTTTATCACGTCTTAATGCCGACCCACCCCAGGAATGCCGTCGAAGCACGTCACCCACAGGTTAGGTGGCCGGCGGCGTGGCGCGCACTTCATCGACCATACCTCACCATGGAAACGGGCGCCACCTAGTACATCGCCGTTGCCGGTAAGTACCCGACGCGACACAAACTCCACGCCATCGCACTGGCGGTGAGTCCGCTCTGCCTGAGGTGGTGGACGACACAGACGAACACCGTCTCCTCCGCGGCGCGGTGGCGGACGTATGGTTCCTTCTCCAGCAGCTACTGGCCCTTTATCTCTGGATGCCAACGAACACGGTTGTTCCCAGTATGCTCCTTTGTCCGAACGAGACTTATTTTCCTCCATCAAAGATGCATGCGGTCACGTGGATAAAGGATATTTATCTTTTCGGAAACGGACACAAGAACGCGATCAATTTTTCGACATTTTTGCTAACACGACACCACACAATGAGGCGACGCATTAAATACCAGTCCACCTTGGCTGACTATCTAGGGAGAATTTTTTCCAACCCGCCCCGCAATTGGAACCACTCCGGCGAGCGGTTTTCACAGGTGAAGTTATATTCTCATGACCATCAAATGCTCGGCGTACCTTTCTGAAGGCATGTCTGCAGCCGGCGCCTTCAAAACGAGCGGTCGCCAATTCGTTTTCGCACACAAGGAGCGTCTTTGAGTTATTTGTTTATCTGTTTTCTACATCAAATTGTGTGTTAAATCCTGCCTAATCGTCGAATATGGGGTGTCTAGGAAACCTGCTTTATCGGTTCGGTAGACAAACATTTTTTTTCTTTATTGTGATTTCATTCCCCTGCCCCATATGGACAGGGGAGGGCTGTCAGTGGCACAATCCGCCGCTCTTCAGCCAAGAGACATGACAGCTAATACAAGAAGAAAATGATACATAGAAAGGCGATAAAATGGGTGACATAAAAACACAGCAAGGGGAGATAATGGAGGTAAAAATACACTGGCATTGAGACGTTCATGAAGGGGGGGGGGGGGGACAATTAAAAAAGTCGACTTAAAGTGAAAAAACACAGTTGTCGATTCATAGAGCACAAAAAAGACACTGAAGTCACACGCACACGTTAAAAGTTGGCCGCAGTATTAAAAACACTCCACAACAAGACCCTTTAAACCCACTTGGAGAGATGAAGCATACACAACGAAGTATAAAACTACCAGGAGGGATCCGCCAAGGAAGAGGCCTGAGAGGATGGAAAAGGAGGGGAGAGCAAGGTGCAGGAGGGGAGGGGGCAAAATGAAAAGACTAGGGGTGTCAGGGTGTACACCAAGAGGCAGAAGACAGGTGGGGCAGGATATGAAGAGGGAAGACAAGGTAGGAGGGAGTGCAGAGACACTAAAGGGAGCACAGGAGAGACAGGGGGTGTAGGAGGGGAAAGCCGCTCAGGAGAAGGGAGGGGGAGGAGAGTGAGCCATGAGGAAGAGGCAGGAGGAAGGTGGGGTTAGAGTTGGTAGGAAGGGTAGACGTCTGGGCGAAGCTCATCATTCGGGAGGGGTAGATGCTGCAAGTTGCGTTGGGAAAGGAGGCGAAGGGTGTGGAGATGGAGAGAGGGTGGGATACAACGGTAAAGGCGTGGCAACAGGCTGGGGGTGGAGAGGAAGGGAGACACCAGGGGGTGAGGGGGATCGAGGCAGCGGACAATATATAGGGTACAGATGTGTTCAAGGAAAAGGAGAAAGTGAGGGAAGGAGATGAGGTTGTAGAGGATGTGCATGGGGGACAGAAGGCAGATGCGGAAGGCGAGGTGGAGTGCATGGCGTTCGAGGATTGGGAGGGCTTTATAGAATCTGAGATGGGTGGAAATCCAAGCAACGCTGGCATAACAAAGGATGGGATGGATCAAGGATTTGAAGGTGTGAAGGATGGTGGAAGGATGCAGACCCTATGTCTGGCCAGACAGGAGTTTCAGGGGGCAGATGCTGTGAGCTTTGTGTTGGATGGTAAAGAGATGGGGAGTTCAGGTGGCGGTCGAGGATGAGGCCAAGGTATTTGAGCATAGGGGTGAGGTCAGTAGGATGGCCACAAATGGTGAGGTAGGAAACATGGAGACGGAAAGAGCAGGTGGTGCGGACTATGATGATCGCCTGGGTCTTGGAGGGGTTGATACGGATGAACCACTGGTTGCACCAAGTGGTGAATAGGTCAAGGTGGGTTTGGAGGGTACGTTGGGACCGTTGAAGGGTAGGATAAAGGGCTAGGAAGGCGATGTCATCAGCAAATTGGAGGAAATGAACAGGTGGGGGAGGTGACAAGCAATTCAAACAACTCGTATTAATGAGTTCTATTACGAAAAATGAATGACAATACTTAACTTTGAATATTACACAGATGTGTCGCAAGCAAAGAGTGACACACAAAACAATCGAGTTTCTTCAGTATAACAGTTCCGAGTTTGAGCTATGTTGAATATACGAGCAAAGTAATGAGCTTTGACGCCTGTGTTCAGGTCGCTGGTCTTGAAGCTTCTCGTAGAACTGTGCCACGACCAGTCGGGCGCGGCGCTTATGTCCTCTTGGCATAGAGGCCGCTGCTGTCGCGTTGTCGTCCTGGAGAGGCGTCGCTCAGCATGCAACTGGATGACGTATTCTTTACCGCCTTCTCTGCTCTATCGTTCCCGACTGGGGTGCTGGCGCTTGACTTTACGCCGTAACAAAATATAGGAGTTTCCTGTTTTTTTTTTACACTGTGTAACTAAACAGGACCCACACAAAATTGTTTCCTTAATTGTCTGTATTTGGCAATTTCTAGTCATTGGTTAAAAGTTAATTTTAGAGTAAGCGCTGCTTCATGTAAGCACTTCAATTATTATGTTCATATATGTAAATTTGTTTTGTTATCAGCATTCCTAATTGAGATATTGTATTTTGTAATGCTGGAAAACCGTTCTTATATATAAAAAAAGGTGGTCAAGGCAACCGTTCGAGTCCCAGTCCAGTACAAATTTTCTGCTTTCGCCATTCCATTGCCACAATGTCCTCTGCGGCTGGCAGAAACGAATTCCCACCCATCGCTTTCCTTTCTCTCCCCAATCTCTATTTCACACAGAAGTACATCTACCATGGTCTGTCTTCTTTTGAACACATTGACACGTCTCCATTCTTCTGTTTCAGAATAAGAATTTTTAATAGCTGTTTAAGATGGAGACGTTGACCACTTTGCATTTGGAGATTTTACACGGCTGCGTTGACAGTTCTGGCATGATCTTGAAAACAAGAAAGATAGTTGTGTGTATTGGAATTGCATGGGATGGGCTCGTAGGTTTAGGTGACTCAACAGGCTCGTGCAAATCGTGCGAAAGCTTCGTCGCAGCTCGGAATGTTAGGTCTGTTCACAATAAATTGGTGTGTTGTGTCTTCAAACCATCTCATGCTAAATGGAGGACGCCTTGGCCCATTGGTACTTTGGACTCCTGAGCGAAGCACTTCCTGGCGCACAGATCATGCGCCAGCTACTGGCACGCGCACGAACTTTCAACGTGATTTGGCACCTGAGTCAGGGTTAGCACGTTGGAGACTGGCCAGTTAGCAGAATTCAGAGACTAGGAAATCGGCAAGTTAGGTCTTTTCTTAAAGTGTTACTGGCATATATGTAGCTGATGTACCATCAAGAGTGATACATACCAAAAAAGGGCCAATTTTTCATATTTACTTTAGATCTTTGATAGATTACAAATTTTAAAATAATCATGACAGAAAGTATAGTTCTCCTCCAAACAAAATAGTGCGAGGTGAGTGACTGAGCACATTCTTCCTCTTGAGCGTCCAAAATTTCTTGCGCACTCAACAAACACGACGTATTTGTAGCAGAATTAGAGAAAACTCCGAAACCTAACAGGTAGGCCTATACGCACGAAATTACATAAATGTGATCATATCTGCTCAGCCAATCACGGCAGCTGCTATTACGTTCGCTAATGTTTCTTTCGAAATAAACTGATGGAAAAAAATCGCAACACCATGAAGGAATTATGCGACGTAAATTACAGTTGGAAGACATATTTTTACATCTGAAAAATGACTTCGCCAGCCGATGTCGCCGAGCGGTTCTAGGCGCTTCAGTCTGGAACCGGGCGACCGCTACGGTCGCAGGTTCGAATCCTGCCTCAGGCATGGATGTGTGCGATGTCCTTAGGTTAGTTAGGTTTAAGTGGTTCTAAGTTCTAGGCAACTGATGACCTCAGATGTTAAGCCCCATAGTGCTCAGAGCCATCTGAACCGTTTTGAAAGATAGCTTCTATTCAAATTTCGCGCCAGTCGCATAGGAGCAGCGCCACTATGAGGGTCCAAGTCAGGTTTTCTTTAAATACACGATGAACGGTCGTGAGCGTTAGCTACCCTTAAGACTGGTCGTGCTGAGTAGATGTTGGTCGAAAATGTCTTTAAGGCGTCAAAGACGCCGTTATCAGCATCTCAGTTTGAACGAGATTGTGTAATAGGACTACAAGAAGCTGGATATTCCTTCTGCGATGTTGCAGAAAGTCGTGGCAGGAATGTAGTCACTGGACATGATTGCTGGCAGCGGTGGTAACTAGAATGTACGTTCGCAAGAAGACCGGGCTCCGGATGGCCACTTGGCACTACAGACAGGGAGGACCATCGTATTCAGCGTATGGCTCTGGCGCATAGTACTGGATCTGCAGCAGCAATTTGAGCAGCAGCTAGCACCACAGTGACACAACGAACTGTCACAGACCGATTAGTTCACGGACAGGTCGGAGCGTGCGTACCACCGACCCCAAACCACCGTCACTTGCGATTTCAATGGCGTGAAGCGAGAGCTCACTGTAGGGTAGGGTGGAGGTGTGTTGCGTTTTCTAATGGAAACTGGTTCCGCCTCGGTGCCAGTGGTTGGTTAGAAGGAGGCCGGTTGAGGGCCTGCAACCATCCTATACGCGTGCTAGACACACTGGATCTACACCTGGAGTTATGGTCTGGGATGCGATTTCGTATGACAACAGAAGCACTCTCCTGGTTATCCCATGCGTCCTGCGTGCAAAACTGTACGTCAGCCTGCTGATTCGATCCCTGTGCTGGCATTCATGGACAGCATTTCAAGTGCTTTTTTCCAACAGGATAACGTTCGACCAAATACCGCCGTTGTAACCGAACATACTTTACACAGTGTAGACACGTTGCCTTGGCCTGCTCGGTCACCAGATCTGTCCCCAATGGAGCGCATATGGGACATCATCGGACGAGAAGTCGAGCTTCATCCACATGCAGCACTGACCGTCCCTGTATTGACCGACCAAGTGCAACAGGCATGGAACTGCATCGCACAAACTGACATCCGGTACCTCATGCTTGAATTCAACATTCTGGCGGTTACATCGGTTATTAACATACTAGTATTTACATTTGCAGTGGCTTGCATTAACCTGTGAACTTGCAATTTTAGACACTTAACCATGTTACCTAGACAAATGTATTCCCGAAATTTCGTTTCTCTACATTAATTATTTTTTGATGTTGCGATTTTTTTCCCGACAGCGGAATATAGCACCAGTCAATGGGTAGGTCGCGATATGTCAGTACATTGTTCGTGTACGAAATGAGTCCAGTTTTCGAGCGATAGGTCGCTCGGGGGCAGAAAACCGCGGCACGATCTATACTCGGCCGCGGTCTTTTTAACACAAAATAGCGGCCCTAGCAATGCTCGGGCTTGGTCTCCAAAGTACTAGGAAAATGCAACAGAGCACCGGGAACACAGCAGCACTGAAAGGGCGTTTTGTGAAAAAAAATGGGACTTTGGTCGTTTACAATGTCTAGTCTTCATTTATATGAAATACTTTAAATTTTTGTTGCCCCTCGAAGCCATTAGACTTGCAACTGGAACGCGGAGACCGGGTAAAGGTTTTAGACGTTTCCTAATATAGACAGCGAGACTATACTTGGGCCTTCCTTTCTAACAGAAAGAAAGAAATGTAAATAATTGACTACAAATCTGTCAGTACCAAGAATATCGATACAAAACCTCGATAATCGATACAGACTCACATGCTACGGTCCGCCATCTTGTTTTGTGTGTACAACATCGAAGCAATTTGTGCAGTGAATTACGTTGGCAATCGGTGACAAAATGTAATGTGCAATAGTGTAATGTCAATCAACAGCTCTGCCATTACACCAGTGATGCAAGTGAAGCAGCAAGATGATGAAATTGTAAGTGATCAACTGTCATATAACAGCCTTTCACACTATTTTCGTATCACATAACTGATGCAAATCTATCTGCGTCCTATACAGTCTGTGATATCTTACACAGTCAACCACATGGAAGAAAACCAGCAGAAGACTTCACTGATTACTTCATACGTAATAGAACCCAGTACGTTGTCCTCGATGGTGAGTGTTCATCGGAGGTGAGGGTATCATCTGGAGCGCCCCAGGGAAGTGTGGTAGGTCCGCTATTGTTTTCTATCTACATAAATGATCTTTAGGATAGGGTGGATAGCAATGTGCGGATGTTTGCTGATGATGCTGTGGTGTACGGTAAGGTGTCGTCGTTGAGTGACTGTAGGAGGATACAAGATGACTTGGACAGGATTTGTGATTGGTGTAAAGGATGGCAGCTAACTCTAAATATAGATAAATGTAAATTAATGCAGATGAATAGGAAAAAGAATCCCGTAATGTTTGAATACTCCATTAGTAGTGTAGCGCTTGACACAGTCACGTCGATTAAATATTTGGGCGTAACATTGCAGAGCGATATGAAGTGGGACAAGCATGTAATGGCAGTTGTGGGGAAGGCGGATAGTCGTCTTCGGTTCATTGGTAGAATTTTGGGAAGATGTGGTTCATCTGTAAAGGAGACGGCTTATAAAACACTAATACGACCTATTCTTGAGTACTGCTTGAGCGTTTGGGATCCCTATCAGGTCGGATTGAGGGAGGACATAGAAGCAATACAGAGGCGGGCTGCTAGATTTGTTACTGGTAGGTTTGATCATCACGCGAGTGTTACGGAAATGCTTCAGGAACTCGGGTGGAAGTCTCTGGAGGAAAGGAGGCGTTCTTTTCGTGTATCGCTACTAAGGAAATTTAGAGAACCAGCATCTGAGGCTGACTGCAGTATAATTTTACTGCCGCCAACTTACATTTCGCGGAAAGACCACAAAGATAAGATAAGAGAGATTAGGGCTAGTACAGAGGCATATAGGCAGTCATTTTTCCCTCGTTCTGTTTGAGAGTGTAACAGGGAGAGAAGATGCTAGTTGTGGTACGAGGTACCCTCCGCCACGCACCGTATGGTGGATTTCGGAGTATGTATGTAGATGTAGATGAGTTCGATTTCTAGCCATACAGTGCCCCCTCCTTCCCCCCCAAATGCCACACCAGCAGCTACAGTAAAAAACAATGGACAAAGAAAACTTCCTGGCAGATTGAAACTGTGTGCCGGACCGAGACTCGAACTCAGGACCTTTGCCTTTCGCGGGCAAGTGCTCTACCAACTGAGCTACCCAATCATGACTCACGCCCCGTCCTCACAGCTTTACTTCTGCCAGTACCTCGTCTCCTACCTTCCAAACTTTACAGAAGCCCTCCTGCGAAACCTGCAGAACTAGCACTCCAGAAAGAAAGAATATTGCGGAGACATGGCTTAGCCACAGCCTGGGGGGATGTTTCCAGAATGAGATTTTCACTCTGCAGCGGAGTGTGCGCTGATATTAAACTTCCTGGCAGATTAAAACTGTGTGCCGGACCGAGACTCGAACTCGGGACCTTTGCCTTCCGCGGGCAAGTGCTCTACCAACTGAGCTACCCAAGCACGACTCATGCCCCGTCCTCACAGCTTTACTTTTGCCAGTACCTCGTCTCCTACCTTCCAAACTTTACAGAAGATCTCCTGCGAAACTTGCAGAACTAGCACTCCTGAAAGAAAGGATATTGCGGAGACATGGCTTAGCCACAGCCTGAGGGATGTTTCCAGAATGTGATTTTCACTCTGCAGCGGAGTGTGCGCTGATATGAGGACGTGGCGTGAGTCGTGCTTGGGTAGCTCAGTTGGTAGGGCACTGGCCCGCCAAAGGCAAAGGTCCCGAGTTCGAGTCTCGGTCCGGTACACAGTTTTAATCTGCCAGGAAGTTTCATATCAGCGCACACTCTGTTGCAGAGTGAAAATCACATTCTGGAATGGACAAAGAGTTCTAGATTAATCTAGTTTAAGACCGTTTATTTTTAAGTAACATTTCTCTATATGTATGTATGTATAAACGCCTGAAGATGAATAGAACATGTTCGAAACGCGTTGCTTTATGTTAGATTAAGCGTAAAATAAAAAGTGACATAGCAGAAACTTGAAATAAAGTTATCCCACACAGTCACGGTTCACAAACATATCCATTATGGCTGAAAATAAGGAAACAAGCGTTCGAACTTGGCTGCGGAATGGCTCGGCAAGTCTTGATCGGTTGGCGGTGTGCGGGGGGAGACAGAAGGAGCAGGAGGCGGCAGGCTGGGGACTTTGGCGCGTAAAGGCCGGTTCCCACTAGAGCGCGGCAGCGCGGCGTGCGGAAACGGCAGCGGCAAGCGTTTTCCGCGTTGACGCGGCGGCTCGCGGAATTGGCGTTCCCATCTGGAAGCGGCAGACGTTAGCGGTAGCCAATGACGGACAGCCACTGAGGTACGGGGAGGGACCCACTGAACGCCCGGTGCGTTTGATTAACTATATCTTACACCTACATGAAGGAAAGACGAAGTTGGGTTAAGACATACGAATTTTTCATTTACTGTAGAACGTACTGTTTCACATATGTCATTATTCATGTTTTCTCATTTAACCATAAACAGGTTTCATGACTACCGTTCATGATTGTTCACTATCTCCTAACACATTGAAACAATGTACGACAAAAGAGATTATTCAGATAGTTAAACGAGACAAAAAATTAAAATCTGATACGGTAGCAGGTACAGGAAAACACTAAGAACACAAAGGCTTGGGGGAAGGGATGAAAGTGGAAGCCACTGATAGAATTTCGCACAGAGCATAATGTAATCATCGCCAGCACCTTGCTTAAGAATCATGAAAGAATAATACATATTTGGAACAAAGTTTTCGAAACCAGATTTTAAATTATAAGACATTTCCCGGTGCAGGCGCAAACCTACAATACTTTATTGGTTACGAGCTGCAGTTTACAACTAAAGAGACAGTAAACGATAACAAATTAAGGAAATGGAACTTGAATAAGTCAAGACCTACAGTTTTTCGATAATCTTAAAGTTACCATAATGCAACGACTGACTGAAACAGGGAAAGGAATCCGCTAGAATACGAATGGATATCTTTGAGAGAAGAAGTGGTGTAAACAGCAGAGTATGTGAACAGGAAGAAGGTACAGTAGAAAGCGTTAAATAAAACATGATATATTAAATTTGACAAGAGGGAAAAATATAAAAATGCAGCAAATAAAGTAGGCCATGGGAAATGTCTAAACATGAAGTTGACAGAAAGTCCAAAATTGCAACGCGATTTTGCACTTGGGAAACGTAGGGGAATGAAAATGAGAAAGAACAAAGAAAACTTTGCTCAAAGGAGAAGCAACTGTCAAGAACTCATTTGGCAAGCCAGAACTTAGCAAATAAGAGAAGGCTAGAAAGTGGAAGGAATATGTAGAGAGGAGAGGGGGAGGGGTTGTACAAACTAACATAAGCACAATGTTAGATTCCTGTGAGATGTCTGAACACGCAAGGCAATACTGATCCTACCACTTAGCTAAGTAGACACACTGAAGAACTGCGAAACTGTGTTTATAGCATTTGCTTGTTTAGGAAAGGTTTTGACAATCTTAATTAAAACATTCTTTGAAGCTCTGGAGATGTCATAGATAAAACACAGGGCCACAAGATTATCTACAACTTGTACAGAAACCAAACTGCATTTCTAAGACTTAAATGACTTGAAAGGGAAGCAGTAATTGAGAAGGTAGAAGTAGAGAGGATATAAAATGAAGACTGAATAGCAAGAAAAGTGTTCTGAAAAAAAAATTTGTTCACATCGAATATAAATTCTAATGATTGGGTACTATTTTACAAAGGTATTTGTGTGGAGTGCTGTATTTGTGAGGAGTGCAGCCTTGGATGTAAGTGAAACGTGGGCGATGAACAGTTCTGTCAAGAAGACAATGGACGCTTTCAAAACGTGGTGATCACTAAGAATGCTGAAGATTAGATATGAGGATCGTGTAACTAAAGAAGAGGTACGGAATTAAATAGAGGAGGAAGAGGAAATTACGGCACAACTTTGACTACAAGAGGGGTAAATTGACAGGACATATTATGAGGCGTCAAAGAGTGAGGACAAAGGGGCTGGGTGATATATTCTGATAATAATCATCTGTTGAAATGCTATTCTACTATTTTATCTATTAATGTAAGCAGTGAATTTACTCTTCCATGCACTCCTCCACAAAACATTTAAACCAAAACTGAAATCAGCTGAACACCAAATCTTTCAACCACTGTCTGACAACTACTGCATTCAGTTTCAACTTTCTATAACTATCACTGTCTAGCCACACACACATACAGATATAAGGAGAACAGAAATAAACAAACATTAGTTTTCAGCATATAATTCTTTAGGTTGGCAACATGTATATAAACAAACCAAACAGGAAGGGACATGAGGTGAACACACTGTAGTTACGACTTCAAATCAGTGTTTTCGGTAAAATGTGTACAGCTAGTGACAGAAGAAAAAAGAGCGAACGTGAAAATGTGCTTATGTTCCATAATCTAAGTTTTAGTTCAACCACCAACTTGTGACCAGGTGAGGGGAAAAGCAGATGTCTGCCAAAAACTCGATTCACTGTAAGTAATCAGTTATTCACGTAAAAAAAGATGTGAACTGTCTCATAATCTGCAAGTATCACATATCAAAACAAAACTTAATCATTCTAGATTCCACCGAAGATGCCTTAAAGTAAAAGCGAAACGCGTCTTGAACCAATAAAGTACACTGGATAAATAAAAAAAACGTTTGTTACTTACGAAAGGAAATAATCAATAGCTGTAGATACTTAGCAAATGACATCTTATAATGTACCAGCAAATTAGTCTCGGTTTAACTACTCATTCCACATGCTATTAAATGCCGTTTCAAACAATTCATCTATCCCTTCTGAAAAACTGTAGTTACTTTCATATCTCGGTAGATAAACAGATTTTGGATATTTATCATGCGACGAAATACATCACTGTTTACAAGTTATCGTTTGCAAAAAAACGCGTTTCGATTTCTTGAACCGTTTACGAAATTTGCAGTTGATACAACCACATGGCTTACGACGAGCAGGACGAACTATCGGTCGCGTCGCGAGCGACCAGCGCGCGGTCACCGCACAGCCCGTCCGCCGACATATCATGCAATATCTCGAGAACGGTGATAGCTATCGTTCTGCTCTCAGCTTTAAAAACAATTTGTATATGTTGACTAAATTTCATACGCAATAATGTATTACCTAAAATGAACTGTACGCAAAATCCACGCAATGCGTTTTTACCTCTGCACACTCATTAAAATTTCGTGTAAAGGTTTACGTAAATGCGATACAGCAAGTAACCACGACGAATAACGAAAAGAAATTCGGTCCTTTATCGAGAGAAGATATCGGGCTGTAACATGCCCAAGAACCAAATTTTTCTGCCGAATAGTTTCCTCGGAATCGGATGATAAGTATTTCATAGCTGCCGCCGCGTCCGCGCCAGCGGTTCGGCGAAAGTTCGTGTGGCCCGGGATTCCGTACCTGACGTCACGCTCAGCGCGTTCTGTGATTGGCGGCGCGCACCTGGAGCGCGGCACGCGGCAGCGGAAGCGGTTCGACATGGTCAAACCGCGACGCAGAGCCCGCCGCGCCGTGCCGCTGACGCCGTTTCCATGGCAACCACGCCGCTGACGCGCGGTTTTGACGCGCGGCAGCCCTAGTGGGAACCGGCCTTAAGGCCGGTTCCCACTAGAGCGCGGCAGCGCGTCGTGCGGCAGCGGCAGCGGCAAGCGTTTTCCGCTTTGACGCGGCGGCTCGCGGAATTGGCGTTCCCATCTGGAAGCGGCAGACGCTAGCGGTAGCCAATGACGGACAGCCACTGAGGTACGGGGCAAGACCCACTGAAACGCGCGGTGCGTTTGATTAGCTATATCTTACACCTACATGAAGGAAAGACGAAGTTGGGTGAAGACATACCAATTTTTCATTTTCTGTACAATGTACTCTTTCACATATTTCATTATTCATGTTTTCTCATTTCACCATAAACAGATTTCATGACTACCGTTCACGATTGTTCACTATCTCCTAACACATTGAAACAATGTACGACAAAAGAGATTCAAAGGCTAGGTGGAAGGGATGAAAGTGGAAGCCACCTGATAGAATTTCCCACAGAGCATAATGTAATCATCGCCAGCACCTTGCTTAAGAATCACGAAAGAATAATATATATTTGGAACAGTTTTCGAAACCAGATTTTAAATTGTAAGGCATTTCCTGGTGCAGACGCAAACCTGACTGAAGACTGTCAATAGCAAGAAAAGCGTTCTGAAAAAGAAAATTTGTTCACACCGAATATAAATGCTAATGGTTGGATACTATTTTACAAAGGTATTTGTGTGGAGTGCAGCCTCGTATGTAAGTGAAACGTGGACGATGAACACTTCTGTCAAGAAGACAATGGACGCTTTCAAAACGTGGTGATTCATAAGAATGCTGAACTTTAGATACGAGGATCGTGTGACTAAAGAAGAGGTACGGAATTAAATAGAGGAGGAAGAGGAAATTACGGTACAACTTTGACGACAATAGGGGTTAGTTGACAGGGCGTATTGTGGGGCGTCAAAGAGTGAGGACAAAGGGGTTGGGTGATAGTATTCTGATAATAATCATCTGTTGAAATACTATTCTACTATTTTATCTATTAATGTAAGCAGTGAATTTACTCTTCCATGCACTTCTTAAAACATTTAAACCAAAACTGAAATCAGCTGAACACCAAATCTTTCAACCACTGTCTGACAACTACTGGATTCACTTTCAACTTTCTATAACTATCACTGGCTAGCCACACACACATACAGATATAAGGAGAACAAAAATAAACAAACATTAGTTTTCAGCATATAATTCTGCAGGTTGGCAACATGTACATAAACAAACCAGACAGGAAGGGACATGAGGTGAACACACTGTAGTTACGACTTTAAATCAGAGTTTTCGGTAAAACGTCTACCGCTAGTGACAGAAGAAAAAAGAGCGAACATGAAAATGTGCTTATGTTCCATAATCTAAGTTTTAGTTCAACCTCCAGCATGTGAGCAGGTGAGGGGATCGTATATGTCAGCCAAAAACTCAATTCACTGTAAGTAATCAGTCATTCACGTAAACAAAGATGTGAACTGTTTTATAATCTCCAAGTATCACAGATCAAAACAAAACTGAGTCATTCTAGATTCCACCGAAGATGCCTTAAAGTAAAAGGCGAAACGCGTCTTGAATCAGTAAAGTACACTGGATAAAGAAAAAAGAAAGGAAATAATCAATAGCTCTACATATTTAGTAAATTACATCTTATGACATACCAGCAAATTAGTTTCGGTTTAACATCTCATTCGACATGCTATTAATGCCATTTAAAAAAATTCATCTATCCCTTCTGAAAAACTGTAGTTACTTTCATATCTTGGTAGATAAACAGATTTAGGATATTTATCATGCGACGAAATACATGACTTTTCACACGTTATCGTTTGCAAAAAAAAAAAAAAAAAAAAAAAAAACCACCACATTTCGATTTCTTGAACCGTTTACGAAATTTGCGGTTGATACAACCACATGGTTTACGACGAGCAGGACGAAGTACCGGTCGCGTCGCCGAGCAACCCGCGCGCGGTCACGACATAGCCCGTCCGTCGACATATCAGACAATATCTCGAGAACGGTGATAGCTATCGATCTGCTCTCAGCTTTAAAAACAATTTCGATATGTTGACTAAATTTCATACGCAATAATGTATTACCTAAAATGAACTGTACGCAAAGTCCACGCAATGCGTTTTTACCTCTGCACACTCATTAAAATTTCGTGTAAAGGTTTACATAAATGCGATACAGCAAGTAACCACGGCGAATAACGAAAAGAAATTCGGTCCTTTATCGAGAGAAGATATCAGGCTGTAACATGCCCAAGAATCAAATTTTTCTACCGAATAGTTTCCTTGGAATCGGATGATAAGTATTTCATAGCTGCCGCCGCGTCCGCGCCAGCGGTTCGGCGAAAGTTCGTGTGGCCCGGGAGTCCGTACCTGACGTCACGCTCAGCGCGTTCTGTGATTGGCGGCGCGCACCTGGAGCGCGGCACGCGGCAGCGGAAGCGGTTCGACATGGTCAAACCGCGACGCAGAGCCCGCCGCGCCTTGCCGCTGACGCCATTTCCATGGCAACCACGCCGCTGACGCGCCGTTTTGACGCGCGGCAGCCCTAGTGGGAACCGGCCTTTAATGCTGCTGCTGCGCGCTGGGCTCCCTGTCTGCCGCGGACGCGCCGGGCCGTGACGAGCTGGCGGTGGGGCAGGAGAGGAGAGAACGCAGGTGGCCTTGACCTCGGCTCTGGCCCAGCGGCGGGGGCGGCGGAGGCGGCGGAGGCGCGTCCTTGGCCGGTGCGCTGGCAGCCGTGGCGCCGCGGTGCAACGCTTCGCAGAGTGCGTCCACCGGACCGGAGGCGACGTCGGGGAACTGAACTGTGTTCGTCTTAAGAATAAACCTGATGTGAACATCACACCACTTATTCTTCCGCGTTCGCTTGGATCTCATTGGATTTCGTTTCACGCGGAGCGGAAGCCGAGCTGTGCCCAATACAGTGAAGTACGATTGTGAGGCTACGTGTCATGCTGTGTTACACGCACACAATTTGAGCGATAGTGCGGGACAACAGCTTTACCGGCGTCTTAAACTTGGACAGCGCTGGACAGCCAGCTGGTCCAACTAACCTGCAATGATGTGAGCGGTTGAAGTTCACCCGAAGAAAGTGACGAGCAGCGAAACAATTTAGCTTCGAATCTCATTTAATTTTTAAAGAGAATGAAACAACTCCAGCATTACCGCGCGCTTCTTAGGTGACCAGACGGAAAACATAAAGTGCTCTCGTTCTCACCTGACATAGTATTGTACACTACTGGCTATTAAAATTGCTACACCACGAAGATGACGTGCTACAGACGCGAAATTTAACCGACAGGAAGAAGATGCTGCGATATGCCAATGTTTAGCTTTACAGAGCATTCACACAAGGTTGGCGCCGGTGGCGACACCTACAACGTGCTCACATGAGGAAAGTTTCCAACCGATTTCTCATACACAAACAGCGGTTCACCGGCGTTGCCTGGTGAAAGGTTGTTGTGATGCCTCGTGTAAGGAGGAGCAATGCGTACCATCACGTTTCCGACTTTGATAAAAGTCGGATTGTAGCCTATCGCGATTCCGGTTTATCGTATCGCGACATTGCTGCTCGCGTTGGTCGACATCCAATGACTGTTAGCAGAATATGGAATCGGTGGGTTCAGGAGGGTAATACGGAACGCCGTGCTGGATCCCAACGGCCTCGTATGACTAGCAGTCGAGATGACAGGCATCTTATCGGCATGGCTGTAACGGATCGTGCAGCCACGTCTCGATCCCTGAATCAACAGATGGGGACGTTTGCAAGACAACAACCATCTGCAGGAACAGTTCGACGACGTTTGCAGCAGCACGGACTACCAGCTCGGAGACCATGGCTGCGGTTACCCTTGACGCTGCATCACAGACAGGAGCACCTGCGATGATGTTCTCAACGACGAACCTGGGTGCACGAATGGCAAAACGTCATATTTTACGAGGAATCCAGGTTCTGTTTACAGTATCATGATGATCGCATCCGTGTTTGACGACATAGCGGTGAACGCACATTGGAAGCGTGTATTCGTAATCGCCATACTGGTGTATCACCCGGCGTGATGGTATGGGGTGCCATTGGTTACACGTCTCGGTCACCTCTTGTTCGCATTGACGGCACTTTGAACAGTTGACGTTACATTTCAGCGATGTGTTACGACCCGTGGCTCTACCCTTCAGCCGGCCGGAGTGGCCGTGCGGTTCTAGGCGCTGCAGTCTGGAACCGAGCGACGGCTACGGTCGCAGGTTCGAATCCTGCCTCGGGCATGGATGTGTGTGATGTCCTTAGATTAGTTAGGTTTAATTAGTTCTAAGTTCTAGGCGACTGATGACCTCAGAAGTTAAGTCGCATAGTGCTCAGAGGCATTTGAACCATTTTTTTCTATCCTTCCTTCGATACCTGCGAAAACCTACATTTGAGAAGGATAATGCACGACCGCATGTTGCAGGTCCTGTACGTGCCTTTCTGGATACAGTAAATGAGCGATTGCTGTCCTGGCCAGCACATTCTCCAGATCTCTCACCAATTGAAAATGTCTGGTCAATGGTGGCCGAGCAACTGGCTCATCACAATACGCCAGTCACTACTCTTGATTAAATGCAGTATCGTGTTGAAGCTGCATGGGTATCTGTACCTGTACACGCAATCCAAGCTCTGTTAGACTCAATGCGCAGGCGTATCAAGGCTGTTATTATGGCCAGAGGTGGTTGTTCTGGGTACTGATTTCTCAGGATCTATGTACCCAAACTGCGTGAAAATGTAATCATATGTCAGTTCTAGTATAATATATTTGTCCTATGGATACTCGTTTATCATCTGCATTTCTTCTTGGTGTAGCAATTTTAATGGCCAGTAGTGTAATTGCAAACAACAATAATGAAAATTCCTAACTTAAATACAGGATAATTTTTCTGAGAGAGCTATGTGTGATGCAAAACCATACTGCAGGGATTTCACCGTGTTGTTGAACACTGAAGCCACTGAAGGTATTAATAACAGCCAGTCGTCTGGTAATCTTTTAGCTCCTTCGTTATCCTGATCCGAGAAATACATTTCAGTTCCGGAACTGTCATCTGCTACCTTGATAACGAGTCGATGAACAACAGAAACCACGAAACCACCCAGGCGCCGCATTTTTTCCTCTTCTTTTATGATGCGCCGTTCTGTATCCCGCCAGGGTTCGGCAGTGACATGTGAAAAAGCCGCGTGCGTTAGTTCCAGCAAGTCCAGCAACTTAACACTCTTGATACTTCTCGCTACAGATTCGCTAACTTGGCTCCAGATCATTTCTGTGGGATTCATATTGTAATGGTACATTGTAAAATGTAAAAATGCACTTTTGTTTGGTGCCCTCGATGCTGTGAAAATGATTGGTCTTCATGTTTCTGCACACTTATCACTCTGGTTAGTGTCAGAGTACATATGTGGTGTAAAACAATGGGCATAGTCCAAATAAAAAGCATTTGGTTTTTCATTTCTGGCCTAAAAAATTAAACTGTTATTTTTTCATAGTTTAAGCAACTTTTATTAACAAACTGTCATAAAAAATCGATAATTAAGAATTTTTACTTGAAATGAAAACAAGAATTTTGCGTGCAGTATGTAATTACAAACAAATGGACGTGCATTATTCATAAAAAATTATGATGAATTTTGCAATTACGAGATGAATGTATTTCAAATTGAACGAAAAAAAACAGAAAGGATGACCATGGCGAGAACTGAACCAACGATCCATGAACTCCACCAGATTATTAATCTACTACACTACCAATTCTGTTATACGGCCATTGCGTATGTGTATCGCAACTGTACTAAATACAGCCCTTCGGAAAAATTCACAGGCGATTTTTCTGTAAATTTATGAATTTTCGGCACTTTTTAACCGTGTTCCACACGCGTATTTCACTACGGAGCAGGAAGCAGCCTCAACCAACTGCATACTGCGTATTAACAGCGCGACAATCAGAGCACAACAATACAGATACTGTGACTTTACACCATTTTTTAAAATAAAAACCACATAAGTAAAGCATGATCAAGAAAAACGTTGATGGCTGTTAATAAATTAGAATATCTTAAAGTTTCATTTAACGTAACTTAGTAATAAGATATCTAATACGTAAGGTTAAGTACCCTCCGCCACACACCATTAGGTGGCTTGCTTCCATGAGCGTAATTACAACAGAGTACTTGTGCTACGGCCTCTGACCATCATGGCGTTTGTGTTTGTTTACATCAGGTTTATTTTTATAATGAACAAAATATGCATATAACACTTCTCAACAAGTTGTGGCGTGTTTCTTTCGCTCGACGAGGACCAGTCTCGCGTCAAAAGTCTGGTTCTGTCCGTCTGCGGAGTCAGCGGGACAGACTGCTAACTGAAGGGATCCTAGTCCGACTCCTGGCCGAGTCGGAAATTTTCTGCGATCAGGGACTGGGTGTTGTGTTATCCTTACGTATCGTCGTAACTGACTACAAAATCGTCTCCAATACGCTATTACTGAAATGGCTGGCTGGGCACGACTCGAAAGCCAATAAATCGAAATAACAAAATAAAAAGACCAGGCCAAAGACGCGTTGGAAACTTGCTCCGAAACAAGTAAAACTTCTCCTTCTTACTTTCTATCTTCTGCTCTCCCGAATTTTTTACAGCGCAGACGATCGTAATACGATTCCTCTTCCCTGCGAGTGTTTACTCCGAAATGGCAAATATCGAGAAAACTGATCGCGGGATGGGAGCTCAACTAAACCCGTTCAACAGTGGATGGCATCCGGATCTGATGAGAAAACCGCGAGATTCTGCAAAGTTTTGCGAAAGAACTTACTCTTTCTCTGTCATCAGACTTCTGATTGGTTTGATGAGGCTCGCCACGCTTTCCTCTCCTGTGCCAAATTCCTCTTCTCAGAGTAACACTTGCACCCACATCCTCAATTATTTCTTGGATATAGTCCCCTACAATTTTTGCCCTCCACAGCTCCCTCGATTTCCATGGAGGTTAACTGTTGATGTCTTAACGCATTTATTGCCATAGTGTTCCTTGTCAGTATCTACCAAATACTGTATTTCTTTCCTCGCCTCACCCGATTTTCAACATTCTCCTACGGCACCACATCTCGGGAAATTTGATTTTCTTCTTTTCGTTTTCCTCAACACCCCATGATTCGCTTCCACACGATGGTGTTTTTCAAATGTAAATTCTGGTAAGCTTTATCCTTAAATTAAGACCAATGATAGTAGCAGAGTTTTTTTGCCCCGAAGAGTTCCCTTTGCGTGTTCTGCTCTGCTCTGGATGTCCTCCTTCTTTCGTCTATCATGTATTATCCAAGACAATAGAATTCCTTCACTCTGTCTACATCGTAGAGCCCAATAATGATGATAAGTACCCCACCAGTCTCCTCTTTGTTACTCCCCATTACCGTCTTCTTCGTTCGGTTCACTATCAAGTCATACCCTGAGCTCAGAAGTCTGTTCACTCCATTCAGTACGTCTCATAATTTCATAATTCTTCTTCGTTTTCCCTGAGAGTAGTAATGTCATTAGCGAATCTTATCTCTGATATCCTTTCATCCCGAACTTTAATCATAGTCCTGGCCCTATTCTTTCATGCTGAATTTTAATGTGGCTAGAATACCTATAGGTACCAAGCTATAAAAAAAATTAAAAAAAAAACCAACGAAACAAAATGGAAAAGCAGGTCTTTCCCTTTTGAAGAACTCAACAGACAGATGTACATGATTACAACGCTGGAGTCATTCTGTTACAGTATTGTAAGACAAGATCTGTGTTCTCGCATTATGGAGCTGTTAGAGACCGAAAATCTCCCTATAAGAGTCAACATGGATTCCGTAAAAAGAGGTCCGACGAAATTCATTTTTATCCATGAGGGCCAGATAGCTGTACACGAAGGAGCCCAGGTTGAGGCGGTGTTCCTTCACTTCGATGGCGTTCGGTCCACTTACGCACTGTCGTTTAACAAACAACATTCGAACTTACCCAGTGTAGGATCAGAATTTTGACTGGTTGCAGAGCTTCCTTGCAGATATATCTCAGCACGTCGGTAAGAGTCGTCAGGGACATTTTGTCTGGTGTTTCAGCATATACTGTATTTTCAATTTCGTTGCCGCATCGTGTAGCTAGAGTCATACCTAACAGGTAGTGCTCCTCACATCTTTCATGTGACGGCCATTTTCGACGGAAAGCTTCAGTTAAAGCGGAATTTTACGCGCCCATTCGATAAAGCGGTCCCAGATAAGTTTAGTGCGACCTTTGTTTTATCGATGTGTGCTAACAGGCGGAGTGAAACACGAGGGATAATGAGTACTCCAGCAGCGACTGACTAGCGCTGCATGCTTGGCAGTGGCAGCAAGCGCGAGCCAGGGCGGTGCTGTCACTGTCCCACTTAATACATATCGATAAAACAAATAACGCACTAGACTAATCTGGGACCACTTTATCGACGGACAGGGCAGTAGCCTTGCCACGGTGGATACACCGGTTCCCGTTAGATCACCAAAGTTAAGCGCTGTTGGGCGTGGCCGGCACTTGGATGGGTGACCATCCGGGCCGCCATACGCTGTTGTCATTTTTCAGGGTGCACGGAGCCTCGTGATGCCAATTGAGGAGCTACTCGACCGAACAGCAGCGGCTCCGGTCAGGGAAAACCATCACAAAAATTGGGAGAGCGGTGTACTGACCATACGTCCCTAATATCCGCATCCTCAGCTGAGGATGACACGGCGGTCGGATAGCCCCAATGGGCCACTTGTGGCCTGAAGACGGAGTGCTTATCGATGGGCACGTAAAATTCCGCTTTAAAAATAATTTTGCTTGTCACTGGAAACAAACTGAAGCTTTCCGTCGACGCTACCCGTCGCATGAAACATCTGATGAGCAGTATTTGTCTGGGCTCACTTCAGCCACGCAATGCAAAAATGAAATTGCAGATACCTGCACAAACACGAGACAAAACGCGCCTGACGACTCTTAGGAGGGGTACTTTGGTCAGAAACAGTCTGAAAAGGTTGTAATGATATTGCAGGGTGGGTTGTGCTGAGAAATAACTGTTGAGAAAATAATTCGTTGGGCTGTTTTCGAGTTAATTAGCATCGACGTTAGCCAATCGTGTCCTTGCGCGTGAAGATTCAAGCACTAAAATGTGGTAATGTACAGACGCCTGTGGGTCGTAAATTACCACTTGTTCAAATGCTCACTACCAGTTAAATTGTGCTTTTTTCGGAAGTGACAAATTTAATCTAGGTGAGCACAAGCTCTCTTTGTTCGCTTTGAGGAAACCAAACGAAGAACAAGTTTGGCGACACTGTTTGTAGCAGGCTGCTTGAATTTGCGATCACGGGGACCTAATTCAGTGCTAAATAACTTGTAAATGGCGTAATGTCCCGAAGTTTTTTCTTAACAAATATTTCTCTCAATTTTAAACATGGGTGACAGCAGCGACCGTAAATAAATTTTCTATGTACTCGTATAAAGTACGCAGCCAACTTGTTGCATAAGTTTAACGTAAAAACCTTGACCAGGTTTTGACACCACTAAAGGTATCTTCTTCAGAAGTAAGTTATGTAATTTATGTGATTTCCGTCTGCGGAAGATATTCTTAGTGGTCTCGAAACTTCATCAAGGTTTTTGCGTTAGACTTATGCAACCGGTTGGCTGTATACATTGCTTATTGAAATATTTCCCAACACTACCTCCACTGCAACACCCTTACGGTTTTTTGCGCTGATTTTGACTACCCTGTATAAATGAGCTAGTAGAAACCGTCAGAAGCTCCATTAGGCTGTTCGCGATGATGAGTGTGTCTTCAACAAAGTAGCAACGCCAGAAGACTGTAGCGATTTGCAGGGAGACTGCATAGAACTGACGATTGTTGCACAGACTGGCAGTTGGCGCTGAACGTAAATAAATGTAGCGTTGTACACTTAAATACACGAGGAGTTACATAACTGTGAGTAACTGTTCGTACTTACCTATTTTGGAATGCCCACATAAAACAAATTCTAGGGGAAACGGTCTGAGGTTAACTGGCAGGATCTTATCTGGTCTTGGAAGAAGTAGGTTAAAAAGATTATTCCAAGACCGACTCTTGATCGTTGTACATCAGTCATGGATACTCACAATTTTGAGTTAGTGGAAGAGAGAGAAAGTCCAACGAAGAGCGGCTCGTTTTGTCACGGATTCGTTTTGTACGCCCGAGAACGTTTCGGAGGTGTTGAACGAACTGTAGCGACAGCTGCTACGTTGGATAGCTAGAGCAACACGGAGAGGTTTGTTGTTGAAATTCTAAAAGCGTATGTTCCAGGAACAGTCGGGTAACATATTACTTCCTCCCACATACGCCTCTAAAAATAACCACGAGCTGAATATCAGAGAAAGTAGAGGTTATACGAAGGTTTATCGAGAGACGTTCTTCCAACGCACAATTAGCGAATGGAACAGTTAGGGACGGAAATGATGTTGGTTTGAGAATTATTCTACACCACACACCGTACGGTGGTTTGCGGAGAATATAGGTACGAGCTCTGGCTATAAAATGACCGAACTATTGCTGTAAAACATTTCATTTCAAAAATATATACATTTAGTTATTGTCGGTCTCACTCCTCTATTCTATCCTTTCAACGCTCGATTCGAATTTTCCATTGTTGGGAACAGTGCTAGAAGTTTTCCTCTGCGAGTTTCTTGCTGACATGCGCTGCTTTTTCTTTGCTGCTTCGACAGACTAAAATCTAATTCCCCTTAATTAAGATTTGACCTTGGGAAATAGATAAAAGTCACATGGCGCTAGATAGGGCGAATAAGGTAGGTGATCCAACACTGAGATGCTGTAGAAATCTCTTAACAGACAATGCGGCATGAGCCGGGGCGTTGTCTTGATGCAGAATCTGTGACTTGTTATTCCAGAATTCGGGAGTTGAGCAAGAACCTCAAGATAGTAATGTTGATTAATACTACGAACTTCAGGAGCCCAGCGAAGAAACACAGTGCTATGAAAATCGAAAAAAAATCATCATTGCTTAGAATCTCATTCAAGCTTTTTTCGCTCTCGGTGTAATAGGGGCCTTCCATTGCAAAGATTGGCGCTTAGTTTCTGGGCCGTAAGCGAAGAAGCCAAGTTTGTCGCACGTTATCGCTATTTCCAAGATATTAGGATCATTTTCAATTGTATTTTAAGCGCCAGTACAAATATCTTCAGGAACTACGTTTTGTTCGATTGTGAGAATTTCCAGCATTAGTTTTCATGTCATGTTAAACAGGTTACGCAAAATTTACCTACAGTTTCAGCAATCGATCACATACTCAATCGACATTCAGATCGAATCAGATTGTCTCATTTTTCGATATTTCCATCGTTTTTGGTGTTTGTTTAAGGGTGCCCTGCGCGTCAGTCATCTTTAACGTCTTCTCAGCCACCTTGGAAACTCTTGAAGCACCCAAAAACTCGTGTCCATGATAAGCAATCTTCGCTATACATTTTTTTTAGTAATATATAAGTTTCAGTTACAGTTTTTCTAAGGTTGCACTATTACACTTACCTTTTTATGGAAAAAATGTCAACATCTTTTGCACAAACGAGGACTACGGTCACACTACTTTGTTTATACACACAAGAGATGCCGCATTCGACTGAGAAGGCTTCACGCTTCTCAGTTATTGGTTATTGATCTTTGGCGCGTGCATATTTACTCTGTGACAGCAGCAGTCCCGTTATTTTACAGTCTCATCTTCTAAGTGCAGGACTTCATCGCTGATCTAAACGCTGCCAAAGCGTCGTAGGCATACAAAAAATTAACGAAACTAAATCGAGCGCGAGGATAGCTATACGTGAAGCACTGAACGAATTCGAAAGTAAAATTTTATCTCTGGATCTGACAAAATACCTGAGACGTTTTGGTCTTACATTATAAGTCAGTAGACGGGTCAGGGCCAACTGTCCAGTCATCAAAAACCTATACTGGCACCGAAACGGATAATGACAGACAGAAAGTCAAAATAGTGAAATGAATCATATCGAGATAAGTGTCTCCGAAACAGAAAATAAGTAAAATCCCTGAGCAAAGGGACAGCAGATGGGCCTGATGAAGTGACTCCACGCGAGTGTGCGACAGATCTTCCTCCTCTTGTAGCGGCAGCCCATCACAAGTAGCTGAAGCAACGCTGCGTTCCTAGTGATTGAAAAAATGAGCGAGACACCCTCTGCTTTTAAGAACGGTCGACGAAAAGCTGCACACAATTGGCGTAAATCTGTTTCTGTAGGAATCAACAAGGATTCCACAAACAACGATGGTATGAAATCCAACCCGCTCAGTTCTTCTTAGAACTGTTGATATTTTTAAAAATATCGGGATGTGATGTACTGATATTAAAAAAAAAATTATCTGCTCTCTATATTCGAGAAAAAGTATAGATATAACGTCGGAAAAAATTTCGACGTACCGGCCCATAAAAATATCGTCCTCAATATACTACTGGTTTTAGAGCTGTATATTTAAGTCAGAGACAGCAAAAGACTTGGAAGAGCAGTTGAACGGAATGGACAGTGTCTTGAAAGGAGGATATAAGATGAACATCAACAAAAGCAAAACGAGGATAATGGAATGTAGTCGAATTAAGTCGGGTGATGCTGAGGGAATTAGATTAGGAAATGAGGCACTTAAAGCAGTAAAGGAGTTTTGCTATTTGGGGAGCAAAATAAATGATGATGGTCGAAGTAAAAAAGATATAAAATGTAGACTGGCAATGGCAAGGAAAGCGTTTCTGAAGAAGAGAAATTTGTTAACATCGAGTATAGATTTAAGTGTCAGGAAGTCGTTTCTGAAAGTATTCGTATGGAGTGTAGCCATGTATAGAAGTGAAACATGAACGATAAATAGTTTGGACAGGAAGAGAATAGAAGCTTTCGAAATGTGGTGCTACAGAAGAATGCTGAAGATTAGATGGGTAGATCATATAACTAATGAGGAGGTACTGAACAGAACTAGGGAGAAGAGGAGTTTGTGGCGCACTTGACGAGAAGAAGGGACCCTTGGTAGGACATGTTCTGAGGCATCAAGTGATCACAAATTTAGGATTGGGGAGCAGCGTGGAGGGTAAAAATCGTAGAGGGAGACCAAGAGCAGATTCAGAAGGATGTGGGTTGCAGTAGATACTGGGAGATGAAGAAACTTGCACAGGATAGGGTAGCATGGAGAGCTGCATCAAACCAGTCTCACGACTGAAGACAACAACAACAACAACAACAACAACATATTTAAGTCCTGATTTATTATTACATACTCTATACATCAACAAACTAGGAGCCTGCCTGTCTCCGTTAAAGCAATAATTGAGAGGAAAACTACGCCACGTTCACGCATGGCCACAACCATTTTGCTAACAATGGTAACTGCACGTAAGTGGCACAATAAAAAGTGTGCGATGGGTCAGTCGTTCGGTTTCGTCACGTATCGTATATATCTCGAACATTTCATGTCGACTTCCCTGTTTTACTCTTTTTTTCATTTCTGAAAACGCCAGCAATCTAGCAGTTGTAGTGTCAAAATTGCGTTGTGATGTTAAACGTTGCAGTTTCTGCTGGTTGCGCCAACATTTCTCCTCACACGTCTCCGCCCACCGCAGAGACAAGTCTTGTCATTCAGATTTTTGTTCATCATTTTCAGAAACCTTTTGCGAAGAATGGCAATTTGAAGAAATAGCACACTAGTTGCATTAATTTTTTTTAACGAAGCTGGTGTGCTATCTCTTTACATCGGAAATCTTGTTATTCCATTAGCATCGCCGCCCCACAGTGCAATCGAACATCTTCTTTTGTGCCACATATGTTTGCTTCCCACAGTCGAAGAGAAAGATTGGACACGATGAAAGCTCAAGAGCGCGGGATTAGCCGAGCGATCTTAGGCGTTGCAGTCATGGACTGTGCGGTTGGTCCCGGCGGAGGTTCGAGTCCTCCCTCGGGCATGGGTGTGTGTGTTTGACCTTAGGGTAATTTAGGTTAAATAATGTGTAAGCTTACGGACTGTTGACCTTAGCAGTTAAGTCCCATAAGATTTCACACACATTTGAACATTTTTTGAAAGCTCAAGAAGTAGTATGACTCCTTACTACAGCGAAAGTAAAATTATGTTCTCCCCCCAATTTGAAAAGAACTACTTCAAATAAGTACCGAAAACTGTGAAAATATATAATTAAAAATAAATATATCGGCATTCGACATTGTCACCTTGATATAGATATATGATTAAATCAGGAGTGAACGTCGCTGATGTATATCGATGTGTTTTTGGAAACTATCAATATATCGATACTTTGTGTACATCACTAGTTCTTCCACGAAACCCAGAAAGCAATAGGCGCCAGTGCCGACTTCAGTGCTACGTTTCTTGATTTCCGGTCGGTGTTCGACACAGTTCTGTTCTGTCGCCCAGTGAACAAAATACCAGCCTGCGGACTGCCACACTAGTTTTGTGACTGCAGTATCGAATTCCCAGAACATGTAACACAGCATGACGTTCTTACCGCCGGCCGCGGTGGTCTAGCGGTTCAGGCGCTCAGTCCGGAACAGCGCGACTGCTACGGTCGCAGGTTCGAATCCTGCCTCGGGCATGGATGTGTGTGATGTCCTTAGGTTAGTTAGGTTTAAGTAGTTCTAAGTTCTAGGGGACTGATGACCACAGATGTTAAGTACCATAGTGCTCAGAGCCATTTGAACCATTAACATTCTTACCGAACACAAATCCTTAGACACAAATCTTCGTTGATCCATCGAGTCTGTGTCGCCTGGCCACCAAGAGCTGTTGCAGGACGTTTGATTCACGGATCCAGTTATATGGCTCCTTCGGTGTATAGCGATTTTACGACTATGACGAGTGGGGCCTGAAGATGGCATCAATGTAATGCCGAAACTGGTAGCACATAGAAGTTCATAAAATAAAATAAATTTCTACGGTACATACGGTTGTTGGTAAATTATTGCATCAAGAAGTTAGACACAAATGTATCTTCTGGCGTACACCAAAGGAGTGTTGTATGCTACAGTTCACAAGGTACAGACGTGATCTGGTGGATAAGATAGAAGGCTACGCGAATGGTGCCGTGGTAAATAGAGACGTTGCAACACTAGAAAATTGTAGGGTGACCCATGCTTAATGTAGGTGTTAGCAGTTGACCCTCCATCTTCACGCTACCAGCTGCCGCCACCAAGCACAGACGCTCTCTTTCCTGAGTATCTTGGCGCATCGAGCGGAAGCCATTTCGGAAGCTGAAAAGCTGCCGAAAGAACTGCGCCACTTACAGAAAGTGTTAAAAGTAAACAGCTGTAACAACCAAAAAATTTCGCAAATCATTTCACGGAAGAATCCTAAGGTAGAGACCCCCGAGTAGGACACGAAGAATCTTCCGTTTATGCTGCACTGTGACTCAGTAACAGGAAAGATTAGCGGGCTTTGAATGAGGCACAAAATCGATTCAGTATCCAGCCAAAATTGGACTACTCGCGAGAACTGTGAAAGATGATGTAGGCTTCAGACCGCCAGGAGTGTATAAAATACCGTGTGGGTGTGGGCAGTTTTATGTCTCTCAGACTGGTCGTGCTGTTGAACAGCACCGTATAGGACACGAAGTATTTCCGCCTAGAACTCAGCGGTAGCAGAGCATGCTCTTGGAAACTTACACCAAAATACGCCCGACGAAAGATCTTTTGTTAAACGGACGTATGGTTTCAAATTATACAACCGTTATACTGTTATCAGTCACTGTTTATTTAACCCCACGACGGGTTTAAATCTCCATCATCACGTGGATACTATCCTTGCACCTAATAGTTTCCAGACGCCATATTTGTTTACAAGATATGACAGTATACATGTGATATGTTATGTCAGTAAAAGGAACCTGTGACCACTAGAGGTACTCTACTTTACCTATTTTATTTTGGCCGTTAGATTTGCGGGACATATTGTTACTGAGATAGGGATGTAGACGAAGCGATCCAGATAAAAATTGCTATCAAAATAATCAATACAGACGGCGTTCTGCAGTTAAGCACAGCTTGGGACCCGGCGGTCGCGCTACCAAAACATTACGCTATATGGTGATCGATGGGCACCAGTGACGTCACAGTCCATAACGCTGCTACATAAAGATCGCAACAGCAATCATAAGACAGTTACCGTTTGACAATGGTCGGTGAACACTCGGCCGAAAGCTCGTGGTTTTGTAACCACTTCGCACGGCTGGAAGCTAGGGAAAATTCTGTCAGTACGTATCGCCGTGAAACTATGCGCTTGTACATTCCGAGAGTGTGCATTCCAGCAGCAGTCAACCAGTAGCTGACATCCTCCTACATATGTCTTACAAGAAGGCTTTGAAGGTAAAATTAGGAAGCTTTGACCATATACTGAGGTTTTCCGCATACCATTCGAAACTGCAACAGGAAGTAGGGTATGTGACAGTGGCGCACAAACTACACTCCGCCACACGCTATAAGGTGACTGGCGAGTAGAAAGACAGAACATCAAAGTTTGTATTTAAAAAGATGAATTGAACCCATCGATACGTGACGTTGGCTTTGATCCGAGACCTGATGAAGTATTGTGTGACATCATACGTGCGCACAGTGTGGTGGAATAGGACACTGGAAACATTTATTTTGCTTCAGTATTCTTATTTGCCATGTTTGTAGCTTATAAGCTACACTAACGCTTGACGATGCTTCTCCACCCAGAAAGAACAGCTCGAGTAAACCTAATATATATTGAACAATCTACCACAAATGAGTCAGTAAGACTACAAGTGGATGGCATACAGCTAGACCCAGAAGTGCTTATGTTTGGTAACCTGAAATGTCGTTGTTCAACCAAGCTCATTCTATGACATGCCTCTGAATGAAATGGAAACATGAAAACCTTTAACATGGTGCACCATCAACATGTTAGTAAGCTTCAGTGTCTAAAGCAACCCATCTCCAGGACTTAGTATGTCATATCGTGAAATTTCAGCTCTGACACTAAAACTAACAACCAGTTGAACATTGGGAACAATACTTCCCAACGCCATCTGAGACCTCCAAAAATCTTATTCGACGCATTCTTTGTCAGTGTTGCGTGGATTCCTGCTCGTCTCGAATTATACCAGTACCATAAGTCCTTGAATGTCATTCCCGTCCCTACCAGCATAGTCTTCCAGCTAATTGAGTTTTCGCCCCTTCTCGGTTTCCTAGAACACCTCCAGAAATCTTGTACATCCTGCAAACTTTATATCCAAAATCCCGTTAAGAAAAAGCAAGTACTATTCATAGGATCTGTCGACCTAGAAAAAACGTTGCACAATGTAAGATGTGCAAGATGTTCGAAATTCTGAGAAAAACAGGAGTATGCTGTGGGGAAAGACGGGTAATATGCAACATGAAAAAAAAAAAAAAACGAGAGGAAACAATAAGAATGAAAATGAGGAACAAATTGCTCAGAGTAAAAAGGGTTTGAGACAGGGATAAGGTCTTACGCCCCTCCTGTTCAGTCTATACATCGAAGAAGCACGGACGGAAATCAAAGAAATACTCAAAGAGGGGTTTAATATTCGGGGTGAAAGAATATCAGCGATAAGATTCGCTGATGGCAGTGCTATCTCTACTTAAAGCGAGGACCAATTACAGGACGTATTGAATGGAATGAACAGTTTAATGAGTACAGAATAAAGACTGAAAATAAACAGAAGAAAGACGAAAGTAACAAGGAGTAGTAGGAACAAAAAAGCGAGAAAATTAAGATTAGATTTGGGGATCACGAAGTAGACGAAGTTAAGGAATTCTACTACCTTGGAAGCAAAATACCAGAGACAAAAATGGAATAAAAACAGTCTCAATAGCGTTTTCAGAATTTTACTCATTAGCAACCGGTTTCGGCCATTTTCTCAGACCATCTTCAGGCTTTTCCCCGCCGTTATTGGCTGCTGGTGGCATCAGACGAAGCGAGATCCATAGAAGTAAGGATGTCACGGCTTACGCCTACGGATCTCGCTTCGTCTGATGCCACCAGCAGCCAGTAACGGCGGGGAAAAGCCTGAAGATTTAAGGAAGGGGCCGAAACCGGTTGCCAACGAGTAAAATTCTGATAACGCGATCGAGAGTGTTTTTATTTGATTTTTAAAATTTTGTGCCGATGGCTGCTTTGCTCCACTTACAGAATGCTTTCTAAAATTTTAAAATATCACAGGATGGACGAAGGAAGGAGGACGTAAAAAGTAGACTAGGACAGGTAAAGAGAGCTCTAGCCAAGAGAAGTGTACTAGTACCAAACACAGACCTTTACTAGGGGGAGACATTTTTGGGAATGTACATTTGGAGTACAGCATTCTATGATAGTGAAACGAAGTGAATCGAACCGTTTGAGATGTGGTGCCGCAGAAGGGTACTGAATATTAAATAGACATATCGGATAACGGAGGAGGTTCTCTGCAGAACAGGAGTAGAAAGACACGTATGGAAAACACTGACAACAAGAAGGTTCAAAAATGGTTCAAATGGCTCGGAGCACTATGGAACTTAACTTCTGAGGTCATCAGTCTCCTAGAACTTAGAACTACTTAAACATAACTAACATAAGGACAGCACACACATCCATGCCCGAGGCAGGATTCGAACCTGCGACCGTAGCAGTCGCGCGGTTCCGGACTGAGCGCCTAGAACCGCTAGACCACCGCGGCCGGCAGTAGGAGCCGGTAGAAACTCCATGGGGAGAATAAGACATGCTAGAAACGAAACACTTCAGACAGTAACGAAACGGTACTTCGTTCTCGCGTCGTATTCGTTACTCAGCAACGAATACGTACGATGTCCAACAGCTCTGCAGTGGAAGTCATCGACACTGTACTCATTCGTACATGTGACACCTCAGTGGCTCGTAACAGCAACTGGAAAATAGAGCAAAACACAGTAGATAATTGTCGCTGTCTGTTTTCCGTGAAAGGCTTTCACGCTGGTGAGGGCGTGTCGGCAAGGTGATAAGGGCGCTAGTAGCCTCAGAACGGAAGTCTCTCGACGCCTGCCCTATCAGTGCGCTATATCAGGAAACTGCCCTTTTCCTCATGACGCACTTCCTTTCAAGGTGTACTTGAGTCGCTGTGTGTTTCATGTCACGCTAATTACCGCTGTAAACATACAAGAAGGTAGGTTATAACGTTCCACCGACCGCGTACTCATTAAAAGAGAGAGAGACTCTCACACTGGGCGAGGAAGCGAAAGGGATAGGACTGTGGTCTGTTCAGTGGAAGCGGGGCGCATACGACTGATGTGATGCAGAGAAATCACAAAAGACCTAAATCTGCAGGTTCGGACGGCTTGAAATCCTGTTCCTTTCGAAGGCAGATACAGTGTTGAAAGCGCTACCGCATCGCACTAGGTGCCACAGACCAAGTGCGAAATACTTGACAGTTATTCTACCGACCTCGGATGAAACAATAATTTTCATCGACAGTGCAAGGTGCATTGCACCCTACAACACGATACCCTAGCAGAAAAATTGACCCATCACGCGAAAAGCCACGCATAACGCTATAATACGGGGAATTGTGCATATAGTATACACGTCATAAACGTGCCTACTATCCGTAATTTTCCTATAATGTTACTTCTTTTACAGGATTTGGCCGTCGTATATGACTAATGGATATGGAAATCAGACTATTAGTTCCTTTGCCTAAGAGTTTTCTAGCTGTCAGAAAGAAGTTTGAAGGTGGCAGGGGTAAAATACCGGGAGCGAATGGCTATTTACAATTTGTACAGGAAAGTTTGAGGTTCGCCGATGACATTGTAACTCTGTCAGAGACAGCAAAGGACTTGGAAGAGCGGTTGAATGGAACGGACTGTGTCTTGAAAGGAGGATATAAGATATACATCAACAAAAGCAAAACGAAGAAAATAAGGTAATGCTGAGGAAATTAGATTAGAAAATGAGACACTTAAAGTAGTAGATGAGTTTTGCCATTTGGACAGAAAAATAGCTGATGGTGCCCAAAGTAGAGAGGATATAAAACGTAGACTGGTAATGAGAAGGAAAGCGTTTCTGCAGAAGAGAAACAAGAAGAGAAATTTGTTAACATCGAGTATAGATTTAAGTGTCAGGAAGTCTTTCCTGAAAATATTGGAATCGAGTGTAGCTAAGTTGTTTTTGTTGTGATGTTCAGTCCTGAGACTGGTTTGATGCAGCTCTCCATGCTACTCTATCCTGTGCAAGCTGCTTCATCTCCCAGTACCTACTGCAACCTACATCATTCTGAATCTCTTTAGTGTATTCATCTCTTGGTCTCCCTCTACGATTTTTACCCTCCACGCTGCCCTCCAATACTAAATTGGTGATCCCTTCATGCCTCAGAACGTGTCCTACCAACCGATCCCTTCTTCTAGTGAAGTTGTGCCACAAACTCCTCTTCTCCCCAATCCTATTCAATACCTCCTCATTAGTTATGTAATCTACCCATCTAATCTTCAGCATTCTTCTGCAGTACCACATTTCGAAAGCTTCTATTCTCTTCTTGTCCAAACTGTTAATCGACCATGTTTCAGTTCCATGCATGGCTACACTCCATACAAATACTTTCAGAAAAGAATTCCTGACACTTAAATCTGTACTCGATGTTAACAAATTTCTAAGTATGGAAGTGAAATATGGGCGATAAACAGTTTAGACAAGAAGAGAATAGAATTTTTTGAAATGTGGTGCTACAGAAGAATGCTGAAGATCAGATGAGTGGATCACGTAACTAATGAAGGAGGTACTGAGTAGAATTGGGGAGAAGATAAATTTGTGGTACAACCTGACTAGAAGAAGGGATCGGTTGGTACGACACATACTGAGTCTTGAAGGGATCACCGATTTAGTGCTGGAGGGAAGCGTGGGGGATACAAATTGTAGATGGAGACTAAGAGATGAATACAGTAAGCAGATTCAGATGGATGTAGGTTGCAGTAGTTACTAGGAGATGAAAAGTCTTGCGCAGGATAGATTAACATGGAGAGCGGCATCAAACCAGTCTCTGGACTGAAGACCACAACAACAGAAAGAAACGTAGTAAAAATGAAATAATACTGAATCCAGGACCTTGTGTACCAAGTTCATTAAGTGGTTTGTCTAATGGATTTACGGGCATCATCCTATCTAGATGAATAAATGGATAAGTTTCAGAAAAGCAGAAGAAGTAAATCTGGCCTACTTTCCTGCTGTTCGCTAACAAAACTTCACAAATAAATATAACTTTTCAGGATATGGTTCTGAGAAAGACGCAGCAATCTTTTAGCTACTGCACACAGATACATACATGGTTTTGATCGAGAAAGGCCACGAATTTTCACTCACCACTATGTGCTAAGAAAAATTTGGCCAGCGGGGACTTCTAAGTTTGCATTTTGTATAACCAACAATTTAAATACTCAAATATAAAATAATGCACGCATTTAAATTTATCAATACACTTTGTTTGTACGTTTCTCTAAACAAATGATCTATCAAAAACCAAAGTTAGAGTGTGGTCACTTTACATTCAGTATTTTTATACAACCCTACTTCAGTGTTACTGAGCCACACAAGCAATTTTCTTTTCATAACTTTTTGTGGTTTGCTAAATATCATTCATAACTGAAAGAATTTAGTCTTTACTTCATTCAAAACTTAAATAAGCAAAACCTCAGTATTTATGCACGACAAGTTCATCCTTTTAGCAAAACGTATTTACTGACTTTTACTTTACTTATTACCGCAAAGATGGTAAGAATATTATAAGCGTTAAATGTGTCTGAAAACATCTACTTCAGCACTTAAGCAAAATTTCGCTTCAACACTTCTACTACATAAATCATACAGTACCTTTACCTCCTCTTTGAAAGTTAGTCCACAGCAATTATTTTCAGACATTTATTCAGAGATGAAAATTAGTGCTTGTAGATAGTGAATAAAGTCACTTATAATGTTTTTATAACAGGTTTACTCGGAATAATCAAATACTGGGAATGGACCCTATATAGGTGAATGATAGGAATATAGTAATTAGGTGAAGCAATTTTTATGTTTAACACAATAGTTATTCAAAAAAGATAATTTTGAATTAATGGTTTACACTTCTCAAATTCTAATTATACAGTTCGTTGCCTGCTGGCTGCAGTAGTTGGGTGTGGCGGATAGTAATGGCGGTTACACTACCCATGGTATGGCGTACAAGTTTCTTGAAGTATGGGCTAATTAATTATTCTTGGCGTCGTTTTAACGTCCATAACATAGCCCAACAACTTGTACCAAAGCCGTAATAATTCAGCAGTCGTCACGCGAGACTACTGTGCAACTGTTTCCAGGCAAGGCATCGCCTGCTCCGTCCGAGCGTTGCGTCTTCCATTGCTGCCTACAGACTGTTTCCTCTCGTTTCCGCTCGCTCTACAGGCAGCGCTCCAAAAACCCAAGCCACCTTTTACGCTCCCCACAATAACTTCCGTACAGCACAAGAACACTCCATCTTTTAACTTATCTTACGTGCGCCCCCGGTAGCTGACTAGCCGGCACGGTAGCTCAGCGTGTTCGGTCAGAGGGCTGCGTGCTCTCTGTAATAAAACAAACTGAGTCAAAGAATCCACGATGAATTTGAACGGATGTCTTGTGACTACCGCCCAGACCAAACGCAACGAACAATATCGAACAAAATGAATTTTTAAAAAAAAAGTGGTCAGCGCGACAGACTGACAATTCTAAGGGCTCGGGTTCGATTCCCGGCTGGGTCGCAGATTTTCTCCACTCAGGGACTGGGTGTTGTGTTGTCCGAATCATCATCATTTCATCCCCATCGACGCGCAAGTCGCTGAAGTGGCGTCAAATCGAAAGACTTGCACCAGGCGAGCGGTCTACCCGACGGGAGGCCCTTGTCACACGCCATTATATTTACTTATCCTAAGCGTGTTCCATTATACAAATGACAACTTGCGCAAATACATAAAATTACATACACCAACATTTTCATTTCATTAATCCATGACGAAATAGTATTTAGTAAATTACGCATTTCACGTATTTCTTTACATAAGTTACAAACATACATTATCCAAACACTCTAACATCACGCATATCGCACTTTCCATATGGTCCTTGCATATAACAGTTGTATTATGACAAACGTTGAAGAGAAAAAAATTATAAATTAGATGACTGATTGAATAATAGTGTTATAAGCAGAATTAAGAAATTTATTTTGACCTTCATTTCACTTAACATAAGTACAGTGATAATGTATGAATAATTGAACAGAAAATAAAGTTTTACTAGTCTCTGTAAAAGAATAAGTCATAGCCTATGAGAAGAATATAATAATTCCAATTCCAAAGAAAGCAAGTGTTGACAGATGTGAAAATTACCGAACTATCAGTGTAATAAGTCACAGCTGCAAAATACTAACACGAATTCTTTACAGACGAATGGAAAATCTGGTAGAAGCCGACCTCGGGGAAGATCAGTTTGGATTCTGTAGAAATATTGGAACACGTGAGGCAATACTGACCCTACGACTTATCTTAGAAGAAAGATTAAGGAAAGGCAAACCTACGTTTCTAGCATTTGTAGACTTAGAGAAAGCATTTAATTATGTTGACTGGAATACTCTCGTTCAACTTCTAAAGATGGCAGGGGTAAAATACAAGGAGCGAAAGGCTATTTACAATCTGTACAGAAACCAGATGGCAGTTATAAGAGTCGAGGGGCATGAAAGGGAAGCAGTGGTTGGGAAGGGAGTGAGACAGGGTTGTAGCCTCTCCCCGATGTTGTTCAATCTGTATATTGAGCAAGCAGTAAAGGAAACAAAAGAAAAATTCGGAGTAGGTATTAAAACCCATGGAGAAGAAATAAAAACTTTGAGGTTCGCCGATGACATTGTAATTCTCTCAAAGACAGGAAAGGACTTGCAAGAGCAGTTGAACGGAATGGACAGTGTCTTGAAAGGAGGATATAAGATGAACATCAACAAAAGCAAAACGAGGATAATGGAATGTAGTCGAATTAAGTCGAGTGATGCTGAGGGAATTAGATTAGGAAATGAGACACTTGAAGTAGTAAAGGAGTTTTGCTATTTGGGGAGCAAAATAACTGATGATGGTCGAAGTAGAGAAGACATAAAATGTAGACTGGCAATGGCAAGGAAAGCGTTTCTGAAAAAGAGAAATTTGCTAACATCGAGTATATATTTAAGTGTCAGGAAGTCGTTTCTGAAAGTATTTTTATGGAGTGTAGCCATGTATGGAAGTGAAACATGGACGATAAATAGTTTGGACAAGAAGAGAATAGAAGCTTTAGAAATGTGGTGCTACAGAAGAATGCTGAATATTAGATGGGTAGATCACATAACTAATGAGGAGGTATTGAATAGAATTGGGGAGAAGAGGAGTTTGAGGCACAACTTGACGAGAAGAAGGGACCGGTTGGTAGTACATGTACTGAGGCATCAAGGGATCATATATTTAGCGTTGGAGGGCAACGTGGAGGGTAAAAATCGTAGAGGGAGACCAAGAGATGAGTACACTAAGCAGATTCAGAAGGTTGTAGGCTGCAGTAAGCACTTGGAGGTAAAGAAACTTGCACAGGGTAGGGTAGCACGGAGAGCTGCATCAAACCAGTCTCAGGACTGAAGACAACAACAACAACAAAGAAACGTAGCAAAAGCAGACTCTTCATCATATCAGTGAGGACGATTCGATAATGTACACGGCACAGTCACATTAATGTGACCGCTGCCTATGCTCGACGTCAGCGTGCAATTACCACTCACATACGACAGATGGCAGCACTAGCAGTGGAGGGTATATATGGTGTGTCGCGGGGACATGGACAATAGTGCAGTTGTAATGCGGAAATGGAGAGATTTATCTAACGACGAGAGGGGCATGACCACTGGCTTTCGAGCCGAGCGTGGAACCATTTCCGTAACGGTTAAGTATGCCGTATACCGTGCATGGCAAATGGTACTATTCGGACAGGTCCGAAGGCAGTTGTGGTGCACCATGGGACATGGATGACAGGGTCAATTTATCCAAATACGCTGTACAATGGGAGGTGTGTAGATCATACACATGTTCTCTCATACTGTGACCGAGCGAGGAGGTGCAGTGGTTAGCACCAGGACTTGCATTTGGGAGGACGTCGGTTCAAACCCGTGTCCAGATGGCCAACCGGATGTAAGTTTTCCGTGATTTCTCTAAATCGCTCCAGGCAAATGCCGATATCGTTCCTTTGAAAGGACATGGCTGATTTCCTTCCCCAACCTTGACACAAATCGAGCTTGTCCTCCGTCTCTAATGACCTCGATGTAGGCGGGACGTTAAACAAAATCATTCCCCTTTTTCCTCAGACTGCGCCTCAAATTCACGTATCCACTACTGGAAGCAAACCAGAATTAACCTAAATCTTAAAAAAATGAGGTAGACTTGTAAACTTCACACTATATGTTTCTGTATGGAACGTAGCCCTAATTTACCTCCCATTGTTTAAAGAAAAGTCTGCGTATAACCCACAAACTGTTATCTAACTGAAACTCTTATGCTAAACTCGTTCTAGACAGAACGTAACTTGAACAGAACTGTATTTTTCTGAACACTACTAGTTTTTACATTAAATGCGTAACTGAAGTAAAACAATTATGTGGCGCTAATCAAAATTTTCACTTGCATCGCATCATGGCAACATTGTTGCAGATTTTTCGAAAGCACAACAGCAAACAGCAAGCAGGCAGCTAAGCTAGATTTCTAAACGATATTCAAACTGTTGCACACCATATGGTGCAAGATGGTAATGCTCAATGATAAACCTTCTTTAAAGAGTGTGATGGGGACAGTAACTACTCCCATGAAATGATATTCCGAGACATCGATTTTAGAATGAAGTACGTATTCAAAAAGACAGAATAAAATTTCGCGTGATCTTCAAACATAACGTTGGTCTGAGCAATAATATGATTAACAAAGTTAATAGTGATTTAAAAAGGATATAATGTTAACAGAGAATTTCTGTAAAAACCAAAACAGCTTGATCGTCACGCATGATTCAAGGAAAAAAGCCTTATTCAAAATTCATATTCCTTATGCCTGCCTTACTGTCCTTTACAATAAATCTTTCTTCATCTAACATATACAATCACAAGTCAACACAGCATAACTGAATACATCTATGACCTACCACACTTCAATTAAGAATGTATGAGACTACGCAGAGGCAAAGAGTTTGCCACAACAAGACCAAAGATTGTTTAACAGTAACATAACCTGCTCTCTCTCTCTCTCTCTGACGTGGACATCGATAACTTACAAAAATCAGAATGACATGCCCAGCTTATAGACCATCAAATCACTTGAAGGTGAGCATCCAGTGCTCGAAATGCGTCGGGCATTGGAATAAAATCACGATTGTGACTAAACACGGTTCTTCTTTAAATTCTTGTATGTTGTAGAATATGCCATTACGTAAAATGATAAAGATATTTTGGCCACTCTACATCGCCTTATGTACGAGGGGTCTTCAGAACTTGAGTTACTATGACCATTTCGCAACAAGAGCAGAGCATTGTCGGAGAAGAGTAAGTGTTTCCCGTTTCCCGCAGACAACGTTCCGCTGCGGTAGGGATAACAGGTGCATCAGAAAGTGCGAAAGGAATGGTGCGGCAACTGGGAACGTACTCCAGATTTGAAGTAGGCGTGACAGTACAGTTCTTTGTACAGTGAAGAGCCAAAGAAACAGGTACATATGCCTAATATCGTGTGGGGCCCCCGCGAGGACGCATAAGTGCCGCAACACGACTTGGCATGCACTCGACTAATGTCTGAAGTCGTGCTGGAGGGCATCGAAACCATGAACCCCGCACAGCTGTCCATAAATCCGTAAGAGCACGATGGGGTGGAGTTCTCCTCTGAACAGCACGTTCCAAGGCATCCCATATATGCTCAATAAGGTTCATGTCTGGGGAGTTTGGTGGCCAGCGGAAGTGTTTAAACTCAAAAGAGTGTTCCTGGAGCCACTCTGTAGCAATTCTGGACGTGTGGGGTGTCGCATTGTCCTGCTGGAACTGCCCAAGTCCGTCGGAATGCACAATCGACATGAATGGATGCGAGTGATCGGACAGGATGCTTACGCACGTGTCATCTGTCAGAGTCGAATCTAAACGAATCAGGGGTCCCATATCACCTCAGCTGGACACGTACCACGCCATTACAGAGCCTCCACCAGCTTGCACAGTCGCCTGCTGACATACAGGGTCTGTGGGTTCATGAGATTGTCTCCATACCCGTACACGTCCATCCGCTCGAAACAATTTTAAACGAGGTTCGTCCGACCAGACAACATGTTTCCAGTCATAAACAGCCCAATGTCGGTATTCACGGGCTCAGGCGAGGCGTAAAGCTTTGTGTTGTACAGTAATCAAGGCTACACGAATGGGCATTCGGCTCTGAATGCCCATATCGATGATGTTTCGTTGAATGGTTCGGATGCTGACGCTTGGTGATGGTGCAACATTCATTCCTTACCCCCATTCCATATTCACCTACTACGTTTCCTTCTCTTACTTTTCCTACTATCGAATTCCAGTCACCCATGACTATTAAATTTTCGTCTCCCTTCACTATCTGAAAAATTTCTTTTATCTCATCATACATTTCATCAAAATACAAAAATTACATATATAAAATTTTATGTGTCTTTTTCTATCATAATTAATTTAAGTAAATTAAACAAAATGACAGGCAGGCTGTAATCGCCATTGTGCGCAGGTTGCCCCATGTGGGCATTTGTATGTACTCGCTGCAGCAAGGACAGCTGTATTTGGTTACTGTTGGGCCGAAACTTGTTGCTAACGAATAAAAAGCTGAAAACGTAATCGAGACTGTTTTTACTTGATTTTTAGCATTTTATATCGATCGCTGCTTTGCTCCAGTTACAGAATGTTTCCTAGAAAATGAGGTCGTGACAAATAGCGTTCCATGTCAGCCTTGGAAGAAAACAGGAATAATGACTCAACTAACGTCATTTTCAGCGTTTTAGGGAAACGATAGTGGTGTCTATTCTAACAATACCACCACTAACAAAGTAGATTAGAAATCAGATTAATAATGTTGTTCATGCAGCATATGTTCGCTTTATCGGGCAACAACAAAACTATTGACTGTGGATGGTATCGTCAGAATCGAAATAATGAGGTCATTGTAAACGTCAGTAATTTGCCACTTATCTTGAATGGATTCCCACGTAGATTTCGTCGAAGTCGTTATGGCTCATCTTGTTGATTCTAGGGTGATTCCACTTTGGCTGCTAGAAGGTCCGGATCTGTATTTTAGCAATATTTGAAGACCTAACAAATGCGTTTTTCAGGAAATTCTTAATGATCAAACAATCCCAGATCAGAACAATGGCATGGTAGAAATAATTTTTGACTTGGTGTTCACGATCGACATTGTTAATAAACTTCTTGTAAATTCACATATACTTCTTAATTGTCACATCGTCAAGAAAACAGTTTTGTATCAATCTTCACACATTTAATTTCCACTTTCACCAAACACAAGACTTGACTGTTCTTTTACGAAGCGAAATAACAACATAACTTCTGCAATGTGAAACAAAGACTGCTCTGTGCGCATTTATGCCAACACGATTACAAGTAAGTCAAAGATTATGACAGTCTCACAGAAATGCATACACACAAGAACCATATCACTGTAATACAGGGTGATTCAAAAAGAATACCACAACTTTAAAAATGTGTATTTAATGAAAGAAACATTATATAACCTTCTGTTATACATCATTACAAAGAGTATTTAAAAAGGTTTTTTTTCACTCAAAAACAAATTCAGAGATGTTCAATATGGCCCCCTCCAGACACTCGAGCAATATCAACCCGTTACTCCAACTCGTTCCACACTCTCTGTAGCATATCAGGCGTAACAGTTTGGATAGCTGCTGTTATTTCTCGTTTCAAATCATCAATGGTGGCTGGGAGAGGTGGCCGAAGCACCATATCCTTAACATACCCCCATAAGAAAAAATCGCAGGGGGTAAGATCAGGGCTTCTTGGAGGCCAGTGATGAAGTGCTCTGTCACGGGCTGCCTGGCGGCCGATCCATCGCCTCGGGTAGTTGACGTTCAGGTAGTTACGGACAGATAAGTGCCAATGTGGTGGCGCTCCATCCTGCTGAAATACGAATTGTTGTGCTTCTTGTTCGAGCTGAGGGAACAGCCAATTCTCTAACATCTCCAGATACTGTAGTCCAGTTACAGTAGCACCTTCGTTCTCGGCCGTCCAGAACTTTTCCCTTTGCACAAACACCTATTCTCTGTAAACTGTTTATACCAACGTTTAATACACCACCTACGAAGAGGTTTAACACCATACTTCGTTCGAAATGCACGCTGAACAACTGTCGTCGATTCACTTCTGCCGTACTCAATAACACAAAAAGCTTTTTGTTGAGCGGTCGCCGTCTTAGCATCAACTGACGCTGACGCCTAGTCAACTGCGCCTCAAGCGAACAAATGTACAACTAAATGAAACTTTATAGCTCCCTTAATTCGCCGACAGATAGTGCTTAGCTCTGCCTTTTGTCGTTGCAGAGTTTTAAATTCCTAAAGTTGTGGTATTCTTTTTGAATCACCCTGTATATAGATACATTGGAGTACCTATACATTAATAAAACCAAATGTGAATATTGTCACAAAAATATGTCTCTTACTTCGCAGAAAAGTAGTTCGATATTACTGGTATCGTGAACTGGGGTTGGAATGCCGTAATGGTCACGTAAATAAAGAACCATTACACTGTACAGTCGGGTCGGTATTTGACTTTATTCATATCGACTACGAACCCGATTTACTTATCTTCGCGAATAGAGAAGATGAATCGTAACCTAGACCAATGAGTGAAGCGATTAGGAAACTGCCTAAAAAGAATTTAGAACGACAAGTCAGCTGACAGAATCAAACAAGCCACGGCACCTGTCTTTTGATCCGTCAAGGAGCAGCGCGTACGGGGGAGGTCCCATAAGTACCCAGCCGGACCGAGAGATGGCAGTCGTCGTTGAAAAATATCTCTGGATCAGAAAATATACGATCTATGAATTTCATGTTTGAAGACGCCACATTGTTTAGTATATGTTTGGCAGCTTGGTGAACTTGTGAAAATGGAGATAATTGGTTGTCGTTATGTGATACAATTTTTTTTTTTTTTTAAAAAAAAGGAAGGCCTCAGCGCAACCAATGTTAAAGCTGAGCTAGATTCTACTTTGGCTGAGTCTGCTCCTGCGTTTGCAACAGTAAAATATTGGGTAGCTGAGTTTAAACGAGGCCGTACGATCTGCCAAGACGAGCATCGCAGTGCTCGACCAAGGGAGGTGAAGAATCCAAAAATAATGAAGAAAATCCACAAAGCGGTACCGGATGATCGTCGACTGAAAGTGCGCGAGCTAGCAGACATAGTAGGCATTTCCAAAAGTGCGGTACATCGCATATTATCCGAAAATTTGGACATGAGAAAACTGTGTGCAAGGTTTGTGCCGCGTTTGCTCACACTCGAGCAAATACAGTGTCGTGAAGATGTTTCAGTTGAGTGTTTAGCGAAGTTTCGCAGCAACAAAGCTCATTTTTTGCGCCGTTTCATAACCATGGATGAAAGTCCACGACTTCACTCCCGAGACAAAAGAACAATAAAAGGAATGGACACAAACTGGAGAACCTACTCCAAAGAAGGTGAAGACCGTTTCATCCGCAGGCAAGGTCATGGGGTCGGTGTTCTGGGATGCGCGTGCTTAGTTTTCATTGACTACCTGGAAAAACTATCAACGTCGAGTATTATGCGATCTTATTGCAACGTTTGGGGGAAGAAATCAAGCAAAAACGGCCATATTTAGCCAAGAAGAAAGTGTTGTTTCTTCAGGACAATGTACCAGCTCACTAGTCCGTTATTGCAATGTTTGTTCTTTGAGGAAACTGTGTGAACGGAATCCATGCACTTTGCAATTCAGCATTTCACATATATCTAAAATATTGCTAGATATGAATGCCCCTGTAACCACTGAGCAATTTAGCATTTATCACATGCGCAGAATACTGCTAGAAGTGAATGCACCTGACAGCGACAAAAAATACGTGTGTATAACGACAGAAAGTATTCTGAACGCCGAATCATGTGATTTGTCTGACACTTAACCATCTAAATAGTAATCTATTTCGTTAACAGTTTCGAACATTGCTCTAAAGAAGTTCTGTCGACGCGGTATTAGTGGTTTGCTGCTTGACACAGTGAAGTCGATGAAATATCTCGGCGTAATATATGGGAAAAAGCTGTAGCTTGAGAATGTCTTTATTCTATCACACGACTAGTTCCGCTGCCTCATTACCGCCATCTTCAGACCCCGCCACTGCCAAAAGATCATTCGATTTCCTTGGTGCACTTACTGTGGGATCTTTGCTACTAGCACACGTGGCCTAGCTTTCATCAGGAATCTATACTCGACACTCTGTTGTCTCCAATTAAACTGCCTACTCTTTTGGCAATGGGGGGGCCTGAGGATGGCGGTAATGTGCCGCCGAAACTAGTGGTGTGATAGAATAAAGACAGTCTCAAATACAGCTGTGGTGGTACTTTTTCTCATTAAATCATCAGCTGCAGTCCCTCGTCCATTGAATAAGATGGGCATCCATGAATCTAGGTGTAATGTGGCAAGCTATATGAAATGGAACGAACACGTAATATCAGTTGTAGGGCAGGCGAATGGTCGGCTTCGGTTTATTGGAAAAATTCTAGGAAAGTGTAAGTCATCTATAAATGGAACCGAAATTAATCACTTGTATGACACATTCTTTAGTACTGCTCGATTGTTCCCCACCCCCCTCCCAGGTCGGATTCACGAAAGAATCAAATCAGTTCAGACGCTAGTTGCAAGATATCTCACCAAAAGGTTCGATCAAGAAAAAGCTCCGTGTAGTGATATAGTAATATCTGGAGGGAAGAAAATATTCTTTTTGCGAAACGCTGTTGAGAATCACTGAGAGTGTATTGTCTGTGTTTGACAGAGTCTGTATAGTTCGGTGGAAATGTCCTTCAGGCATGCATGCGTTCACCTGCATCGATCTATACAGACACTGTCAAATGCAGACAATACTGTAACTGTATTTCATGCCAAACCAGCGCAAACTGACGAGAAAAACCTTGTCTCGACCCGCGCAAGGATCACATGAATGGTGTACCACCAGGAAGGAACGTAACCACTATGACACATGGAGATTAGGGCGATACGGGAGGGGGAGGGGGGGGGCGTGCACGAATAGCCGAAGTGGACAACCTGCACGGTAGCACAGCGTGTTCTGCCAGGGGGTTAGCTGCCTTCTGTAATAAAAAAAAAAAAAAAACTGAGTTAGTGGATCAGTGATGAACATGAACAAGCGTCATGCGACGTCTGTCCCGAACAAACAGAACGAACAATAACGAACAAAATGAGATCTACAAAAAAAAAAAGGGGTTAAGGGGCACGCTTGTGACAAGCGGGAAATCCGGGTTGGAGTCCCGACACTGCACAAATTTTCATGTCCCTACACTAAACCCGTACAGCCGATCTAATATCGTTTTCGGAATTTGCAAATACAGTTCATAATATCATAACTGTTGACAAAGTTCAGTGAACCGGCATTTGCGACAAACTCCGAAACTACACTCCACTGCCACCAACATACGTCTCGCGTAACGACGGCGAAGAAAAAAATAAGAGGGGCTCGTAGGGAGCCAAACAGACAGTCGTTTTTCACTCGCTCAGTTTGCGAATGGAACAGCAATGGTACAGGGTACCCTCCGCCAAGCACCGTATAAGGAGTATGTACGCAGGTGTACATTGTTTGTTATTGACAATGAAACGTCCCCTTTGAACAATTATACATGACTGTGCTTAAACTGACACACAATATTTTTTTTTTAGCGCAACGCAATCTGCCTTTCAATAATCCCTACAAAAGAATGGCCCTGACTAACATTAACCTATACCTTTCACAAATCACTTACCTCACAAAAATCTTCGTTACTCGAACTACTGCAATACAGCGAGCGCCACTACTGCCAGCTAAATAAAAGATTCAAACTACGGAAGGCACTAACTACTGATAGGCATAGTTAGCAAATGAAAGATTTTGATAGAGAACAAATGATGTATTTACCTTAATAGTCATAATATGTATAGCAATTCATGACAGCCAGTCTTACAAATTTCAAAACTCCACCATCTCTCTCCCCACATCCACCACTGCTGGCGGCTCACCTCCAACTGCGCAACGCTACGCGCTGTTCACATCCAGCTGCCGCTGCCCAACACTACAATGGCAGACAACAATGCAAACTAGCCACAGACTGCACACAGCACAGCCATTGATTTTAATACAGAGCGCTACGTAACGTTGCCAGTAAGAAAACATAAACAGCCTACTTACATAGCCCCCATGCTCCGCACAAAAAATTTTACAAATTGTTTTGGGCAGTGGCCAATAATGATTTGATAAAATTTTTCATAATTACAATAACAAAGATATCAAATGCACACACTTATTGATACAATGTTGGTCAAAAGCTAAAATTTTCTCGCAGTCCATAAAGACAGTCCTGATCATTCATCACAGAAAAATAGCAGTGTTTTTCTCGAAGTCTGAGCAGTTGAAGAAAATGCACACGGAAGTAGTGGATTTCCATGCAGTCTTGAAGAAGTAGTGTTGTCCTTCCAACGAAAAGGCAGTGCTGACTCTTGACATGCAGACAGGTAATGGGCCACAACAGAGCAAACCCACAGCAGAGTCAGTCGAAGTTTGGAAGAATATTGGTAGGTAGGTCATCACAGAGTAGACCCACTGTAGTCCTTGTAGAGATGGCCAGCAGCCATCTGCTGCGACTGTGCAGGTGCACAATCACCATCGAAGAGTCTTGCGGAGAATATAGCAAGTCCATAAACCACCACTTGTGCACTCACACAGTTTTTGGAATTGTCCTTAGAACCAGCAATGCTGTTATCCAGTCCCTTGCTGAATTACTAACACACGTGCAAACACTAACAGTCCCTACTTCTCACATATTGTCCATATACTATGACCAACAGAAACGTGTGCAGTGAAATGGAACTTACAAGTTAATAATATGATGAACTGGCGTCAATTACAATTTTATAACACAAGAATACAATTACAAAGGTACAATATACATCACTAAAGAACATAACAAAACAGATAACATTTGTAGTACAGGCTTTACAAAAGAATAGAAATAAACATATACATCAGTGTTACAGGAATTATGACATGAGTACATACATAAAAGATCAGAATAACTTTCGAAACATCAACTTCACACATGAGCAACAAAACAGAACAGATAAATAATGTCCAAACATCTTTACAAAGTAAATAACATAGTATTAGAAAAATTCTACAACGTAACTCATATCAGCTAAACACATAAAGACAGGAAAAACACAAATATACAAGAGTACACAAACACATAGCAGAATAACAAAAAGAGGAAAAGGCAGGGTTTGTTTTCAGTGTAACATTTGGTACTGCAGTCCAACCTAAAACTTCATTCCATAGATCTTTCGTCTTATTTCAACATTTGTTTCCACCAAAAAAATCCTATCCAAGCATGCCTTCTGTATTTATATGTTCACATATTTCTTACCTCATTATTTATTTTCCATTATCTTACCTAATCATTTATTTCCAAGAAAATCCTACGTAAACCTGTTGTCCCTAAACTCTACTTTTTTGCTCATATCCTCTTTCAAAATACTTTTTTGGCCAAACCATTTTCTTACAGCTTCTCAATGCATTTCTTCCAATTCATCACAACTCGTTCTCTCATATAGCCTACCCCATCTTAAGCTAACTTAAATCTATTGAGCTCAGATGCTAAACTAAGGGACGAGACAATGCAGCAGCACAAAACAATTAACACAAACAGCAATGCCAAAAAAAATGGAAATTTGCAAAGCAAGCTACAGTAAATCTAAATTACCAAGCAATGCAACATTACAACTAATATGAGCCAATGTGCAGCAACAAGAAAAATAAATCAGTAGTAAAACTAGCTTAACAGAGTAATACAAAGTGAAATTTAGTGGCACTATGCCTGGCAAACAGCCGCAGCAAATGCAATAACTTATATCTAAACATGAGAAAGCTCAAGCAGAAAAAATATTATAGTAAAAATGGCCATGTTTAATACCTATGTCACATCTTAACACTAGAGTGATGCATCACGATAACTTACTCTACCAAAAAAATTACCGAGTAGTTGAAAAGAAAATTATGTATGCAGTTACTGTTATTAATCCCTTCTTATTGTTCTTTCCATTCCAAGTGCTCCGGATCATAAAATTATTTATTTAATAGATCTGTTGGCAGAAAGTGTTCACATTAGCAAACACATTTAATTTTATTTTATAAAACCAATGTTGCAACACAGCTGGAAACCAGATATCAAATGAAATAAGCAACTATGTACAAAGTAAAGCATAAAAATATCATTCAATAGTCATGTGACATTTCATAAGTTAGTAGAAATTCTCTCAACTCTCGTAGAAAGATGCTTGTCATAATCAGGTGTGCAGATGTAAGTATCTTTCCAACTAATGAGCGTGTCGTTTTTGCGATGCTTTCTGCAAAGGAATGTCAATAGCGAGGATAATGGCCTCCCCTTTTTTTTTTCTACCAGTGCCTCTGAAAAGGCACACACTAATGGCTTTTTCTCCAGGCGTCTGACACAGCTGGGTGCCCACAACGCATTACGTGCAGGTGGTCACTTAACTTTCTTACGGAAATATTTACGACAGCAGTTTCCGCTACAGTGACAGTCTCATATAAAAATATTTCACAGGTCAAGAATTTGTGTTACAAATCTGTAGAAACAAAATCCTATTGACATAACAGAGTCCAAAAAATTTTCGTTGGCATTGTAATACATTCACGCATTTACATACATTTCATAACTCTTAAAGTACGATTCTTGGTTTCCAACAACCTTTTTCACAAACCAGAGTCCCTAACCACTACTCATTATTCCTTACCTTATTCGTCGACACTTCTTCAATATTTCATCATAACAGATACGTAGCATACTCAAATAACTCATATAGCATCAGCTTATTGATCATAAACATACCACAAGAGCATAATACACATCGTCGTCGTAATAATGTCATAACACCTCAGTCAAATCTCAAAAACGTCGTAGCTTTCTGCAATAATTTCAAAACTTAAAAAAAATTCTCTGCTCATTTCAATAGTGTCATCTACCGCAAACGTACTTTAAAATCATGCTCCCTTACCAAATACATCATTCAACACTCTCATAGTATCACAATGGTTCCAAAAAAATATGAACAGTTCACAAAGTACAGACAAAATACAATTTCATAAGTGTGAAGTTATCCAACTGTGTAATTGCGTAAACATGTGTCACTGATGTAGTAAAAAAAAGTTTATCTCTCAGTTAAATGATCAGATAGCTGTGTAATTTGTGTGTTAGAGAAATATGGTACCGATGTGTAAAGTTGTATAAGCAAATACCATATTAGCTAGGGCTCCTTGTGCTTGCCAAACACATGGTACACAAAGTAAGCGTGTACCCCCGTGAGGATTAATGTAATTACACTCTCAGGTGTTACAGATTACAGCAATGGAATGAAATGTATCACGGAAAACTTTCTTTGTAATTCAAAAATCTTTAAAAATAAATGTTTTAAGTACAAAATCAATCACTGAAATGCGTGTCCTGTAGCGCTAAATGTGCATCTTGCTGTGAGATAATTCTGTTGAAGTGTCGTAGTTATCATCCTCTGTAAGCAAAGTTCTGCTGAAGTCAATGTACTCACCTCCTCATAAACAAAAGTGAGATGCTTTGCGTATAGATATCGTAGTTATTATGCTTATTGCCGTGATGAAGAAAGTACTATAATGTATTGTTGTGCTACGAAAAAGGCTGTCTCATTGTAGCTATACCACAAAAGTTACTACTAAAACATGTTTTACTTTCCAGAAGAATTCAGAAAAACTGTGCAGATATAAAACAGATACAGCGCAAAAGCAACATTGTAAATTGTCACTCATTAGTAGCATCGTGATAAAATCGTGTAGCTGTCACATAAACAAACCACTGTGTCATCTGGTATCTCACAGAAAGTAATTTAAATCCAGAATGTATTTTCAAGTAAACCAAAATGTTGCATTAAAATCTCATTAGCAGTACTGGTAAATGTTCTAAGTATGTGAGCCTTATAGTCGTTACGTAATCGTGCAACTAACAAGCAAGAATGTACACACACAATAACACTGTGTCGTCTCTTCACTATAACAATGCATTCGTAATTACTGTCTAAACATGTTCCCTAGGTTCTAGACTGGATAGTTAACTTCAAAACATTGTTGGATGTTAACAGTTTCTAAGTGTGACAAAGCGTACTAGAAACTTGAAGTGAAAAATTTTATAGCAAAGGCTGAAGTTAAAAATCAGATTATCTCTCAATAAACGGTTTTACATGTGAAAGGTGGTGCAATCCTTTACTCTTCATAGTACTCAGAGTTTCAACTTGAATGCAATTATCATGCGGTATACGTCGGTAAAGAATACTGGAATTTTTCTCAAGGTTAGCGTCAATGTTATTTTTCTCTGAGCAAGCCGGCGCACGTGGCTACCTGCGGTGCGAGTCATTTCTGTTTCTTTGTTGGCGCGCGCCGTTATTGGGACTAGGAGACCTAACTTCTACAATTTCACCTTGTCGAGAGGGCCCTGCTCTGTTTGAATCCCGCCAGTTCTGATGCAATTCAGGTCTGTCGTTACGATCATATCGTCTGTCGTCATGTCGGTAGATTCCATAGTTTCTTTCTTGTCGGTCACGTGGTGGAGAATTTCTCCCTGAATCGTAACTGCGCGCTGGACCGTTGCATCTAAAGTTATTCTTTCTCCCTTGATAGTAATTATTTTGGTTCCCATATTGTCCGTTTCTATGGTAATCTCTGTCATATTCATTACTATGGAAGTGCGATCTTTCTCTGTACCTATTATTCCGCCAACGGTTGTCATAAGGGTGGTGTCTTTTTTGGTCACGATTTGCGTTGTAAGAATAGCCTTGTCATGTCCAGTTATTATTTCTTTCATCGCGGAATTGCGACGGATGTGACCTGTAATTGTTGTGTTTCTGTTTTCGCATTCCGCGATTGTCAGTGTCAATTTCTAATTCTTGTAAGAGTCCCTGAAAAGCTTCAATGTCGTCTTTGCATCGTCCTCCCAAAATAATATGTTGTAAACGTTCAGGTAATTTGATTAAGCAAATGCGGATGAGTTCTGAGGGGCTGTATGGGTTTGACGGGTACTGATTCTTGTGCAACATGTCTTCAAAATATTTCACAAGACTGGAAAATTCAGATTGTTCAAAGTGTTTATCATCATGATGCTATGTTTTACTCGGTCTTGTGTAGCTTGAGACCAATATGCTGAGAGGAAGGCATGGTAAAATTCTCCTTCACTGTGGCAATCGTGAATGACCAATCGCATTCCTACAGCTGGTTCATTCTCTAAATAGCCACACATAAATTATAACCTGTGCTCCAGTGACCAGTTGGGACGAAAACAATGAGAGAATTCATGAAGCCATGCTTGTGGATGAATGTCGTTGTCAGAATTCTTAAATGTTTTGAATTTACGTGTAGTAATGAACAGCTTATAGTCAAAATCATGGTGTCGGCGAGTCGCACATCGCTCATTGTTACTTCGTTTCGGCGGTTCCATCTCAAAATCCAATGCGCCTTGCCAATTTCTTTCATAATTTCCGAAGTGTCCTGTGTTATTATTTTGTGGTTGTTCCATATTTCTATGTCCCTCTTCCCGTACTGGAGCGCGAGTGTCCTCTGAAATACGTAATTCTTGTATTACTTGTGCCAACTGATCTTGTACTTCCCGGATTTCTCTTTTATACTGTGTATTGATTTGATTTTGATTTTGTTTGAATTTTCTAGTTTGTTCATACTCTTCAGTGTCCGTGAAGGCTACAGGTCTTGTGTCATTCATAACATCATCTACCTTTGTAGATAAGTTAGTGAACTGATCTGAAAGTTCGTCTACTTTATCCGTTAGTGAAATTATTTCCTCTGTGTGTTTTTCTGAACCAAGTTTCAGAGTGTCCATTTGTGTTGAAATCGTATCTACTGTGTCCTTTAAGTTTTCCTGAGTTTTTGCAAGTTGCGTAACCGAATCGGTAGATGCAACTGAGTCAATTTTAGCTTGCAAGATGTCGTGATTTTCATGAACAATAGTTTGCAGTTCCTTTATAGCTGCTTCGTGATTCTGTAATGCATTTTCATGACGCGAAAAATAGGTTGGAAATGCTCACAAATTTGTGTTTTTACGTCGTTACAGACTTTTTGACATTTCGATTCGATTTTATGTAACTCAGTAGTTAAATCTTCACGTGTTTGTTCAAGCGTGTTGTGAAGATTTTGTTCCATTGCGTCTAACTTTTGAAGATTTTGTCCCATTTGTTTCTGATTTTGTTCAAGCGTTGTGTCTAACTTTTGAAGATTTTGTTCCACTGTGTCTAACTTTTGTAGCCTTTCTCCCATTTGTTGCGTTAACTGTAATAACAATGCACTGGTGTCTGAAACATGTTCCTCAGTGCTTTTCGGCAGTGAATTTGCACCAGTAACATTCACATTTTGACAAGCGGAAAATGTGTCTTGACTCATTTGAGAAAACGGTGAGAACCCAAAACCTGAGTCTACAGTATTTGCAATATTGTGTTCTGTCATTCCCGACTCCTGAGGCGAGCTGTTGCCGACCGATCGATCGATAATGCTGTTTCACTGTCGACACCATTATTTGACGCCCGCTCCATTTCCCTATGCACAGTTACCAAATTACTACTTTGAATGTCTGTTAATTCATTACACAGCGGTGCTGGTAAGCTACGCTCGTCGTCACTATTATTTCTCTGTTTACTTTGGAGCCTAGTGTTACGTTTTTCACACGCCATTATTGTCACAATATTTCACGCGATAACACAGAAAATAAGAGAACACATTAACATAGCGCTGAAAATAATATCTAGTTAATTGCTGCGAAATACTTGGTTCAAATTTACATCCGTGCCACACCTGTTTTACTGTACAGCAATGAAAGACTGCAACTGCAAAGGAGATTCTCTCTACAATTACGCGCTAGCAATAAACAAAATCTACACTAATTACACAAACTACAACAAAAAATCAGAAGATTCCAGTGAGGTATCCTCGGCTAAGGGTCGACATATGAAACGTCCTCTTTGAAAAATTGTACAAGGACTGTGCTTAAACTGACCCACAATTTTTTTTTTTTTTTTTTTTTAGCGCAACGCAATCTGACTTTCAATAATCCCTACAAAAGAATGGCCCTGACTAACATTAACCTATACCTTTCACAAATCACTTACCTCACAAAAATCTTCGTTACTCGAACTACTGCAATACAGCGAGCGCCACTACTGCCAGCTAAATAAAAGATTCAAACTACGGAAGGCACTAACTACTGATAGGCATAGTTAGCAAATGAAAGATTTTGATAGAGAACAAATGATGTATTTACCTTAATAGTCATAATATGTATAGCAGTTCATGACAGCCAGTCTTACAAATTTCAAAACTCCGCCATCTCTCTCCCCACATCCACCACTGCTGGCGGCTCACCTCCAACTGCGCAACGCTACGCGCTGTTCACATCCAGCTGCCGCTGCCCAACACTACAATGGCAGACAACAATGCAAACTAGCCACAGACTGCACACAGCACAGCCAGTGATTTTAATACAGAGCGCTACGTAACGTTGCCAATAAGAAAACATAAACAGCCTACTTACAACAATACGTAGTCGCTTTTAAAGCAGATCGGAGCAGATCATTTCTGGTGGAAGTGCTACAGTTTCAACGTGAATGGGACAACATTCCTTTGAGTTGCATATTTCTGTTTCACGGGAATCACAAGTGAAAGAAGAAATATTCCTGATTTATCGCCGTGTTAGTTCAGGACGGTGCACTTTTTCAGCAAAAGCCTATAAGGAGCGCGAGTTGATGTTAGAGTACATCCTGCTCAGTCTTCCTTCGCCTGCACTAAGTCTCGCATCACAGTAGTAGCCAGCCGCGTTTCCAGTAAACGCGGCTAGTCCAGTTGGCACTCTGCCGAGCCGTCTGGAGTTTGGACAACGTGACCTACTGGAAGCACTCCAGTCCCGGCACGTTTCTGCGAGACAAAACACGTGCGCTAGCCTTCCGGGCTAATTTAAACTATGCGCCAGTCCATGTCTCGAAACCGAAAACCTGCCTACCTCGAGCTGCATCTACACCTATTCTGGAAATCATTGTGAAGTGCATGGCTGAGGGTACTTCCCGCGCTCCAGTTATTAGGGCTTCTTCCCTTTCCAGTCACGTACGGAGCGCAGGAAGAACGGCTGTTTCAACGCCTCTTTACGCACTGCGATTAAATTTGTCTTCACTATCTCTACGGGAACGATACGTAGGTGATTATATCGTCTTTGATTATAGATTCTTCACTTAAAACTGGCTCTTGACAGCTTCTATGTAGGCTTTACGGGACAGTTCGCGTCAATCTTTAAGCGTCTGCCGACATTTCTGTAACGCTGTTCCATGAGTCATACAAACCTGTGACATTTCGTGCTACCGTTGTTTGTATATATTCATTATCCTCTGCTAGTCCCATCTAGTATAGGTTGAGCGATACTGATTTGTAAGTAATCCGCTTTTGTATATTGACTGCATTTCGCTAGAGTTCTACCAATAAACCGAAATCTGCCTCCTGCTTTACCCATGACAGAGCCAATGTGTCGTTCCATTTCATATCCTTACAAAGTGTTAGACCCATGTATTTGTATGAGTTGACCAATTCCAACTGTGATACTGTAGTCGCAGGACACAACATTTCTCTTTTTTTCGTTTCGTGTAGTGCAGTTTTACATTTCCGAATATTCAAAGTAAGTTGCCAATCTTTGCACCACTTTGAAAACGTACCGAGATCTAAATGAATGCTTGTGCAGCTTTTATCAGACAGTGCTTCGTTAGGTATAACTGCATCATCTGCGAAAAGTCTAAGCCTATATCAATATTCTTAAAAATCCTCTCATTTGTGCTCTACCCGTTTACAAGCACATTTCAGTAAGCGAAAGATTGATACTGCCAACAAGAAAGTTAAAGAGGCCTTTGAGGAAAAGAGAAAAGAGAAGCAGCTGCCTCAGTATCAAGAGCTCAGATGATAAACCAGACGTAAGCAAAGAGGGGAAAGCCAAAGGGTGGAAGGCGTATATAGAGGGTCTATACAAGAAAGATGGAACTTGAAAGTAATATTATAGAAAGGGAAGTGGACGTAGATGAAGATGAAAGGGAGATATGATACTGCGAGAAAAATTTGACGAAGCTCTGAAATATCTAAGACGAAACACGGCTCCGGGAGGAGACAATATTCCGTCAGAGCTACTGATAGCCTTGGGAGAGCCAGCCATGACAAATCTCTTCCATCTGGCGTGCAGGATGTATGAACTAGCCTCAGAGTTCAAGAAGAATGTAGTAACTCCAATTCCAAAGAAAGCCGTTGCTGACAGGTGTGAAAATTATCTAACGGTCACTTTAATAAGTCACGGTTGCAAAATAGTAACACGAATTCCTTACGGAAGAATGGAAAAACTGGTAGAAGCAGACCTCAGGGAAGATCAGTTTGGATTCCGGAGGAACGCAGGAACACGCAAGGCAATATTGACCCTAAGACTTAACTTAGAAGATAGGTTACGAAAAGGCAAACCTACGTGTCTAGGTTTTGTGGACATAGAGAAAGTTTTTGACAAAGCTGACTGGAATACTGTCTTTGAAATTCTGAAGGTACTCGGGCTAAAATATAGTGACCGAAACGCTATTTACACCACGTACGGAAACCAGACGGCAGTCATAAGTGTCGAGGAAGGGAAACAGTAGTTGAGAAGGGAGTAAGACAGCGTTGTAGCCTATTCCCGATGTTATTCAATCTGTATATTGAGCAAGCAGTAAAGGAAACCAAAGAAATATTTGGAGTAGGAATTCAAGATCAGAAAGAAGAAATAAAAACTTTGAGTTTTGCCGATGACATTGATTGTAATTCTGTCAGAGACAGCAAAGGACGTGAAAGAGCAGTTGAACGGAAAGGACAGTGTCTTGAAAGGAGGATATAAGATGAACATCAACAAAAGCAAAACGAGGATAATGGATAATGGAATGTAGTCCAATTAAATCGGGTGATGCAGAGGGAGTTAGGTTAGGAAATGAAACAGGTAAAGTAGTAGATACGTTTTGCTATTTGGACAGCAAAATAACTTATAATGGTCGATGTAGAGAGGCAATATCAAGAAAACCGTTTCTGAAGAAGATAAATTTGTTGAAGCTGAGTACAGTTGTAAGTCAGGAAGTCTTTTTTTTTTTTTTTAAAGAAGTATTTGTATGGAGTGTAGCCATGCATGGAAGTGAAACATGGACGATAAACAGTTCAGATAAAAAGAGAATAGAAGCTTATGAAACATCGTGATACAAAAGAATGCTGAGGACTGGAAGGGTCAATCATGTAACAAATGAGGAGGTACTAAATAGAACTGGGGAGAAGAAGAATTTATGGCACAACCTGACTAGAAGAAGGTTCAAAAATGGCTCTGAGCACTATGGGACTCAACTTCTGAGGCCATCAGTCCCCTAGAACTTAGAACTACTTAAACCTAACTAACCTAAGGACAACACATATCCATGCCCGAGGCAGGATTCGAACCTGCGACCGTAGCGATCTGGCGGTTCCAGGCTGTAGCGCCTAGAACCGCACGGCCACTCCGGCCGGCCTAGAAGAAGGGATCGATTGATAGGACACATTTTGAGGCATCAAGTGATCACCAACATATTACTGGAGGGAAGTGTGGGCAGTAGAAAGCATCGAGGGAGACCAATAGATGAATACAGTAGGCAGATTCCGAAGGATGTACTCGTAGGTTGTAGTAGTTAGTCGGAGATGAACAGTCTTGCACAGAATAGGGTACCATGGAGAGCTGCATCAAACCAGGCTTCAGACTGAAGACCACCACAATACGAACTACTACTATTAGTATGACCTGAAAGGTCATTAATATACAACATGAAGAAGAAGTGGCCAAACACACTTTCCTGAGGCGTACCGGGTGTTTCAATCTGCCATGAAATTTCAAAACAGACACTCCGTTGCAGAGTGAAGTATTCTTTTTGGAAACATATGCATCTCCAGCAACGCGCTTCTCTGTTGAGAAACTGGTATAGACAAAACGCTTTGTAGTTCTCTGGGTTGCCATATTGGGTAAGTATTCAAGTCGATAACGCTGATACATCAAACACTTCGGCCGTGTATGTACTGTACTAGTGAATAACTTAAAGAGCACCCGTGCACCACGTTCAGCGTTGTTTGTGTATTGAAGAACCTTGTCGATTCAGAGTGTCTGCCGGTATTTGGGACGTTTAACAGAGAAACATGTATTTAGCCAGACCCGGTGGCTTTAAATTTCCTTAGTAACAAACAAAAATAAAGGCAACATACACACCACTTGAACACGTACAGTTAAAAAATGAATATGGAAGAAGTTGTCTGAAAGTTTCATGTACTGCGCTCTTGTGTACTGCATACAGTTAGCGAGAAATTACAAACTAATTATTCGATCTATACATTCCCTCCGGTATTATAGGGAAGGAAACTTTAAGGCATCGACGACAATGCGATTATCAGGAAAGGGCCACTAAGTACGATTAAGGTTGATCAGTAATCAGCTGTAGTGTTCTTGATGGAACCATCCCAATATTTGCCGAGGAGTGGGAACGAACGAAAACGGGTTCGTGATAAGGAGTCGTCTCATGTCGTGTCAAATATCTTGGCCTATGCGACTCCTCGATCGATAAACAGGGGGAAAATGAAACAACGTAGAGATAACACTGGAAGGAATCGACAAGTTGTGTACCATTTTTCGTACAAATATTTACGGAGCAATTACTCCTCCTCCTTAGCTCATATAAACAGGTCAGAAGGATATAAAACTAATACAATAAAGTGATTATTTCTTAGAGGGAGAGCACGTTAGTGACAAAGGACGCGAAATCTTACAGTGACGAACCAAGCGAAAGAGAATGAGAACGTTGGAAACGCCAAATTTCCTGTGGGCTTGTCCGGAAGCGATACTTGCCAAATGTCGTCGAGTGAATGGATACGGCACATTTTTCCTTGTAGGTATCCGCCGCACTTCCTCAACACTAATCAGTAAGTCTCGTGCGTGGCTGTTTGTTCCGACATTCGAGAGCGGCAGGCTCTTCCGGTCACAAAACGCTTCCGAAGGTCATTTATATAACCAAAAACTCCGACTTTAATTACTGACTAAACCGTTGACCAGTCAAAAAATGGAAGAGGATTTTTCGTGTTCTGTTGCTGCAGGCGCAGTATCCGTACGCATCGAAAAACCACCCGTAATACCTCAAAGGAATGAATGGCTCTGTAAGCAAATCAGCAGTCTTTTCAGAGTCACTAGCGTTTATCTTAAGCTATTGTTCTTGTCGGCGCCATGGCTCCCAGTGAACTTGGGTTTAGACAGTGTATGACAGGAAGCACTCCCATTATTTCGTCTCTTGAACTTTTTGCAAAATAAATTTTTGTTTATATAACGATTCAATATCCTCCTTGGCTTCCGATTCTTAATGTAATCTGAACTTCGTTGTCTATCTACATCTACATCCATACTCCGCAAGCCACCTGACAGTGTGTGGCGGAGGGTACCTTGAGTACCTCCATCGGTTCTCTCTTCTATTCCAGTCTCGTATTGTTCGTGGAAAGAAGGATTGTCGGTATGCTTCTGTGTGGGTTCTAATCTCTCTGATTTTATCCTCATGGTCTCTTCGCGAGATATACGTAGGAGGGAGCAATATACTGCTTGACTCTTCGGTGAAAGTATGTTCTCGAAACTTCAACAAAAGCCCGTACCGAGCTACTGAGCGTCTCTCCTGCAGAGTCTTACACTGGAGTTTATCTATCATCTCCGTAACGCTTTCGCGATTACTAAATGATCCTGTAACGAAGCGCACTATTCTCCGTTGGATCTTCTCTATCTCTTCTATCAATCCTATCTGGTACGGATCCCACACTGCTGAGCAGTATTCAAGCAGTGGGCGAACAAGTGTACTGTAACCTACTTCCTTTGTTTTCGGATTGCATTTCCTTAGGATTCTTCCAATGAATCTCAGTCTGGCATCTGCTTTACCGACGATCAACTTTATATGAGCATTCCATTTTAAATCACTCCTAATCTATCTCGTCGATGAGCCATCATTGCCGTACGTATAGTTTTCAACTGCATCTTACATCCGCCATGAATTTTCAGTCTGCAGCATCTACATCTGCATCTACATGGACACTCCACAAATCACTCTTAAGTGGCTGGCAGAGGGTTCATCGAACTATCTTCATAATTATTCTCTATTATTCCACTCTCGAGCAGCGCCCAGAAGAAACGAACACCTATATCTTTCCGGGCGACCTCCGACTTCCCTTATTTTATAACGATGACCGCTTCTCCCTTTGTAGTTCAATTTCAATAAAATATTTTCGTATTCGGAGGAGAAAGTTGGTGATGGAAATTCCGTGAGAAGATCTCGCTGTCCATATTCATCAGGATTATGGAACATATATTGTGTTCAAACATTATGAATTACCTCGAAGAGAACGGTCTATTGACACACATTCAACACGGATTTAGAAAACATCGTTCTTGTGAAACTCAACTAGCTCTTTACTCACACGAATTGTTGAGTGCTATCGACAAGGTATTTCAACTTGATTCCGTATTTCTAGAAGGCTTTCGACACCATACCTCACAAGTGGCTTGTAATCAAATTGAGGCTTATATGGCCTTACATGGCCTCAGTTATGCGACTGGATTCGTGATTTCCTGTCAGAAAGGTCACAATTCGTAGTAACTGACGGAAAGTCATCGAGTAAAGCGGAAGTGATTTCTGGAGTTCCTAAAGGTAGCCCTCTGTTGTTCCTTATCAATACAAACGATAGTGTTAGGTTGTTTGCAGATGACGCTGTCGTTTATCGACTAATAAAGTCATCAGAAGATCAAAACAAATTGCAAAACGATTTAGGAAAGATATATGTATGGCGCGAAAATTGGTAACTGATCCTGAATAACGAAAAATGTGAAGTCATCCACAGAAGTGCTAAAATGAATTCGTTCCGTTGCACGAAAAATCAATCAAATCTAAAGGCTGCAAATTTGGATAAATGCCTAGGAATTACCATTTCGAATAACTTAAATTGGAAAGAATACACAGTAAATGTTGTGGGGAAGGCAAACCAAAGACTTCGTTTTACTGGCGATGTAACAGATCTGCCTGCATTATACTTGTCCGTCCTCTTTCAAACTACTGTTGTGTGACGTGGAATCCTTACTAGATAGGATTAACGGAGTACATCGAGAAAGTTCAAAGAAGAGCAGCACGTTTAGTATCATCGCTAAATAGGGGAGAGAGTGTCACTGACATGTTGCAAGAGTTGGAGTGTACCTCATTAAAAAAAAGGCGTTTCAAAGCAGGAAGCAAACGAATGACACTGTAAGGAATTAGCGTTCAGCAGAAAAGAGGACGAAAAACCAAAGGAAGTGGGACTAGGATTTCGTTAGCGCGTTACGCACGTTACAGGAAACTGTATCTATTTCATAAGGGTACATCTCACTAGGGATAAGATAGATACTGCCTACAGGAAAATTAAACAGACCTTTTGAGAAAAGAGAACCACTTGTATCAACATCAAGAGCTCAGATGGAAACCCAGATCTAAGCAAAGAAGGGAAAGCAGAAAGGTGGAAGGAGTATTTAGAGAGTCTGTACAAGGGCAGTGTACTTGTGGACAATATTATGGAAATGAAAGGGGATGTAGATGATGATGAAATGGGAGACACGATACTGCGTGAAGAGTTTGACAGAGCACTGAAAGACCTGAGTCGAAACAAGGCCCCGGGAGTAGACAACATTCCATTAGAACTACTGACAGCCTTGGGAGAGCCAGTCCTGACAAAACTCTACCATCTGGTGAACAAGATGTATGAGACAGGCGAAATACCCTCAGACATCAAGAAGAATATAATAATTCCAATCCCAAAGAAAGCAGGTGTTAACAGGGGTGAAAATTACCGAACTATCAGTTTAATAAGTCACGGATGCAAAATACTAACGCGAATTCTTTACAGACGAATGGAAAACTGGTAGAAGCCGACCTCGGGCAAGATCAGTTTGGATTCCGTAGAAATATTGGAACACGTGAGGCAATACTGACCATACGACTTATCTTAGAAGAAAGATTAAGGAAAGGCAAACCTACGTTTGTGCAAGCAGTGAAGGAAACAAAAGAAAAATTCGGAGTACGTATTAAAACCCATGGAGAAGAAATAAAAACTTTGAGGTTCGCCGATGACATTGTAATTCTGTGAGAGACAGCAAAGGACTTGGAAGAGCAGTTGAATGGAATGGACAGTGCCTTGAAAGGAGGGTGTAAGATGAACATCAACAAAAGCAAAACGAGGATAATGGAATGTAGTCGAATTAAGTCGGGTAATGCTGAGGGAATTAGATTAGGAAATGAGACACTTAAAGTAGTAAAGGAGTTTTGCTATTTGGGGAGCAAAATAACTGGTGATGGTCGACGTAGAGAGTATATCAAATGTAGACTGGCAATGGCAAGGAAAGCGTTTCTGAAGAAGAGAAATTTGTTAACAACGAGTATAGATTTAAGTGTCAGGAAGTCGTTTCTGAAAGTATTTGTATGGAGCGTAGCCGTGTATGGAAGTGAAACATGGACGATAACTAGTTTGGACAAGAAGAGAATAGAAGCTTTCGAAATGTGGTGCTACAGAAGAATGCTGAAGATTAGATGGGTAGATCATATAACTAATGAGGGGGTATTGAATAGGATTGGGGAGAAGAGATGTTTGTGGCACAACTTGACTAGAAGAAGGGATCGGTTGGTAGGACATGTTCTGAGGCATCAGGGGATCATCAAATTAGTATTGGAGGGCAGCGTGGAGGGTAAAAATTGTAGAGGGAGACCAAGAGATGAATACACTAAACAGATTCAGAGGGATGTAGGTTGCTGTAGGTACTGGGAGATGAAGAAGCTTGCAGAGGTTACAGTAGCATGGAGAGCTGCATCAAACCAGTCTCAGGACTGAAGACCACAACAACAACAACATAGAAAGGGACCAACACAGCAGTTAACACCCTGTTAAGTGAATATAGCAGAATCAGCATGTTTTTAGAAAGCATCGCTCGTGCGAAATTCAGCTTACCCTTTTCTCACATGATATACTGCGAACTGTGGATGAGGGGCGACAGGCGGATTCCATATTCGTAGACTTACGGATGGCGTTTGATACGGCGTCCCATTGCAGGCTGTTAACGAAGGTACGAGCATACGGAATAAATTCACAGATATACGAGTGGCTCGAAGACTTCTTAAGTAGTAGAACTCACTATGTTGTCCTCGATGGTGAGTGTTCATCGGAGACGAGGATATCGATAGGAGTGCCCCAGGAAAGTGCGGTAGGACTGCTATTATTTTCTATATATATGAATGATTTGGCAGGCGGGATGGGCAGGGATCTGTGGTTGTTTCCTGATGATGCTGTGGTGTACGCTAAGCTGCCGAAGTTGAGTTACTGTAGAATGATACAAGATGACTTACACAATATCCCATTGGTGTGATGAATTGGAAAGAGCTTTAAATGTAGAAAAATGTAAATTAATTCGGAATAGTAGTAAAAAAATCCGTTATGTTCGGATACAGCATTAGTAGTATCCTGCTTGGCACACTGACGTCGTTTAAATATCTGGGTGTAATGTTGCAAAGCGATACGAAGTGGAAAGAACATGGAGGGATTGCAGTACGGAAGACGAATGGTCGACTTGGGTATATTGGGAGAATTTTTGGAAAGGGTGGTTCATCCGTAAAGGATTTGTTACCGGTAGATTTGAACAATACGCCAGTGTTATGGAGATGCTTCGGGAAATCAAATGAGAATCCCTGAATGGAAGGTGACGTTCTTTTCGAGGAATGCTATTAGGAAAATTAAAAGAACAGGTATTTAAAGCTGACTGCAGAACGATCCAAGGCCGCCAACATACACTGCGCGTAGGGACCACGAAAATAATTTACGGGAAATTATGGCTCATACGGAGGTATACACAGTCGTTTCTCCCTCGCTCTATTTGAGAGTAGAACAAGAAAGGAAATCAGCAGTAGTGATACAGGGTACCCTCCGTCAAGCACTGTATGGTGGCTAGCGGAATATGTATGCAGATGTAGAAGGAGATGTGCATATGATGGCCATCAAATTCGCGTCATGTGAAATCAATGGAACACATGTACGGTGCTAACGGACACACGTATTCCTCCCACTAAGTCCCAGCCCGTTTTTTAACGTTTATTGCGTGATATAAGCGTAGATAATGCTCCCATATACCTGTGGAAACCGGAAACTTGTCGAATCCGTGCTAAATACATCTACATCGACATCTACATGGATACTCTGCAAATCACATTTAAGTGTCTGGCAGAGGGTTCATCGAACCACCTTCCCAATTCTATGTTATTCCAATCTCCGCACGAGCTCTGATTTCCCTTATTTTATCGTGGTGATCGTTTCTCCCTATGTAGGTCGGTGTCAACAAAATATTTTCGCATTCGGAGGAGAAAGTTGCTGATAGGAATTTCGATGTCCAGCCCAAATCGTGTATCATTTCTGTGACACTCACTCCCATATTTCGCGATAATACAAAACGTGCTTCCGTTCTCTGAAGTTTTCGATGTACTCCGTCAGTCCTATCTGGTAAGGATCCCACACCACGCAGTAGTATTCTAAAAGAGGACGGACAAGCGCAGTGTAGGCAATCTCCTTAGTAGTTCTGTTACATTTTCTAAGTGTCCTGCCAATAAAACGCAGTCTTTGGGTAGCCTTCCCTACAACATTTTCTATGTGTAGCTTCCAATTTAAATTGTTCGTAATTGTAATACCTAGGTATTTAGTTGAATTTACGGCTTTTAGATTAGACTGATTTATCGTGTAACCGAAGTTTAACGAATTCCTTTTAGCACACATGCGGATGACCTTACACTTTGATGTACTGCGTTCCACAGGTGATGGTCATTATTTATTGGGTCATCATTGTGTACGTGTTCTATCGGAGTGTCCTTCTGATTCCGTATTTTTAATATTACAGTGCGATATCATTTCACACATGGCGTGAAATATAGCTTTCCTCGCTACATAGTTCGTACATTCCTTCCCCTCTCGTAGTCGACTGATTACACACGAGACAGGGTCACTCAGCAATCTGTTGTGTCTGTCCAAGAGAAAACTGTTACGGACAACTATGGACTTCTACTGAAAGAACATGGCATGTAGTACCTCAGACACACATCAAAACTCCCCAGGATCTAAGGAAACTCGCATTTTAGCTTGGGGTGCCATCGTACAAGATCAGTTTTTCAGCACTGAGGTATGAGTGTTTGTATGAAATTTTATCTATTTAACTACGAAGCTTACTGTCTGGTTTTTACTCCTGACGACGACGGCGGAGAAAGGCATCGAAAGCTTGAGAATTTTATTCGAAATGACGAGGCTTGAAAACCGATAAAATTTTATTCACACGTGTTGCCGCGAAAGAGTCCGAGGACACACACGTTTTGTGTTTTTCTGATGATGTTATTTAGGCCATCAATGATGTATGTCCAAGTGCAAAGCTGTTTACGTAACGTTCTTTGAACAAAATATCAAATAAAAATATGTGAGGAAAAGTAATATGAGATTTTCAAATAACACAGGTCAGTAAGTTTGGAACTGAAGGGAAAATTGAGAAATGTGATTGCTTGATTGCTCGAACTGTTCTGCTAAGCAAACGAGGACAACAAGGATGAAGGCTGCAGAGACGGCTGAGTTGTACCGCGTGAAGCACATGAGAGAAATTCATACGAAGCCCCCGGAGGAGCCTCTTCCACGAAACAACTTTATGGTCGCGACTTCCTGCTCGGCACAGGCGGAGACCGAAGAGCATTGCACTGCCGCGACCTACGGCCCCACACGTGGTCCACACGTGTCAGGCAAACACAGACGTCCGTCTCTGCTCTTCGAAGGCAACATCTGAGCCGCGGATTACTTGAACAGTCTGCAAAGGTCCAAATTTTCCAGGCACTTCACCTTTCCGTTGCTGAGTGTGCAGAGATCCGTCACCTTTCTGTGGCTGACAGAGAGAATAAAATGCACAAAAGAAAATTATGTAAAAAATATAAAATTTATAACGAACTACGGATGCCGAAAGTTAAATGTGTACACATAGTAGGAATCGAAGGTGTCTTTCGTAAGAAATTTACTATGAGGCAGGATCGATGGTCCGACTCAAATGTTGAACCGGCTACTATAGACCGATTAAAATTACTTGATAGTTGATACTTCGCACGTTGCAGTTGGTTTCCTCCAATCACAGCGCTCAACGTCACGCCCAAACTGTTCGACGTTGCCAAATTGTCACAATTAGTTCACTTCCAATTCCTCGTCCGGATTTCATTCTTAATGTATTTGGATCTCGAATTACTGGATCTGGCCCGTTTATTTCCTGTTTCGTAAGACATGATAACCACACCAAAAACAACACAAACACACACACACACACACACACACACACACACACACACACATACGCACTCAAAACGATGCTTACAAAATATGCGCTTTCATACAAAGCACTAACAAAACATTGCTGCATTCTTACCCACAAGAATCGATTCAGCGTCACATTTACAGTTATTATAATCACAGAGATCGGTTCACATTAGATAAGCTTCGCACGCCATTGCGTGGAGCGGAATTTTTGAAGGCTGTAGTTAATCGTTGCGACTGGGTCACCAGCGACATAAATACAACCCACCTTCGACGGTGTAATGGCGGAGGACAGCGGTTAGTGAATAAACCTGAAGTGTGGAAGATCGAAGGTTAGAGTTTCGTCAAACGCAGCGAAATTTTTTATTTTTCTGAATGTAATCAAAGGACTTCGATTATGATTTTTATTCAGTTAATTTAAATGTAGTTTTTTTAATTTATAACGTTTTGCCATATCATTTTCATCACCGTATTGTCTCTTTTCTTTGCTCTTCTTTTTTCCAGTCATTCTTTTACGTTTGAAATCTGCTTGCGTCGCCTATAATCCGCAGCCAAGTGCCAACCAAGACTGCTGATTAGATGGTAAAGAGGCAAAACGTGTAGCCAGTGTGAAGGTTGTTTCGGGTAACCAGTGACAGCCAGAAATTACAGTTTGCATTTAGCGCTGAAACTGAAATTTTTCCGTATTGAGTTTGCTCGTAGAGGTTAGCCTTAAACGCCGCGAACAGTGCTATCGCGATTCTAGTTCTGCCGCAGACTGCTGATCGCCGTTTTCTTGAATACATTGCAGTTAGCGGCTGAAACTGAAATTTTTCCGTATTGAGTTTGCTCGTAGAGGTTAGCCTTAAACGCCGCGAACAGTGCTATCGTGATTCTAGTTCTGCCGCAGACTGCTGATCGCCGTTTTCTTGAATACATTGCAGTTAGCGAGGTTGTGGTTACATTAGGACGTGAGTTTAAATTCAAGGCTACAAAACGCCTCGTCTGCCTCATTTCAGTCATTGGTCACTTAAAATCATCTGTCGACAGAGCATCTTCCATTTCCGTTCAAATGGTTCAAATGGCAGTAAGCACTATGGGACTTGACATCTGAGGTCATCATTCCCCTAGACTTAGAACTACGTAAACCTAACCAACCTAAGGACATCATGCACATCCATGCAAGAGGCAGGATTTGAACCTACGACCGTAGCAGCCGCGTGGTCACAGCGGCCGGCCTCAATTTCCATCATATCCCGTGGCGGCAGTTGGTTCCAACATTGTTACACAATACATTTAGAGCATATGTGAAGTAATCTGCAATGTTTGTGTGTCAGCTATAGAGAAGATATAGTCGGTAGTGGATACGGCAATACCGCAGCTGCAGGCGGCAGACGCCAACTATAAAGCATTGTTAATCAGACTATATAGAGGAAGAATGTATTATACCAACAACACAGCTAAGGCCGTGAACAAGTACTGTGATTGCTGCAGGTTCTGGAATGTACGGAGGGTAACTGGATAAACATGGGCTTCTCAGGGCGACAGTGGGGCCTGCTCAGATAGTGTGACAGGTGATTCACTGCTCCCCAAGAAGACCTAGGCTCCTCTTCCAGACTTCACTTGAAGATAAGCAGTATTTTTTTTCTTCTGTCATTAAAAATATTCTACGGTTTTTTTCTTGTTTACAATTTTTTTACCTGGACTTTCCTGTTTATCCCAGTCTTACGTTAAACAGAAAAACAATCAACAGTTTCTAAATATAAAAACATACTTACTGTACTTCAAGTAGACTAATAAATCGAAACAAGGCCCCGGGAGTAGGCAACATTCCATTAGAACTACCGACAGCCTTGGGAGAGCCAGTCCTGACAAAACTCCACCATCTGGTGAGCAAGATGTATGAGACAGAGCGAAATTCCTTCAGACTTCAAGAAGAATGTAATAATTCCAATCCCAAAGAAAGCAGGTGTTGACAGATGTGAAAATTACCGAACTATCAGTTTAATAAGTCACAGTTGCAAAATACTAACGCGAATTCTTTACAGACGAATGGAAAAACTGGTAGAAGCCGACCTCGGGGAAGATCAGTTTGGATTCCGTAGAAATGTTGCAACACGTGAGGCAATACTGACACTACGACTTATCTTAGAAGAAAAATTAAGGAAAGGCAAACCTACGTTTCTAGAATTTGTAGACTAGCTTTTGACAATGTTGAATCGAATACTCTCTTTCAAATTCTGAAGATGGCAGGGGTAAAATACAGGGAGCGAAAGGCTATTTACAATTTGTACAGAAACCAGATGGCAGTTAAAAGAGTCGAGGAACATGAAAGGGAAGCAGTGGTTGGGAAGGGAGTGAGACAGGGTTGTAGCCTCTCCCCGATGCTATTCAATCTGTATATTGAGCAAGCAGAAAAGGAAACAAAAGAAAAGTTCGGAGTAGGCATTAAAGTTCGTGGAGAAGAAATAAAAACTTTGAGGTTCGCCGATGACATTGTAATTCTGTCAGAGACAGTAAAGTACTTGGAAGAGCAGTTGAATGGAATGGACAGTGTCTTGAAAGGAGGGTATAAGATGAACATCAACAAAAGCGAAACGAGGATAATGGAATGTAGTCGCATTAAGTCGGATAATGCTGAGGGAATTAGATTAGGAAATGAGACACTTAAAGTAGTAAAGGAGCTTTGCTATTTGGGGAGCAAAATAACTTATGATGGTCGAAGTAGAGAGGATATAAAATGTGGACTGGCAATGGCAAGGAAAGCGTTTATGAAGAAGAGAAATATGTTAACATCGAGTATAGATTTAAGTGTCAGGAAGTCGTTTCTGAAAGTATTTGTATGGAGCGTAGCCGTGTATGGAAGTGAAACATGGACGATAAATAGTTTGGACAATAAGGGAATAGAAGCTTTCGAAATGTGGTGCTACAGAAGAATGCTGAAGATTAGATGGGTAGATCATATAACTAATGAGGAGGTATTGGTTAGCATTGGGGAGAAGAGGAGTTTGTGGCACAATTTGACTAGAAGAAGGGATCGGTTGGCAGGACATGCTCTGAGGCATCAAGGGATCACCAATTTAGTACTGGAGGGCAGCGTGGAGGGTAAAAATCGTAGAGGGAGACCAAGAGATGAATACACTAAGCAGATTCAGAAGTATGTAGGCTGCAGTAGGTACTGGGAGATGAAGAAGCTTGCACAGGATAGAGTAACATGGAGAGGTGCATCAAACCAGTCTCAGAACTGTAGACCACAACAACAACAACGCTACTTCAAAATATAATATCCAACACAGAAAGTAATTTCTTTTACAAATGCACTATAACACTAACAGTTTATCGACAAACTGTCAAGAACATATTTTATAACGTAATGTATACATCCCAACAGCCAGTACTAGTCGATTACTGAACAGTGCATCGACAATAGTCGATACTGTCAAAGACTGCTGAGATAATTATTTCTTCTTCGCCTTTCCTTCTATTACGGTGAGGGGGACCTGTTATTTTCTGCAGCCTTCGAGCTTTTCTTAGCTGTCTCATGTAACATGGAAGCTTACTTTTAACCAGAGGCTCTTAAAAGTGTTCATAGCTGAGTGCAGCCCTCACAGATGGGTTGAAGTCGGAGAATTTGCCACATCCTATCTCAGCACAGCAGGATTCTTGGGAGTCCTGTCTGCTGGAAAATTAGTTTGTGCCAGGCACTAGGAGAGATATTTTTCAGAAAGATAAAATATAAGTCAGGTGTAGTCTTCACAACGGAAATGTGTGACACTGACCATATTTTATGCAACGATGAAGAAATGTTCGTGCCGGTCGAAGTGGCCGTGCGGTTAAAGGCGCTGCAGTCTGGAACCGCAAGACCGCTACGGTCGCAGGTTCGAATCCTGCCTCGGGCATGGATGTTTGTGATGTCCTTAGGTTAGTTAGGTTTAACTAGTTCTAAGTTCTAGGGGACTAATGACCTCAGCAGTTGAGTCCCATAGTGCTCAGAGCCATTTGAACCAAGAAATGTTCGTTTAAAATCCTAGTAACGGAGACAATGGTTGGCTTACAATAATTATTTATGTAGGAGGCATGCGTTCCCACACTTGTCTATGTACAAGCCTTTAGGTTGGCTGCGGTTAGAAACCTGTCATGGAGTGGGAGAGATTTTCTGCCTTCCTCGCCATACCAGACCATCATTGGTCAAACATGACAAAATCCGTAAGAATAGGAGTTTTTTAAACTTATTTATAAGTTTATTATTATTTGTTTTGTAAATAAAAATAAGCTTTTCTTGCTGCACTGTATTTTATTTCTCTCAGCCGCGTTTCGCCTTTTTCACTTTAAGATATCATCAGTGTGGTATAGAACGACACAGTTTTGTTTTGATATGTGTTATTTATAGATTGTAAAACAGTTCACATCACATTTTTCACGTGAATGAGTGATTACTTACAGTTCTTCGCGTAAGTAAGTATTTGTTTGCATAAAAACGAGACGTGAACTTTTTATAATCTACAAAAACACATATCAAAACAAAATTGTATCATTCTATATCCTACTAATGATGCGTGAAAGTGAAAAAGACGAAACGCGTCTGGGAGAAATAAAAAGCAGTGCAGCAAGAAAAAGCGGTTTTTATTTACAAAACGAATATTTCTGTACTTGCTGCGGAGGCTGGCCGCGCCAACAAACTCCTTAAGTTCATTATTGGTCGAAAGTTACAAGGTCTGCTGCAGTTGGCTGGCGAAGTTCCTATACTGGCAGGAACAGCCAAGTTTCGTGGAGGTAAGTGAGGGGAAACTTGCTGCCAGGCGATTAATGAGAGGACATTTACTGCCAAAGCGTCATAGAGGGCACTTTTGCTGCCGAAGCACTGCACAATAGGATGTCTCCATATTAAACCCGAGTACAGTGGGGCTGCTGGACTGATAATCATCAGCCATTCCACATAAGAGTGGTAAGAATGAGCCAGCGATGCAGTCGCCGAATCAAGGGGGACAGAGACTAGTTAACTTACATCAGTTTTCACTGCACAGTTTTAACATTCACAGCCAGCTAGTTGCTTCCACCATGCGCTTTGGCGACTATACTGGTGTTCGTACTTTTCTTAAACTACTAACCATTTTCACAGTCATTGGTTGTATGCGCGATATAGTTTCACGGTATTCTTTCATGTGTCCACCCACCTACGCCAAGGCTTCTGTTCACTCATAAAATGTTTACATACTTCATTCAGTGGGTAATTCATTTGTTTGATATTTTATGGTAATAAAACAAATTGTTCTAGTGACTGCTAGTTTCCTTTCGTAGTTAGCTGAGTCTCTTCACTCACATATCCATGTGTGGTGTGGTACCATTACTTCCACGCCTAACTGGGCTAATCCCAGCAATTTTTTTTCAATAAGACGTTTCCACTACATGACGCTATTTTTCCTAAATTTGCATGATCGCATGGGGAGTGTCCCTTCACTGTAGATCACCAGGGATCGGATTTATAGCAACTTAGGGGTATGATAGACAGCTCCACCGAGCTTTACATGCTCTATTAGTGATCTCTCTCGAAAACGTCCTTAAAGTTCGCCTGTGCATCTCGCTGCACGGGTAGCGGTCGTCTGAATACTTGATCTTTCTTTCTGTTTTCGTCCCTGCTGCTAGAAGCGTTAATGGGAAACGTGGAAGGGGATTGGTCACTATTTTACAGCGGCTCTCACAAACGAAATTGTATGGGTATGTCTCTCTCTGTCTCTCTCTGTGTGTGTGTGTGTGTGTGGGTGGGTGGGTGGGTGGGTGGGTCGGTGGGTGGGTGGATGTGTGGGTGGATTAGGGGCGCTCAACGACGAGGTTATTAGGGTGTATAGATGTACAAATACCTTTTGAACAGTAAAACAAAAATGACATTACCATTGAATTAGTTGGATAGTATGTGCCTGTATCATTACGAAAGAAACATTATTTTATTTTCATTGTTTTGTGTAAAAGAAAACTCACAAATGTTCTTACCTCAGACATGGAGTGGTTAAAGTGTATTTAAATTCTTGACGGAGTCACACAGTTTTAAATGTTTTCCGTGAATGACTACTATGCCTGGTGTGCACTCGATCCACTTCTTGCCCCGGAAAAGATGTGACATGTAAATATCTCGGTCGGTTGGAGATGTAATAGGAGGTCTGCTCAGAAAACTCCGGAACTTTGTCCACAAAATTTTTCCACGGTTACCCTTTACTTACTGTGCATGGTCTCCTTCGAAATACTCTCCTCCAAAATTGATTCACCGCTCCCAATGCCGTTTCCACTTCCGGAAGCAGACTTGGTACGCCTCTTGCTGGATCGGGCGAAGCGGCGTCTTCGAATTTTCTTCGTCTATCGTTGCAAATCTTCGTTCTCTCGGCGGAGTTTTCAGCTTTGGAAATAAAAAAAGTCCACAGTGGCCAGCTCTGGAGAGTACAGAGGATGAGGCAGCACAGTGATTTTGTTTTTTGTGCAATAGTCGCGCACCAATAGGGATGAATGCGCGGGTGCGTTATCGTGATGCAAGAGCCATAAATCGTCTCGCCACATTTAAGGCCGTTTCCTTCTCATATTTACTCGCAGGCGTCGCAACACGTCCCGATAGTACCATCGATTAACAGTTTGTCCCTGTGGTACGAATTCATGATGAACTAATGCTTTAAAGTCAAAGCAAACTATCAGCATGGGTTTGACATTTGATCTGACCTGACGAGCTTTTTTTGGTCTTGAAGAACCTTTCCCGACCCGTTGTGGAGACTGAACCTTGGTCTCAACCTCATAACCGTAGACCCACGTCTCATCGCCAGTTATGATTCTCTTAAGGAACATCCCGTTCTCATTCGCGCGATCCAAAAGCTCTTCATAGATTGCGAGATGAAGGTCTTTCTGATCTTCGCTCACTAGCCGTTGGACGAACTTGCCGGCAAGACGACGCGTCCCAAGATACTGTGTCAGGATTTCATGACATCATGCAACTGAAATGTTACACTCTTTTGCAGTCTCTCGGACAGACAGTCTTCGATTGGAAGGCACAATTTCGTTGACTTTCCTGACAAGAGGGTCGTGCCGGCCGAAGTGGCCGTGCGGTTAAAGGCGCTGCAGTCTGGAACCGCAAGACCGCTACGGTCGCAGGTTCGAATCCTGCCTCGGGCATGGATGTTTGTGATGTCCTTAGGTTAGTTAGGTTTAACTAGTTCTAAGTTCTAGGGGACTAATGACCTCAGCAGTTGAGTCCCATAGTGCTCAGAGCCATTTGAACAAGAGGGTCGTCGGTAGGCGTCGAAGGGCGTCCTGAACGAGGGTCATCTTTAACTTCCGTCCGGTCATTTTTAAACCGTGTGAATCATTCGTAACACCGAGTACTGCTTAAGCACTCATCACTAAGGATTTCTGCATCTTTCGGTGTGTCACGCAAAATTTAATGTAGGCGGGTTGATGCTCTAATTCTCCCATCTCGAAATTCGCGAACAGTCCGACACAAAGTTAGATTCAACACAGCAATGCACAATAACTAACAGACAAACAACAATGAAACTTCCGGCAGTTACACATTACACACAGGCGTGTGCAGGGATGCCAACCGCATTTCGATCCAGCGCACCATTGGCGCCAAATTACGAATGATCCGGAATTTTTTGAACAGACCTCTTATACACTTGGTGAAGCACACATTTCCAACAATAGGGCTGTGGGGCAGCGAAGGTCTCATGCTATTTTAGCCTCACAATGATAAAAGCACTAACTCATGAAAGTACTTTCGTCCCGTAATGCAAGTCGTGATGTGGCCTTGCGAGTCAGTTTGCCTAACGTGACAGACGTCAGTTGCTAGTGGAGTGACAATCAGCAGAGGTGACCGTGCTAACGAACTGCCGCTACAGCAGTCGGCGAATCCCGGATGGACTGTGGTGAAAAGATTAGCAGCGTCCTAGTGCTGGTGAGCTATCAATATTTGCCAAACGGTTAAGGAACGAAGAATATCTGTCGTGTTACACCTCCGCACGGACTTCTCCATCAGAAATGACAAAGAATCCACTGAAGCAAAATTATACAGCGTGCCGGGAGACAGACTTAACACCATTTTGCTTCGTAGTTCAATGCAAATAGTCATACAGTTACCTCTGACAGAGTGAATACAAGAACAGCAGTTACTAACGAATCAAATGCGAATCAGTCCTCACGACAAAATCAAAAAGTGATTAATTCAACTCTCCGAGCAGAAATGATGCCAGACCTCTTAACTGACGATGTGTCATAAGTGGCAAAAAAAAAAAAAAAACTTTTGATTTCGGGCTAGTCACAAGAGCTTGATGGCAAATGGACAGTTTCATTTCCTGCAATGAAATCACTTAACTTCTGTATCTGTAAACGGGTTGCAGCCAGCAAAGTGACAAGTAACACTACCTTCTTAAAATAATATGCAAGCCAAATTAAATTGCTTATTTTACGCTCGGAGATGAAAGCGTTAAAATTTAACGTTCTCGAATCGCAATCACGTTAGCTCCTTCTCGTTTTGAAATGAAAAATAAGTAACTGTCCATTTTTTTTAAAAAAAAGGAAATACATAACTGGGTATACTTGAATTCACTGAAATGCATTCGTAATGCAGTGATCCTGTAGCTGTGAGATGAGAATTCGAACCTCGCAGAACAAACTTTAACACGCTGGAAAACATTAGGTTTCGTTTTGTATGTTCGTATTCCTATTGCTATGGTTTTTTTATCGATTTTCACTTTTTATTTGTAGTTCGTTGTTGCTATTTGAGTTTACATAGTGTCATTTTGTCATCTTGGGGTTTAAGCTCTTTTTTTCCGTGTGTGCTTTAACAATATGTATGTTTTTGGGTAGGGTCCGCCTTTAGCAGAACACATTTTTTGTTTTTTAACCCAAACATGTTTCACGGCAGTTGCAGTCTTTCACATGATGTAATACCTAACTACGGTCACTGTAGAAGCACAACACATCAGAAAAACCACAACATGTGGTAGAAAGGTAAGAATTCGTAATTTATGTGTTTTTACAAATATGTGTAATTACGATTTAAAAACTAATAGCTACATGTATACAAACAGCGAAGAACACTGAAGATGCTGCAACTGCAATGAAACATGTTTAGGTTAAAAAACAAAAAATGTATTTTGCTAAAGGCGGCCCCTATCCAAAAACATACATATTGTCATTTTGTCATTTGGAGATAGTGAGTGGAGTTGTGTGCGCTAGAAAATGGAGTGCCAACTGAAGAAATCGGAACATTTCGGACACATTCTTCTGTTTGAGTCAAGTAGAGGGATGACAGCAGCAGATGCAGCCATAAACATTAGCGCCGTGTATGGGGATAATGCATTGGACAGAACACGACAAGAAAATGGTTTTGTCTTTTTAAGGATAGTTTTGACATTAATGACCCTCCACGTTCAGGAAGACTTTCGGTGTTTGATGAAAATCGTTTAAACGCATTAATACACAATGATTCACATCAACACACAGTGATCCACTTCACATTAATACACGTCGGTGTGTTCGAGAACTGGCAAATGTGATGGAATGTGACCATTCCGCCATTGTAAGAAATTTGCATGCAATGGAGAAGGTTCGGAAGTTGAGTGTATGGGTAGCTTATACTCTAAGCCAAAATCATAAAAATCAGCGGGTTGCCGTATGTTCATCTCTGCTTGCTCGTCATCAACTGGCTAGTGAACGACAACTATTCCTCTCCTGTTTAGTTAGGGGTGACGAGAAATGGTGTCTGGTATGGAAGTGAAACATGGACGATAACTAGTTTGGACAAGAAGAGAATAGAAGCTATCGAAATGTGGTGCTACAGAAGAATGCTGAAGATTAGATGGGTGGGTCACATAACTAATGAGGAGGTATTCAATAGGACTGCGGAGAAGAGAAGTTTGTGGCACAACTTGACTAGAAGAAGGGATCGGTTGGTAGGACATGTCCTGAGGCATCAAGGGATCACCAAATTAGTATTGGAGGGCAGCTTGGAGGTTAAAAATCGTAGAGGGAGACTAAGAGATGAATACACTAAGCAGATTCAAAAGGATGTAGGTTGCAATAGGTACTGGGAGATGAAGAAGCTTGCACAGGATAGAGTAGCATGGAGAGCTGCATCAAACCAGTCTCAGGACTGAAGACCACAACAACAACAATGCTAACAGAAGGAAAAGTAGACTGGTTGAACCTAAACAAAGCTGTAACTCCTCGTACAAAACCTGTGTGCATCCAGAAAAGATAATGTTATGCATCTGGTGGAACAGTGAAGGTGTGGTGTACTGCGAATTGTTTCCCCGAGGTGTATTGTCAACAACTGAGATGTCTCGCAGACGCAGTCCATGAACAATTACCAGGATGACTGCGTGGAGTGACGCTACTCCACGATAACGCCTGCCCGTATTTTACTAGACTGACAAAAAACGCTATACTGGAGTTGAGGTGGGAAGTCATTCCGCACTCATTTTATTCACCTGATCTTGCGCCCTCAGATCTTCACCTTTTCCGCTCTCTGTCAAACAGTCTTAAAGGAACTTCCTTTCCAGGCAAAAACGCGCTCAGAATATGGTTCGTCGAGTTCTTCGTCTCAAAACCACGTGATTTCTACAGTCGCTACAGTCACTTGCCCTCATCACAAACGCTGCGCAGCATGGAGACAGTGGTGGGGCAGTCACCTTTGCAGACTCTGTCCCAGCTGACTGTGTTTCGCTTTTGATTTGTCCCAGACATACAGTCTCCTCTACGGCTTCGATATCTGGCTGCCACTGTGCCCGGTTTGGTCCTCCCCGGGTATTTTATTTCCCTGGTACCTTCCGTATATGGTGATCATTCCACTGTCCACTACCTCGAGAAGCTCCCGATGAAGACTTGCCAACTCCACACGGGGTTAGCGAAGAAAAAGGTTCGTTGAAGACTAGCAAATTTCAATAATATTACAATGAAACTAAAATTTCCAAGGAAATATAACAGTTTAATATTCCCCTTTAAAATGTCGTGTGACTAGGGCCTTCTGTCGGGTAGACAGTTCGCCGCGTGCAAGTCTTTCGATTTGACGCCACTTCGGCGACTTGCGCGTCGATGGGGATGAAATGATGACGATTGGGACAACACAACACTCAGTCGCTGAGCGGAGAAAATCCACGACGCAGCCGGGAATCGAACCCAGGCCCTTAGGATTGACATCCTGTCGCGCTGATCACTTTTTTTTATCTCATTTTGTTCTATCTTGACCGTTGAATTTGTTCGTGGCGGACGTCCGATGACACCCGTTCAGGTTGTTCGTTGATCGGTTCACTCAGTTTTTTTTATTACAGAGGGTAGCTAAACCCTCTGACCGAGCACGCTGAGCTACCGTGGCGGCAATGATGATGAAGAATACACAACACACAGTCCCCTGCCGGGAATCGAACCCGGGCCCTCTGCGTGGTAGTCGGTAACGCTACCGCTACGCTGCGGAGGCGGACGGACCACTCAGCTACCGGGGGCGGATGATCTGTTATTGACAAACTGTAACATAATCACATTAAAGTGTACAGCGAACCAGTGAGTAAGAACTTGAGGAATCCAGAACAGTCTTTTTTTACTTTATTGTATGATCGGTACTTGGAAGAGCAGTTGAATGGAATGGACAGAGTCTTGAAAGGAGGATATAAGATGAACATCAACAAAAGCAAAACGAGGATAATGGAATGTAGTCTAATTAAGTCGGGTGATGCTGAGGGAATTAGATTAGGAAATGAGGCACTTAAAGTAGTAAAGGAGTTTTGCTATTTGGGGAGCAAAATAACTGATGATGGTCGAAGTAGAGAGGATATAAAATGTAGGCTGGCAATGGCAAGGAAAGCGTTTCTGAAGAAGAGAAATTTGTTAACATCCAGTATTGATTTAAGTGTCAGGAAGTCATTTCTGAAAGTATTCGTATGGAGTGTAGCCATGTATGGAAGTGAAACATGGACGATAAATAGTTTGGACAAGAAGAGAATAGAAGCTTTCGAAATGTGGTGCTACAGAAGAATGCTGAAGATTAGATGGGTAGATCACGTAACTAATGAGGAAGTATTGAATAGGATTGGGGAGAAGAGAAGTTTGTGGCACAACTTGACCAGAAGAAGGGATCGGTTGGTAGGACATGTTCTGAGGCATCAAGGGATCACCAATTTAGTATTGGAGGGCAGCGTGGAGGGTAAAAATCGTAGAGGGAGACCAAGAGATGAATACACTAAGCAGATTCAGAAGGATGTAGGTTGCAGTAGGTACTGGGAGATGAAAAAGCTTGCACAGGATAGAGTAGCATGGAGAGCTGCATCAAACCAGTCTCAGGACTGAAGACCACAACAACAACAACATGATCGGTGCGCTTTGATAGGTCATTACCAGCAAACCTCAAATCGCTGATTCTGTAAAAAATCGAACCCCCATGCATAAAACAGCTTCAAACGTCTGATTACTTTACAAATGAGTCAATGCGTCAAATATTTGACGTTAAACTTGTGAGCGAGAAACAGTTTAGAAATAGTTTAAAAATTTGTTTTAAGTTTGAGGGAAGTCGCTAAGTTCTGTCATTGTCAAACACTGGATGAGTGTAGTCCGGGTTAATCCGCTCTCCGTTTTAAGAAATGGCAGTTTTTTACGCATCTCACTATTCGTGACTCATCTCCTGAACTATGTGCCGTACGGTGACTTAATTTTGGAGGTACGTTCAGTGGTTTATGTATATACTGTCTGCAAAATATGCTGCGGACAGAGTAAGTAGTAAAGAACCGAAGTTTTACTGCATGAACGGCAAAAATACAGTAAGCGATAGTTTTTTCCTTTCATCACTTTGTAAGGGTGTCAGGGAGAAAATGCTTTGTAAAGGTTTGAAACTATATCTATAGTTTATTTTTCGTTTTCGTTCGTTGCATCTGCTCGGTGGGCACGTCGCAAGATTCCCGGTTAAGTTCGTCGCTGATCCATTAACTCAGTTTTTTTTTTTTTTATTACAGAGGGCAGCTAATCCTCTGAAACAACTCAACTACCGGGGGCGGACATATTCCCCATTGACAGTCGGAATCTTCTCCTCCTCCTTTTGAAATATTTAATACATAAAGTGCGTTTTTGAAAGCAATGAATAGCATCAACGGTAATACAGCAATTTCCGTGCTTCCGGCTTATCCATGCATAGTCCGACGATTTTTGAAACGATAAAAAACGAAGCCAGCAATATTCTCTTATAATTAAAACGAATATTTTCGCTTAGAATAAAAATGTCTGGTTCTGGGGACAAAAATCACAAGAATACCCATGAATGATTTTAGCTTTGGCTATGAACTGGGAATTCCCTTGCTAAATGATGCGGATATATTGAATAAAATGTGTGGAGGATTTATAGCGAATAAATTAATAAAAGATGGTACTGACCTCTCATGGCGCACAAAAGAAATCAGAACACTGTTGCAGAAGTAACGAAAAAAAGCATGCCAAATTTGAAAGGACGCCAACTTTCCAAGATTGTCAACATTTTACTGAAGTTCGAAACCTAGCGCGTATTTCAGCGCGAAATGCTTTTAACAGCTTCGATAACGAAATTCTGCCTCGAAATCTCGCGGAAAATCCAAAGAGGTTCAGGTCGTATGTAAAGTACACCCGTGGTAACACATAATCAATACCTTCACTGCACGCTACCAATGGTAATGTTACCAATGACAGTGCCACTAAAGCGGAGTTACTAAGCGCCGTTTCCCGAAATTCTTTCTCCAGGGAGGACGGAGTGAACATACCAGAATTTGAATCAAGCTCAACTACCAATATGAGTAACTTAGATATCCTTCGTATAGCGAGGCACCTTAAATTACTTAATAAAGACGAGTCTTCCGGTTCAGATTGTTTGCCAGTTAGGTTCGTTTCAAAATATGCTGATACAATAGCTTCATACTTAGCAGTCATGTACAACCTCTAGGTTAACGAAAGACCCGCGCCTTAACACAGGAAAGCTGCACAGATCACATCAATACTCAAGAAAGAAAATATGAGTAATCCAATCAATTCTGGAATATATACAGTGTTCCAACATTACGAATTACCTCGAACCAAACAGTCTATTGATACATAATCATTACGGATTAAGAAAATACCGTTCTTGTGAAACATAGTTGCTCTTTATTCGCACGAAGTAATGAGTGCTATCGACAAGGAATTTCAAATTGATAACATATTTCTGGATTTGCAGGATGCTTTTAACACCATTCCTCGAAAACGACTTCTAATCAATTTGCGTGCCTGCGGAACATCATCTCTGTAGTGCGATTGAGTTCGTAATTTCCTGTCATAAGTTCACAGCTCTTAGTAATCGAACAAAAGTCATGGAGTAAAATCGGAGTGATGTCTGGCGTTCCCCAAGGCAGTGTTGTAGGTCCTCTGTTGTTCTTAAACGATTTAACTGACAATCTGGGCAGTTCTCTTAGACTGTTTGTAGATGATACCGTCATTTACCGTCTAGTAAACTCATTAGAAGATTAAAAACAATTGGACAATGACTAAGGCACGATATCTGTATTGTGCGAAAAATGGCAATTGACTCTAAATATTGGAAAGTCCCAGGTCATCCACGTGAGTATAAAGAGAAATTCGTTACGTTTCGGTTGCACGATAAATCACACAAATATAAAGGCTGTAATTTCAGTTAAATACCTAGGAATTGCAATTATGAACAACTTAAATTGGAACGAGCACGTAGATAACGTTGTCGGGAAGACAAACCAAAGACTGCATTTTATTGGCAGAGCACTTCAAGGATGCAACACGTCTGATAAAGAGACTGGCTCCACTACTGTCTGTTCTCTGCCAGAGGATTGTTGTGCGGTATGGGGTCCTTACCAGATAGGATTGACGGAGGACATTAAAAAAGCACAAAGATGGGCATGCAGCTCGTTTTATATTGTCGCGAAACAGGGGTGAGAGTGTCACGGATATGATAAACGTGTTGGGTTGGCAACCATTAAAGCAAAGGCGTTTTTCGTTGCGGCGAGATCTTTTCACGAAATTTCAATCATCAACTTCCTCCTCCCAATGCGAAAATATTTTGTGGGCGTTCACCTGCACAGGGAGAAATAATCGTCATAATAAAATAAGGAAAAAAAGCTCGCATGGGAAGATTTAAGTATTCGTTTTTCCCGTGCGCTGTTCTAGAGTACAACAGTAGAGAAATAGCTTGAAGGTTGTTCGATGAACCCTAAGCAAAGCACTTAATTGTGAACTGCAGAGCAGTTATGCAGATGTAGATGTAGGAAGAGAGCAAAGAATGTTCGAGGAAACCTTTATCACGCAGCCGGATCTACTTAGATGCGTCGATCTGTTGTTGGAATATGCTGGACAAAATTCGTTTAATTATTCCGATGCTTTGACTCCCCGGCAAATGAGAATTGTCAGGAAAAAAGTGGATGAGAAACGGAAAGAAATGGACGATTACTTCTCGAAACCGAACTGAAAGCAAGGGATACGAAATACGGTACACTGTAAGTGTAATTTGTAAATAAATTGTCAATTTCTGGCGAGTAACGTGAAAGCAGTCAATGCGTTTTCAGATGTGACGTTTAACATGTTTCATAAAGACAGTAAATAGGAGATTCTGGTAAAAAACGTATGTATTTTGGATTAGCCGTAGCTTTCGGTTATCGTGCATTCTCTGGTCCGCATTAACTCGGTAATAGGGGCCAACAAAACCAACAGAAACAGTAACTTTTTTCTATTGCCATGATCCTTCGGCTGCGGAAGGAGAATGCAGATCTCTCAGAATTCAACAGCTTCCTGCACTGCGAAAAAATTAATCGTAGATTAGAATTTATTTGCAAATCAGTGTTCCATAAATTTCTTTATACTTTCCCCTTTTTTAATTTAACGACGGTATTGGTGGCAGTGGAAGTCATAGAGGTTATGCATATGAAGACACATAATTTTTAGTGTTATAGAAAGTAGTATATCAATTGGAGAGAAATCTCCTTCCTCTCTTTGTCCAAAAGTGACTTTACTATTTTTAAGGTATAGTACGTCTTAAGCTCCCATGAGACTTGAAACTCTTATAGCGATGAAAATTATTATGTTGGAGAATAAGTACTCCTTAACGTTCTTGTGAGAATGATCTAAGAGGTTAGACACGTAGAAAAAAACTCGCTATGAAAAAGGTTAGTTCGCGGGTGTTTCCTATGATATTACACTCCTAACACTGTGAGGTAACTTGACTGTGTTAATATAAACTTAAGTTTTCGTCATCGAGAAAGACCACTTCTCCTTACTCTTGTATGAAATCGTCTAACTTAGCTCTCTACACGTCTGAAAAATTATAATTATATGCAAAGGAATCTAGAGGTCCGTACATTCTTCTGACAAGGTTCTCCTTCAAACATGCGATGCTAATCTCACACACGACCCTGCAATGGCGCTGGACGGATGTTGAACACTTCTTGCTTCTCTCTGGGCCTACTCGCGTCTAGAACAGAAACAGGAACTATGAGCTCATGTGTGATGACTAACTGTCGTAACTCTTGTGTCTAAAGCTACATGTATTCCGGATAATTTTTTGTGCTCATTTCTTTGATGCTGCATAAGCACGTACGTGTCCTGATATTCTGAAATTCTGACCCTCTGCTTGAAAGCGCGTCTGTGAACTCTACCGTCGATTACAGATCGGCCAGCGTCACAACCTCCACCTGCGCATTACTGGTTTGGAGCTACTCACCTGTTTCTTCCGGCATTCTCGAACGAATCGATCATCCGTAATCGATGTTACGCGTGGGCGAACTTTCAGTGTGGTCACGATAGCATCCTGCGCCCAGTAGGACTGTTCCCACAGCATACAGACTCAAGAATAAACACGAAGACTCCTTTCTGCGCCGGACGACCATATCTCAAATGCACGCCTCCGCAATTTGTCAACAAATGTAGTCTTGTGGCAATTTTCGACTATTTTCACGAACTAATAAACTACAATAAAACTCTGACACAGCTATTCATATTTCGGTACCTTATTTTAGAGAATGTAACTTTTAATATGTTAGTTTAAGCGTTGCCATAGTCTTTTTTTGCGGTGACTGGTAGATTAACGAAATCCATGGCAGCCAATATGTGTTTATTGCATAAACAATGACAGACCAATTTCATCTTTGTCCATTCCCTGCTGCATGTGCAATATCTGTTATGTACCGTTGATTCCGCAAAAGTTAATGAGCTGTGGTCACGCACTAGCCTGTTTGAAATAATAGCATATCTTCCACTCAAGTAGTTACTTTGCTGTTCGTGACTCGCACACTGTTTTACATGTAACACTTTTTCTTGTAGTTCAACGGTTAATGCAACTGTTGGGAAGGGAAAATAGCTAAACTGAGCGTTGTTTGTCAACAAAATGGCTCAAATGGCTCTGAGCACTATGGGACTTAACTTCTGAGGTCATCAGTCTCTAGAACGTAGAACTACTTAAACCTGACTAACCTAAGGACGTCACACACATCCATGCCCGAGGCAGGATTCGAACCTGCGACCGTAGCGGTCGCGCGGCAGTGGTAAAATGGCGGAAAAATCGTGAAACGTAAAACATAGAACAAAGGGTTGATGACGCTAATATAATACATATGAAGCAGACAGGTAAAATAATAGAGAGACAATTAAAAAAACACGGCGACACTGAACATTCAGGAGGACGACAGTTCAATCCCGCGTCCGGCCATCCTGATTTAGGTTTTCCGTGATTTCCCTAGATCACTCGAGGCAAATGCTGGGATGGTTCGTTCGAAAGGGCACGGCCGACTTCCTTCCCCATCCTTCCCTAATCCGAGCTTGTGCTCCGTCTCTAATGACCTTGTTGTCGACGGGACGTTAAACACCAATATCCTCCTCCTCCTCCTCCTCCTCCTCCTCCTCCTGAACGTTCACTTGAACGCTGCACTAAAAAATTGGCACAAATATGATATACCACAGCTGAGAGCAGATGGGGGGACCCTGGACAGATGACAGGAAAGGAAAGGGGGGAAGGTGAGGAAAAAACGAAGTGCAGGGGGAGGGGGGAAAGGAGCTGATGGAGGACGAGGACCCATAAGAGAGGGGCGGGTGCTGGGCAGATGCGTCAGGGAGAGGGGAAAATCAGAGGAGAGGTATACAAAAGGACTCGGGGGGGGGGGGGGGGAGGGCAGAGAGAGGTTAGGTGGGGAGAAAACAGGATGGAAGAGGGGAAGAGGGAGCCCGGGGAAAGGACAAAGGAAAGGAGGGCGGGTGAGGATCAGAGTTGATAAGAGGGGTAAATGGAGGGACGGAGGACATCATCCGGGAGGGGGAGTTGACGGAAGCCACCTTGGGAAAGGAGATGAAGGGTGTAGAGATGGAGGGTAGGGGAGGACACAACAGTGAAGGTGTGGCAGTGGGCGGGGATTGAGAGGAGCAACCAGGGGGTGAGGGGGATCGAGGCAGCGGGAGGTGTAGAGTATGCAGATATGTTCGAGGAATAGGAGCAGAGGGGGAAAGGAATGAGGTTGCAGAGGATCTGCGTGGGGGACGGGAGGTGTACACAGAAGGCGAGGCGGAGTGCATGGCGGTCGAGGATCTGGAGGGACTTATAGAATTTGGGTGGGGGGGGGGGGGCGGATATCCAGGTGGGACTGGCATAACAGAGGATTTGAGGAGTCGGAGGTGGTTGTGGGCTGTGGATTTGATGGAGCGGAGATGAGGAATCCAGGTGAGGTGACGGTCAATGGTGAGGCCAAGGTAGGTGAGGGTGGGGGAGAGGCAGACAGGACGGGCGCAGATGGTAAGGGAGAAATCCAGGAGCCGGGAGTAAAAATGTGTCGTTTTACAAAGTAAAATGTAATAAGCTGGCAGACGTACGTGAGAATACTATCCAGCTACCGAGACGTAACGAGTGGATGACAGACAAAACACATGGTATCTTTCTGGGATTCACCAAAAAGTGACGTATTTCAGAAAGGTGCGCTTTATAAGACTGCAATAATATACAGGGTGAACATTAATAAAAGCGACAAAATGCAAGGACCGATTCGTGGCCGGAAATAGAGGAAAAATGGTCCTGTGCACATGTGTGCGGAGATGCATCGTTGTCACGTAGATGGTGCTGGCGAATGACAGTTCCTCTGGCCACGTGACCTGTGTTCCTTGCTGTCTGATTGACGTAGCGTACTGTAAGCAGCAGAAGAGTCGGATATTCATGTCGGGAACAAACTGCGATGGTGTTTGTGCATGGCCATGCAGACAGAAGTAGTCGAGAGGCAGCACGGCTATACTAAAACAAGTACCTTCACAGACACCAATATCATTACACAGCATTCAAGCCCTTTTTGGGTGTTTGTGTGACCATGGGTTCTTTCAGATAGACGAACGTGCAGAGAGGCGGCGGACTGTGCGTATACCAGATTTTGAGGACCGGGTTCTACGGGATTGAGACGCGCCCTAGTATAAGCCCCAAATGTGGTGTACGATCATAGTCCGGCCCCTTCGTCTGTCTGAAAGCACCCAAGATCACACCAACGCCCAGAAAGTGATTGAAATGTTCTGTATTGTGGTTGGTGTCTGTGAAGGTACTTGTGTAGTATAACCGTGCTGCCTCTCGATCGTTCCCACCTGCTTGGCCGTACATAAACACCATCTCGGCCTGTTCCCGACATGAATACCAGACCAGTCTGCTGCTTACAGTTCGCTCGTCAATCACCCAGCCTGCAACAAACAAGGGACACACGGCATATGGTCAGAGAAACGTCATTCATCAGTGTTACCTGTCGTCGCAACAATACATTTCCGGACACATGTTCATAGCATGTTCCTTCCTCCATTTTCAATCAGGAATCCGTCCATGCAGTTTGTTGGTTTTATTAATGTAGGGTGACAATTATTGAACTATATGAAAGGAAACGTAAATTAGTTACAAACCACGGCGTGCACACACTTTATTCAACACCTAAACGCCACTACAGATATTCGGATTTTGGTTATGACATGTTCGATATGCGTGCCATCATTGGCGATGACGTGGCGCGACGAATAGCGAAATTCTGCATGACTCGCTGAAGTGTCGGAGCATCGATGCTGTCGGTGACCTCCTGAATGGCTGTTTTCAGCTCAGCAAAGGATTTGTGGTTATTGCTGTACACCTTGCCTTTAATATATCCCGACACAAAGGAGTCGCATGTGTTCAGATCCCGAGGATATGGCGACCAATAGAGACCCATGCCAATGGCCTCTGGGTACCCCAGAACCAGAATGCGGTCCCCAAAGTGCTCCTCCAGTACATCAAACACTCTCCTGCTTCGAGGAGGTTGAGCTCCGTCTTGCATGAACCACGTCTTGTCGAAATCAGTGTCACTTTAGGTAATGGGGATGAAATCATCTTCCAAAACCTTAACGTAACCTTCGGTAGTCACAGAGCCATCGAGAAATATCGCACCGATTATTCCGTGACTGAAGACTGCACGCCACACAGTCGCCCGTTGAGGGTGAAGAGACTTTTCGATCGCGAAATGCCGGTTCTCAGTCCCCCAAATGAGCCAGTTTTGTTTATTGACGAACCCATCCAAATGAAAGTGGGCTTCGTCACTAAACCAAACCATACACGCACATACTATTTCCCATCATACCCCGCTGCCAATCGTGCAGTTTGAACGTCCTAACGAAAACCGTTCAGAAGTTTTTTGTTTTTTCTTTTTTTTGGGTCATCAGTCTTCTCACTGGTTTGATGCGGCCCCTCCACGAAATACTTTCCTCTGACAACCTCTTCATCTCAGAGTAGCACTTGCAGCCTACGTCCTCAATTATTTGATGTATGTATTCCAATCTCTGTCTTCCTCTACAGTTTTTGCCCTCCACAGCTCCCTCTAGTACCATTGAAGTCATTGCCTCATTTCTTAACAGATATCCTATCATCCTGGCCCTTCTCCTTGTCAATGTTTTTCACATATTCCTTTCCTCTACGATTCTGCGCAGAACTTCCTTATTTCTTTACCAGTCTACTAATTTTCAATATTCGTCTGTAGCAGCACATCTCAAATGCTGTAATTCTCTTCTTTTGCGGTTTTCCCAAAGTCCAATTTTTTACTAGCATGCAATGCTGGGCTCCAAACGTACATTCTCAGAACTTTCTTCCTCGAATTAAGGCCTATGTTTCATACTAGTAGTCTTCTCTTGACCTTTTCGCCACTGCTAGTCTCCTTTTGATGTCCTCGCTGCTCCGTCCGTCATTGGTTATTTTGCTGCCTAGGTTGTACAATTGTTTACCTTCATCTACTTCGTGACCATCAATCCTGATCTAAAGTTTCTCGCTGTTCTCATTTCTGCTACTTTTCATTACTTTCGCCTCTCTTTGATTTACTGTCAGTCCATATTCCGTACTCATTAGATTGTTCATTCCAATCAGCAGATCATATAATTCATCTTCCTTTCACTCAGGATAGCAATGTGATCAGCGAATCGTATCATTGATATCCTTTCACCTTGAATTTTAGTTCCACTCCTGAACATCTCTTTTATTTCAACCAGCACTTCTTCGATGTACAGATTGAACGGTAGGGGCGAAAGACTACATCCCTGTCTTACACCCTTTTTAATCCGAGCACTTCGTTCTTGTGGGAACGGCCTTGCCGCAGTGGATACACCGGTTCGCGTCAGATCACCGAAGTTAAGCACTGTCGGGCGTAACCGGCACTTGGATGGGTGACCATCCAGCCGCCCTGCGCTGTTGCCGTTTTTAGGGGTGCACTCAGCCTCGTGATGCCAATTGAGGAGCTACTCGATCGAATAGTAGCGGCTCCGGTCAAAGAAAACCATCATGACGACCGGGAGAGCGGTGTGCTGACCACACGCCTCTGCTATCCGCATCCTCAGCTGAGGTTGACACGGCGGTTGGATGGCACCTGTGAGCCACTTGTGGCCTGAAGACGGAGTGAACTTAGTTCTTGGTCGTCCACTCTTATTATTCCCTCTTGGCCTTTGCACATATTTTATATTACCCGTCTCTCCCTATAGTTTATCCCTATTTTTCTCAGAATTTCGAACATCTTGCACCATTTTACTTTCTCGAAAGCTTTTTGCAGTTCGACAAATCCTAGGAACGTGTCTTGATTTTTCTTTAATCTTGGTTCGATTATCAATCGCAACGTCAGAATTGCTGTGAATTTTAATGGCACTCTTGTACCTGAGTTTTATTTCCATCATTCCTTCTTCGATGTACATATTGAGCCGTAGGGGCAAAAGACTGCAGCCCTGTCTTTACCCTTTTTAATCCACGATTTTCAACGGCATGAGGATGCAGAAGGCAATGGAAACCACTGCATTAAAGACACGTAACGTGTATCCACAGGACATGTTGTCTGTAACTGAAAAAGTGTCGTAATCATCTCTCCATTGGCAAAAGATTCCGGAATAGTCCCCCATGCGGATCTCTGGGAGACGACTGCCAAGGGGGAGGTGACCATGGGAAAAAGAGTGAAAAATCAACCAGAGGATAACGTTGTACGAGTAGGGGTGTGGAGTGTCAGATGCTTGAACGTGGTAGGGAAACTAGAAACGGAAATGCAAAGGCTCAATCTAGATACAGTAGGGGTCAGTGAAGTTCATAAGTTATCGCAATTTTATTTCATGTAGTTCAATAATTGTCACCCTGTATTTATGAAGAAGACGACTAAGAGGAAGAAGAAGAAGGAAGTTAAGATGACGATTTACAAGAATTTAAAGATCAGTTCGGTTTTATAAACCAGGATTTTTTTTTTTATTCTGCCTTTGCATTCTAATAGTCCCCCACGCAGATCTCCGGGAGGGGACTGCCAAGAGGTAGGTGATCATGGGAAAAAGAGTGAAAAATCAACCAAAGGATAAAGTTCTACGAGTAGGGGAGTGGAATGTCAGGGAAATTGGTGGGGAAACTAGAAAGGGAAACGCAAAGGCTCTATCTAGATACAGTAGGGGTCAGTGAAGTTCATAAGTTATGACGATTTTATTTCGTGTAGTTCAATAACTGTCACCCTATATATATGAAGAGGACGACGAAGAAGAAGAAGAAGAAGAAGAAAGTTGAGATGACGATTTTTAGGGATTTAAAGGTCAATTCGGCTTTATAAACTAAGAATTTTTTTAATTCTGTCTTTGCATTCTAATAACAAAAATGGTTAAAATATTTTTTTAAAAAACTTATTAAAAATTAAGGTGCGTCTTATAGTCCGTAACGTCTTGTAGTCCTTAAAATAGGTAGTGTGAGCTACGTTTCTACGCGGTCCACCGACGCTGGTTGCTTCTGTATCGCATATCGTAATGGCATACGGTGTCGCCTCCAGTGAGATCTGCGCCTGAATGAAGGCAGCCGTGCAACAGCGCGCCGCCTCAGCTGTCTGGCTCCGAGGTCTATCAATGACGCCGCCTCCACCGCCGCCGCCTCCGCCGGCCCCGTCAGCTGTTTTGGCACTGCAGAGTGACGCCCTCTGGCGGCGAGAGCGCGCACCAGCACGCCGCGGCCGAAGCACAGGCAGAAGCAGAGGCCGGTGTGCGGCTGACGCCCGACGGCCAATCGATAGCGTCTGGCGCGGGACGGCTCATGGCCGGGAAGCCGCACGCCACGTACCACACGTGCCACGTACTCGCTCACTCCAGCCTGCGGAGCACAGCATATGCAGCGCCGCCCATGCACAGCCGGCGCTGGGTGGCTGCCGCGTATCGTCCGGCCACGTAACGCTCCCACAAGAGGAACGGTTGCTCTCTCACGGGATCACTTTTATCACAAATGTATTCGCAGTTGCCAATATGGACAATCATAAGTTACACTACTGGCCATTAAAATTGCTACACCAAGAAGAAATGCAGATGATAAACGGGTATTCATTGGACAAAAATATTATACTAGAACTAACATGTGATTACATTTTCAAGCAATTTGGGTGCATAGATCCTGAGAAATCAGTACCCGCAACAACCACCTCTGGCCGCTATAGCGGCCTTAATACGCCTGGGCATTGAGTCAAACAGAGCTTGGATGGAGTGTACAGGTACAGCTGCTCATGCAGCTTCAACACGATACCACAGTTCATCAAGAGTAGTGACTGACATATTATTGTGACGAGCCAGTTGCTCGGCCACCATTGACCAGGCGTTTTCAATTCGTGAGAGACCTGAAGAATGTGCTGGCCAGGGCAGCAGTCGAACATTTTCTGTATGCAGAAAGGCGCGTACAGGACCTGCAACATGCGGTCATGCATTATCCTGCTGAAATGTACGGTTTCGCAGGGATCGAATGAAGGGTACAGCCACGGGTCGTAACACATCTGAAATGTAACGTGCACTGTTCAAAGCGCCGTCAATGCGAACAAGAGGTGACCGAGACGTGTAACCAATGGCAGCCCATACCATCACGCTGGGTGATACGCCAGTATGGCGATGACGAATACACGCTTCCAACGTGCGTTCACCGCGATGTCGCCAAACACGGATGCGACCATCATGATGCTGTAAACAGAACCTGGATTCATCCGGAAAAATAACGTTTTGCCACTCGTGCACCCAGGTTCGTCGTTGGGTACACCATCGCAGGCGCTCCTGTCTGTGATGCAGCGTCAGTGGTAACCGCAGCCATGGTCTCCGAGCTGATAGTCCATGCTGCTGCAAACGTCGTCGAACTGTTCGTGCAGATGGTTGTTGTCTTGCAAACGACCCCATCTGTTGACTGAGGTGTCAAGACATGGCTGCACGTTCCGTTACAGCCATGCGGATAAGATGCCTGTCATCTCGACTGCTAGTGATACGAGGCCGTTGGGATCCAGCTAGGCGTTCCGTATTACTCTCCTGAACCCACCGATTCCATATTCTGCTAACAGTCATTGGATGTCGACCAACGTGAACAGCAATGTCGCGATACGATAAACCGCAATCGCGATAGGCTACAATCCGACCTTTATCAAAGTCGGAAACGTGATGGTACGCATTTCTCCTCCTTACACGAGGCATCACAACAACATTTCAGCAGGCAACGCCGGTCAGTTGCCGTTTGTGAATGAGAAATCGGTTTCTCTGCCTCGTGATCACTGGGTGTTGTGTGATGGCCTTAGATTAGTTAGGTTTAAGTAGTTCTAAGTTCTAGGGGACTGGTGACCATAGATGTTAAGTCCCATAGTGCTCAGAGCCATTTGAACCATTTTTTTGAGAAATCGGTTGGAAACTTTGCTCATGTTGGCACGTTGAAGGTGTCGCCACCGGCGCCAACCTTGTGTGAATGCTCTGAAAAGCTAGTCATTTGCATGTCACAGCATCTTCTTCCTGTCGGATAAATTTCGCTTCTGTAGGACGTCATCTTCGTGGTGTAGCAATTTTAATGGCCAGTAGTGTATTTGACGCATTAACTTATTTGTAAAGTAATCAGACTGTGGTAGTTGTTTTATACATAAGGGCTCGATTCTTTACAGAATGAGCGATTGAGGTTTGCTGGTAATGACCTATCAAAGCGCACCGATCACACAGTAAAGTAAAAATTTCGGATGAAAGACTGTTCTGGATTCATCAAGTTCTTAGCCACTGGTTCGCTGTTCACTTGAATGTGATTATGTCACACTTTGTCAATAACAAATTTTGCTACGGTGGAGACAGAAAATCCCTGACAGCTCGCAGCACTGTTGCGAACTTTAACTGTGAAACGAAGCACATACTGCTCCAGGCGAAAACAATAGCCGTGTGCAGAGGCGCGACAGAACTGAGGCGTTGCCGTAGGGACGTTTACAAACGCGCGCCAAGCTGCTGTGCCCATCGCACGGGAACTGTCAGAGATCTGCTTACTCACACTCAGCTATAGGTATGTCGCTGCAAAGATTACCAAAAGTCAGTATCCGGTACCCTTGATTTGATTTTTTTATGTTTAATCAATTATTACGTCAACACTGAGCTTGCAGTACTCAACGTGTCATATTCAGAGATTTATTATAGAACTACAATAGGAAGCAATCTAGTTTTCTATGAAAGCTCTAAATGTTATTCAGAAACTCCAAATTTATGCTGCATAAACATGAAGAATGTGTTACTTCTGCGGTTTTTCCGTCTCTACATATAGAAGACAGTGTCTTGACTGACTGACTCACCGTCGCCCAGCCCAAACCGCTGAGGATAGGAACTTGAATTTTATAGAAGGTGTGGATTTTATACTGTAGACGTCGTTTAAAAAGAGATTTTTCGAAATTACAATCCTCACGGGGTGAAATAGGGGATGAATTTTCGAAAAATGTCGCTATTAAGGCAATTTTAAAGCTACACCTACGAAAATTCGTGTTTGAGCTGAAATAAAGAAATACGCGTTTCAGCATTTTTGGAAATTTAACACAATGGAGGTGAAATAGTGGGCGAAAGCTTTTTTTGAGAATTTATCGTTATTAAAGAATTACTAAAGTATTTTGAAAGCTACATCTGTGAACAATGATGTTTGACTATTCCGTTACAAATATTTTTAAAAAACGTGTTTCACTGCTTTTGGAAATGGAACCCTTAAGGGGGTCAAATAGGGGACGAGATTTTCCATAAAAATATTTTATTACGAAAGCATTTTTAAAGTTAAATGCTTGAAAATTTAAATTTGGCTTCTCGATTAGCAATAAAAAAAATACGTGCTTCGCTGCATTTGGAAATTCTGCCCCTATGGGGATGAAACGCGGATGAAAACTTTTATGGAAATTTTTCATTGTGCAAGCATTTTTGAAGCTAGAACTATAAAAATTTGTATTTGGCTTCTCTGTTAGAAGTAAAACATACACATGTCGGTGTTTTTGGAAATTCAACCCCTAAGGCCATCAAATAGGGGATGAAACGTTTTATGAAAATATTTCATCCGTCAGAGTGGTTAGAGGCCTAGTCGTCCATAAACAGCTCTTTTCAATCTATCGCAGGCATGTTCAATAGGGTTCGTGCCTGGAGAACGTGCTGGCCTCTCTAGTCGAGCGATGGATCCTGAAGGAAGTCATTCACAAGATGTGCACAATGGGGGCGCGAATTGTCGTCCATGAAGACGAATGCCTCGCCAATATGCTGCCGATATATTTGCACTATCTGTTGGAGGACCGCATTCACGTATCGTACTGCCGTCACGGCTCCTTCCACGACCACCAGCGGCGTACGTCGGCCCCACATAATGCCACCCCACAACAGGGAACCTCCACTTTTCTGCACTCGCTGGACGGTGTGTCTAAGGCGTTCAGCCTGACCGTGTTGCCTCCAAACACGTCTCCGACGATTGTCTGGTTGAAGGCATATGCGACACTCATCGGTGAAGAGAACGTGATGCCAATCCTGAGCGGTCCGTTCGTCATGTTGTTGGGCCCATCTGTACCGCTCTGCATGGTGTGATGGTTGCAAAAATGGACCTCGCCATGGACATGGGGAGTGAAGTTGCGCATCATGCAGCCTACTACGCACAGTTTGAGTCGTAACACGACATCTTGTGGCTGCACGAAAAGCATTATTCAACATGCTGGCGTTGCTGTCAGGGTTCCTAATCAGTAGGTAGCGGTCATCCACTGCAGTAGTAGCCCTTTCGCGGCCTGAACGGGGCATGCCTCTCTGTATCTCCTCCATGTCCGAACAACATCGCTTTGGTTCATTCCGTGACGCCTGGACACTTCCCTTGTTGAGAGCCCTTCCTGGCACAAAGTAACAACGCGGGCGTGATCGAATCGCGGTATTGACCGTCTAGGCATCGTTGAACTACAGACAACACGAGCCGTGCACCTCCTTCTAGGTGGAATGACTGGAACTGATCGGCTGTCGCCGGCCGAAGTGGCCGTGCGGTTAAAGGCGCTGCAGTCTGTAACCGCAAGACCGCTACGGTCGCAGGTTCGAATCCTGCCTCGGGCATGGATGTTTGTGATGTCCTTAGGTTAGTTAGGTTTAACTAGTTCTAAGTTCTAGGGGACTAATGACCTCGGCAGTTGAGTCCCATAGTGCTCAGAGCCATTTGAACCATTTTTGATCGGCTGTCGGACTCCCTCCGTCTAATAGGCGCTGCTTGCTCATGCATGGTTGTTTACATCTTTGGGCGCGTTTAGTGACATCTCTGAAAAGTCTCAGGGGCTGTGTCTGTGATACAATATCCACAGTCAACGTCTATCGTGAGGAGTTCTAGGAAGTGGATCGATTCAACACTATTTTTGAAGTGTGTGTTTTATTACGAAAGCATTTTTAAAACTAAATTTTTGAAAATTGGTTTCTCAGTTAGCAATAAAAAATACGTGTTTCACTGTTTTTGGCAGTTCAACCCCTATGGGTATGAAACGGGGAGGCAAGTATTTCATTGTACAAGCATCTTTCAAGCTAAATCTAAAAAAAAAAATTGTATTTGGCTTCTGTGTTAGAAGTAAAACATACACATCTTGCGCTGATGACCACGCAGATGAGCGCCCCACAAACCAAACATCATCATCATCATCAAAACATACACATGTCACTGTTTTCGGAAATTTAACCGCTAAGCGGCTGAAATAGGGTGTTTTACGAAAACAATTTCATTGAGAAAACATTTTTAAAACTAAATCTTTGAAAATTGGTGTTTCGCTTCTTGGTTAGAGATGAAAAATACATTTTCAGTGTTTTTTGAAATTAAACCCATTAGAGGGTGAAACAAGGTCAGACTGATTCGCTGACTCATCATCGCCCAGCCCAAACCGCTAAGGATAAAAACTTGAAGTTTGGAGAAGGTGTGGGTCTTATACTGTACGCATCATTTAAGAAGGCATTTTCCGAAATTCGACTCCTAAGGGGTTGAAATAGGGGATGAAAGACTTTTTCGTAGTGTGTCACAATAATGAGAATTTTGGAGCTAGAACTACGAAAATTTGTTTTGGTTTCTCAGTCAGAAAACGAAAAATATGTTTTTCAGCATTTTTGGAAAATCAAACACGAAAGGGATGAAGTAGTGGGTGAAAGTTTTTTGAAAATAAACAATTACTAAATAACTACTGAAGTATTTTTAAGGCAACACTTATGATTATTTATATTTGACGTCTCGATTAGAAATTTAAAAAAAAATTGCGTGTTTCAGCGTTTCTGGAAATTCAACCCCTTAGGGAGTGCAGTAGAGGATGAGAATTTTTAAGAAAATGTTTAGTTGCATTTAAAAAATTGAAGTTAAATTTACAAAAACTGGTATTTCATCTCTCAGTTAGATATAAAGAGATATTTGTTAGCGGATGAAAGGTGCTCTGGAAATATCTCCACAAGAACGCAAAAGGCATGATTAACAAAAACTTTGGTCTCCAGCTACCAGATTTGCTTTCTGTTCAGAAGTACATTCGAAAACAATATGCTTATATCTCCTTAATAAGCGTTGAAAGTTTAGAAGGAGGTGATGCAATTTGGGAACAACATAAAAAAAATCTCCGTAGGTCATACGGTTTACCCGTGCGAAACAGCGGGCCTTAAGAGAATTTTTAAATTAACGTAAATGGATTTTAAAAGTACGAAAAAATAATTTTTACACAAAAATGTTACCCCTGGACATTACGGAATACTAATCAGCAGCGGCTCAGGATATTTCAACAGATATTTCTGTACAAGACTTGTGGCACAGTTCAGGATAACAATGGTTTCTGGGGATGTAGGACGAACGCTGGGATGGACCACCTCATACTATGAGCTGACATCGTGATATTAATGAGAAACAGGAGTGTAGCTTGATTTCGACGTCCTGAAAATGGATAGTGGAAGAACGGCTGAAAAAGTTTTTGACTGGAAGCTATCTAGAAGGAGACAGAGAAAAAGGCCGCGAAAGCGGTGGGCAAACGATGAGAAGGAAGAAACAAAATCGCTCAGAGTCACAGGATGGCGAATAGACGCGCTGCAGAGGGCAGAATGGACAAAACTTGTTGAGGAGGCTAAGAATGAGGCAGGATTTTAATGCCTTGAGAGGAAGAAGAAAATGTAACAGCCCAAAAAAATACTATACTGCGTGCCTCCTTTTGAGCAGGAAGCATGCAAACGTCAAATACTTCTGTAGTACGAGTTATCGTCTTCGTGTGTACATAACAAGGGGACCGCACGAACTTCCCTCACCGATTTGATACATACTGACGGTGTGTACTTAGGACACAACTACAACACATACGAAGAGGTTGAAAAAAATCAACCAACTAGTTGCAAACAAAAGGTTTATTTAGCCCTTGACGTAGGTTTCGAAATTTCTAAAAATATCTTCTTCAGGAGTAGGGCTTATTAAGAAATATCGAAACCTTGGTCAAGGTCTAAATAAACCTTTGATTTGCAACTAGTTGGCTGATTTTTTCAACCTCTTCAGATTTATACAGTTGATGATTCGCATCCATGTGTACGGGTCTGTTTCAGATTTTACAACGGATACTTTTGAGTGATCCCTAGTATTCGTAGATGCTGCAGCCGAACGAATAAGCGCTTAGTTTAACAAGGACGAGATATCTGTATCTAATCTCGCCGTCGGTACTTATTTTTCCTTCCCACGTAATTCTAACAATAGATTTATTATGACTGCAAGTTGTCAGTATTTAATCATTCGTTCATTTATAACCTTTAGCCTGAAAAACGAGAAAAAGTTTTTCGGAAAGAGATTGGAAACAGGGCACACGAGAACTTTCAATCAAATCAGTATGATCATTTTATTCATGTTATTGTATCACATTTGTGACAAGTACATTGCTGCCAACCTTGAGAAGAGGCTGTCAGTAATCACATGGAAAACAGAGAGGTGGGTCCGGAGGCCCTACCCGAGGGAAAAATTTTCACCGCCTGATTAGGCCTTTAAACGCTGTATTTCAGACACTTTACGACCTAAATAAAGAAGATTTTCGACGAATAATATCAATTGTATGTGGAAAAATCAGGTTAGGTTGAAAGTCATCAAACTGGTATCTTGGAAACTCCATTTCTATGGTATTTTTTTCGTATTCACTCAGCACGTCAGCAAATAGCTCATCAAACTTTACAACAGATGAAAAAGATTTACTTTTCCTAGAACCAATATCGATAGCTCTATGCTTTTTAAGAAATTATCTAGTGGGAATTTTTGTTTGATGTAATTAGACGAGTCGACGTAACAGCTTCTGATATTTTCACAAAATTTACAACAATAGATTTTTCAAACCTCGTATGATGAATGTAGCTTCCAGTGTCTACACAAATGAGGGCATCTTCATCCCTTTTCTGGTATTTATTTTTTTGAAATTTAAGTTCCAGCAGACAGTCAGCAGTAGGTACTGCTGAAAGTTCGATAAATCCCATAATCAAATTTGTAAATTAGGAATTACTGGCTGTTCTTTGTGAGACAATACATTTGCTTTGGTAAATAACGAGAGAGTATTATGCTAAAAAGAGAAGAAATAGGTTAGTAATTGTATCATTTACGATAGGGTTTACTTTAGTTAAGTGAGAATTGTTTATATCCTTTTAAGCTTCCTCGTTGATAAATTGTACCAGAGGTTCCCATTGTTGTATTCACTGAAGCAAATAAAGGTCTCTTGTACAAACGTACTTCAGTATTTTATGGGGTTTAGTGCTATATATACTTTGACACAGTTTAAAAGTAGACTGTCTTTTTGAATGTTTTTTAGGAAAGTAGTGAAGTTCTATGACAAATTCCTCAGCATCAAAGTATTTGAGACTCTTCACACTTGTTTGTGCAGCTAAATTAAGAAAGTGGCAGGAACAAGTCTGTATTCTTATGTGTGATTGAACTTTCTTCAAAAAAGCAACAGCTCCTTTTATGTATCTTTCTGCTGTATTTGCATTATCAAATGCGAATGAAATGCAATTTTTCCGGGGAATTCGTTTTCTTACGAGCTCTCCACTCAAGAGATAAGAGAAACGTCACCTGTTTAGAAAAACCGCAACAGGCTACAGACGAATGCCTTGAACCATGTGACGTCATTTGGCTCGAAAGCAGTTTTATTCCAATTTTTTTAGCTGACACGTGCAGAACGAAAAATTTTCGTCATCACTCACCATAACCTACCTCAGTAAACCGTGGTGACGAAATTATTGGTAGATAGGTTTTCTGCATACTCAGGAAGGAAATCGTTACAACATTTTACGAGTAGTAGCATGTGATGGCCGATATGTAAATAGTACCTTTCCCAATTTTTTTTTTGAACGTCAAACTATAAAATGTCTATATCCGTAATTTTTAGTAACTTCCCATAACTCCGTAGTTAAGGTGATCGATCCGTAACAATTCCGGACAATTCGTAACAGTTGGCAGTCATGCTTCTATAATGTGTAACTTACGTTGCACTGCACGAATCAGGATGACACTGATCGTAGAAACAAGGAAAACGATAATTTTTGCGACATACAGCACATGTAACGAACACCGACTTTTTGCATGTGCATGGTTTTTTTCTATGCGCCTATTGCAAAATAAACTTGACTTGCTTTCATAAACCGTTCTCGCTCATCACACAACTTCACGGCGTACCAAGCGGATTGAAACGTAAATTGAATTCTGGTGCAGGCAAGAGATCCCGTCTTCTCTAGAAGCTCTCTCGCAAGGTTGCACGATCGGAGTACGTTTTGGAGGAATTACTTCGATAGAGCCCATTGGCAGACCCCTCTCCATCCTGAAGAGCTTCGTCATGCAGATGTAGGTTCGTTCGCACTGCCCATGAACCAAGGAGCAAAAGAAATTGTCCTTCTCTTACGTACGGGGTTAATACGTCGGTTAGGAAATTATTGTATAATGCTACTGTGATTTTGCCTGACGTTGAAGATGTTATCGTACGATTTTTGCATTTACGTCTGTACTCATCAACTGACGTTTTCGCGATTGGTTTAAATGGGCCACTGGTCTCCTCCTAGTTTTTTTTTTTCAGGATACAGAGTAGGAAAATAATAAAAGAGCGATTAAATATTTAATTTGCACAGTCGTGTTATAGTTGTTGTTAGACTTACGTGGGAATGAAGAAGAAGTGCCCGCAGTGAAATTCGATCTCGCTCCTATGTACCTAAGCTCTTACTTGGTCGGCTGCGGAGTCTTCGAAGTGTGGCGACCACACATAATATACAGGGTGGTCCATTGATAGTGACCGGGCAAAATATCTCACGAAGCACGCGTCAAAGGAAAAAACTACAAAGAACGAAATTTGTATAGCTTGAAGGGGGAAACCAGATGACGCTATGGTTGACCCGCTAGATGGCGCTGCCATAGGTCAAACGGATATCAACTGCGTTTTTCTTTAAATAGGAACCCCCATTTTTTATTACATATTCGTGTAGTACGTAAAGAAATATGAATGTTTCAGTTGGACCACTTTTGTCGCTTTGTGATATATGGCGCTGTAATAGTCATAAACGTATAAGTACATGGTATCACGTAACACGCCGGCCGAAGTGGCCGTGCGGTTAAAGGCGCTGCAGGCTGGAACCGCAAGACCGCTACGGTCGCAGGTTCGAATCCTGCCTCGGGCATGGATGTTTGTGATGTCCTTAGGTTAGTTAGGTTTAACTAGTTCTAAGTTCTAGGGGACTAATGACCCCAGCAGTTGAATCCCATAGTGCTCAGAGCCATTTGAACCATCACGTAAAATTCCGCCAGTGCGGACGGTATTTGCTTCGTGATACATTACCCGTGTTAAAATGGACCGTTTACCAACTGCGGAGAAGGTCAATATCGTGTTGATGTATGGTTATTGTGATCAAAATGCCCAACGGGCGTGTGCTTTGTATGCTGCTCGGTATCCTGGACGACATCATCCAAGTGTCTGGACCGTTCGCCGGATAGTTACGTTATTTAAGAAAACAGGAAGTGTTCAGCCACATGTGAAACGTCGACCACGACCTGCAACAAAAGATGATGCCCAAGTAGGTGTTTTAGCTGCTGTCGTGGCTAATCCGCATATCAGTAGCAGACAAATTGCGCGAGAATCGTGAATCTCAAAAACGTCGGTGTTGAGAAAGCTACATCAACATCGATTGCACCCGTACCATATTTCTATGGACCAGGAACTGCATGGCGACGACTTAGAACGTCGTGTACAGTTCTACCACTGGGCACAAGAGAAATTACGGGACGATGACACATTTTTTGCACACGTTCCATTTAGCGACGAATTGTCATTCACCAATGGCGGTAACGTAAACCGGCATAATATGCACTATTGGGCAACGGAAAATCCACGATGGCTGCGACAAGTGGAACATCAGTGACCTTGGTGGGTTAATGTATGGTGCGGCAATAGGGGAGGAAGGATAATTGGCCCCCATTTTAAAATCGATGGAAATCTAAATGGTGCAATGTATACTGATTTCCTACGTAATGTTCTACCGATGTTACTACAAGATGTATCACTGCATGGCAGTATGGCGATGTACTTCCAACATGATGGATGTCCGGCACATAGCTCGCGTGCGGTTGAAGCGGTATTGAATAGCATATTTCATGACAGGTGGATTGTTCGTCGACGTCCCCGGATTTATTTCTGTGTGGAAAGTTAAAGGATATTTGCTGTCGTGATCCACCGACAGCACCTGACAACATGCATCAGCGCATTGTCAATGCATGTGCGAACGTCACGGAAGGCGAACTACTCGCTGTTGAGAGCAGTGTCGTTACACGTATTGCCAAATGCATTGAGGTTGACTGACATCATTTTGAGCATTTATTGCATTGGTTGGTTGGTTGTTTCGGGGAAGGAGACCAGACAGCGGGGTCATCGGTCTCATCGGATTAGGGAAGGACGGGGAAGGAAATCGGCCGTGTCCTTTGAAAGGAACCATCCCGGCATTTGCCTGGAGCGATTCAGGGAAATCATGGAAAACCTAAATCAGGATGGCCGGACGCGGGATTGAACCGTCGTCCTCCCGAATGCGAGTCCAGTGCCTAACCACTGCGCCACCTCTCTCGGTTTATTGCATTAATGTGGTATTTACAGGTAATCACGCTGTAACAGCATGCGTTCTCGGAAATGATAAGATCACAAAGATAGATGTATCAAATTGGAACAACCGAAATAAAATGTTCAAACGTACCTACGTTCTGCATTTTAGTTTAAAAAACCTACCTGTTACCAACTGTTCGTCTAAAATTATGAGCCATATGTTTGTGGCTATTACAACGCCATCTATCACAAAGTAAAAAAAGTGGTCCAACTAAAACATTCATATTTCTTTACGTACTACACGAATATGTAATAAAAATGGGGGTTCCTACTGAAAAAAACGCAGTTGATATCCGTTTGACCTATGGCAGCGCCATCTAGCGTGCCAATCATAGCGCCATCTGGTTTCCCCCTTCAAGCTAGAGAAGTTTCGTTCTTTGTAGTTATTTCGTTTGACGCTTATTTCGTGAGATATTTGGCCCGGTCACGATCAATGGACCACCATGTATACTGAATCGCCAAAGAAACGTGTATAGGCATACGTATTCAAATACAGAATATGTAAACAAGCAGAATACGGCGGTGCGCTCGGCACAAGTGTCTGTCGTAGTTGGTAGATTGGTTACTGCCGCTACAATGGCAGATTATCAAGATTTAAGTCAGTTTGAACGTCGTGTTATAGTCTGCGCACGAGAGATGGCGCACAACATCTACAGGGTATAGACGAAGCGGGGATTTTCCCGTACGACCATTTCACGAGTGTACCGTGAATATCAGGAAGCCGGTAAAACATCAAATTTCCGACATTGCTGCGGCCGTAAAAAGATCCTGCAAGAAGGGAACAACGGCGACTGAATAGAATCGTTCTACGTGACAGAAGTGCAATCCTTCCACAAATTGCTGCAGATTTCAATATTGGGCATCAACAAGAGTCAGCCTGCGAACCATTCAACGAAACACCATCGATACGGGCTTTCGGAGCCGAAGGTCCACTCGTTTACCCTTGATGACAGCGCGACACAAAGCTTTACGCCTCGCCTGGGCGCGACTGTCGATGAGTGGAAACATGTTGCCTGGTCGGACGAGTCTCGTTTCAAATTGTATCGAGCCGATGGACGTGTGTGGCTATGGAGACAACCTCATGAGTCCATGGACCCTGCATGTCAGCAGGGGCTGTTCAAGCTGGTGGAGGTTCTGTCATGGTGAGGGGCGTGTGTAGTTGGAGTGATGTGGGGTCCCTGATACGTCTAGGTATGACTCTGACTAGTGACACGTACGTAAACATCCTGACTTATCAACTGCATCCTTTCATGTCCATTGCGCATTCCGACGGACTTGGCCAATTCCAGCAGGAAAATGCGACCCCTCACACGTCCAGAATTGCTTACAGGGTAGCTCCAGGACCACTGTTCTGAGTTTAAAAACTTCTGCTGGCCACCAAACTCCCCAGACATGAACATTATTGAGCATATCTGGGAGGTCTTGCAACGTGCTGTTGAGAAGAGAACTCAGCCCCCTCGTACTCTTACGGATTTATGAATAGCCCTGCAGGATTCATGGTGTCAGTTCCCTCCAATACTGCTTCAGACATTGGTCGAGTACTTGCCACGTCGTGTTGCGGCACGTCTGCCTGCTTGCGGGTGTCCTGCACGATATTAGGCAGGTGTACCAGTTTCTTTGGCTCTTGAGTGCATAATATGCACAGTCATCATATAGCTGTTGTTGGGCTTATGTGGTAAGGAAAAAATGTCCCAGGGTTGGGATTCGATCCAAAGATCTCTCGCTTATGAAACTAAGGGCTTCCTAGCTTGCCTGTAGATTCCTCGAATAAGAACGACCACGCATAGTATATAAGCACGCCTCAAATAGTCTAATTCGCTTTGCTCGAAGACCGTTCAGAGTTGCGTCTTCCTGTTTACGTACTTTGTAGCTCTAGTTGCGTCCTACACACCTGATCAATATGAATTAAATCGGGAAGTTCGCACGGCGCCCTTCTACGTCAGTTACATTTCAACTACAGCTTTGTCCGATATATTCGGATTGGGAACATAGGTGAGTGACGCACATAAGGAGTGACGTGTTTCCTGACGTGCGCACTGATGGTCGCCAATCAACCTCAATCAGCCTTTCTCTGAGAGATACAGAGGGGGGGGGGAGGGAGGGAGGGGGTGTAGAAGGGGAGGGGAACTGGAGTAGGTCGAGAGTATGTTTAGTACCGCCGTGCTTCCCACGCATGGTGGCCAGCTAGGCAGAAGAGAATGCAGCGAGGCATCTGCGGACGCTGCACGCGCTCTGCACACCACACGCGAGATAGCGAGGTGTCGGCCCGTGGTCACGTGCGCACACACAGCACGCCAGATAGCCGCGCGGGGTCACAGCTGAGTAGTGCAAGCGACGTGTCACGTCCACGCCGGCAGGAGAACAGCTCGCCCACCCGGCTGTCAATTTTACACACGTCAAGCGCGACGACAGAGACCGCTGTAGTTTCGGCGGAATTTTAGCATCAATGACGCGTGTGGATCAGCTGGATTTCAAGAAGGCGTTACGCTACTTTCAATGCCGGCAGCGTTACGCCGTCGGCACTCGGACCGTGCAATTGAACGTTCAACGTGGCGAGTTTCTGACGTCGTAACGTGGCACGTTGAGGAGCCTCTCCGAACGTGCAGACCGACATCGAGCACGTCAGATATTCTGCACTTGCGTTTGAACCTGAATCACCGTACTGACTTTTCTCTGTTTTTTATTAATCCCATATCGGAACATTTTGCATTCTTTTTATTTCAGGAGAAGACACAGAATTTTCGAAGGTAGCAGAGAAAAAATACAGGGAGGGAAAGATTATACACAACTTGTACAGAAACCAGTGTGTAGTTATAAAAGTCGACGGATATGAAAGGGAAGCCGTAGTTGAAAATGGCGTGGGACCGTTTTGTAGCCTGTAGCCGATGTTATTCAATCTGTACGCTGATCAAACTGTGAAGGAAACCGAAGAAAAATTTACAGAGAGATTTCGAGTCCAGGAAGAAGAAATAGAAACTTCAAGGTTTGCCGATGACGTCGTAATTGCGTCAGAGACGGCTAAGGCCTTGGAACAGAAGTTGAACGGAATGGATAATGCCTTGCAAACCTATTATAATATGAGCATCAACAAGTGTAATGGAATGCAGTCGCATTACATCTGGATAAGTTGAGGAAATTAGATTAGTAAATGAGCCAGTAAGCGTGGTAGACGAGTTTTGCTATTTGAGAAGCAAAATGATTGACGAGGGCCGAAGTAGAGAGGTTATGAAATGAAATCTGGCACCATCAAGAAAAGCACTTCTGAATGAGAGGATTCTGCTAACAAGTAATTTACGTTAAGCGTTAAGAAGTCTTATCTCTAGATATCTGGAGTGTAGCCTTGTACCGAAACGAAACGTGGACGATGAACAATTGAAACAAGAAGAAAATAGAAGGTTTTCACATGTGATGGCATAGAAGAATGGGTGGATAGAGCGGGTGGATAAATAAATGACAAATCAGGAGGAAGTGTATGGAATTGAGGAAAAACGAAAAGTTGACTAGAGGAAGGTTTCGTTCGACAGGACATGTCAATTTGGTAATAGAAGGATGTATGAGAGGTAGAAACTGTAGAGGGATAACAATGCTTGAATACAGCAGGCAGGTTTAAATGGATGTGGGTTGCGTTAGTAGCGCAGAGAGGAAGAGGTTTGCACAGGATAGACTATCGTGCACCAGATCAGTCTTCGGATACGAAACCACAACAACAACAACAACAACAACAACAATTATGCCTCCATACAAGCCCAGATTTCTCTTGTCTTCGTGGCCCTTACGTGAGATGAACGTCGGTGGCGGTAGAATCATTCTGCAGTCTGTCGCAAATGCCGGATCTCGACACTTTCTCAAAAGTACTTTGCGAACAACTTCCTCCTCCACCCACGGATTCCCATCCGAGTCCACAGAGCATTTCCGTAATACTCAGGTGTTGATCGAACCTAACGGCGACAAATCTAGCAATACGTCTGTGAATTACTTCAATGTCTTCCCTTAATCAGAACTGGTAATCTTCACTTCTAAAGTTGTAAAACTATCGTATGCCACCGTATACTATCACACTATCATAAGTAATCGTAGATTGCAGTAGTTTTTCTAGTATTTTCGGTCAGTTAAGATAGCAGCCGGGTTACCTGTACATTAAGTGTGTGTTGCATAGCTATGGGGCGTTACCTCATTTCGATCACTTTGCTTGTGTATGCAGTCAGTCTCTTACTACTTTCGCCTAGAAACTGGAAGCCGTGAACCATCTAGAAACTGAGCGAGTATATACACTGATCAGCCAGAACATTATGACCACTTACCTAATAGCCGGTATGTCTACCTTTGGCACAGATAACAGCGGCGGCGCATAGTCGCACGGAAGCAGCGAGGCGTTGGTAGATCGCTGGAGGGAGCTGGCACCGCATCCCGACACACAAGTCCCCCAGTTCCTGCAAATACCGAGGACAGGCGTGACAAGCTATGACGCCATGTTCAATCACATCCCAGATGTGTTTGATCGGGTTCCGGTCATCCGAAATCGTACTGAATGGCCGGCCGAGGTGGCCGAGCGGTTCTAGGCGCTACGATATGGAACCGCGCGACCGCTACGGCCGCAGGTTCGAATCCTGCCTCGGGCATGGATGTGTGTGATGTCCTTAGGTTAGTTAGGTTTAAGTAGTTCTAAGTTCTGTACTGAATGCTTTCTCAGAAAATTATTTTGAACAATTAGTTCACGAGCCCACTCGAAGCATAAATGGCTGCGAAAGCATACTTGACCTTTTAGCAACAAATAATCCTGGACAAATAGTGAGTATTGTGACGAATACAGAGATTAGCGACCACAAGGTAGTTGCTGCTAGGCTGAATACCGTAACACCTACAACCATCAAAAAGAAACGCAAAGTATATCTGTCTAAAAAAGCTGATAAAAATGCTCTTAACGTCTTTTTAAGAGACAGTCTTCACTCCTTCCGATCTGATCATGTAAGTGTAGAAAAGTTGTGGAATGTTTTCAACAGATTGTATCGACAGCAATTGGGAGATATATACCACATAAATTAATAAGTGATGGTACTGATCCCCCATGGTACACAATACAGGTCAGATCGCTGTTGCAGAAGCAGCGAAAAAAGCGTGCCAAATTTAAAAGAACACAATATCCCCAAGATTGGCAAAGTTTTACAGAAATTCCAAATATAGCGCGTATTTCAGTGCGAGATGCTTTTAATAATTTCCAAAAGAAATTGTGTCTCGAAATCTGGCAGAAAACCCAAAGATATTCTGGTCATACATAAAGCACTTCAGTGGCAAGACGCAATCAATACCTTCACTGCGCAATGACAACGGTGAAGTCACTGATGACAGCGCCACTAAAGCAGAGTTATTAAACACAGTTTTCCGAAACTCCTTCACCAAAGAAGACGAAGTATATATTCTTGAATTCCAATCAAGAACAACCGCCAAGATGAGGAACATACAAGAAGATAACCTCGGAGTAACGAAGCAGCTTAAATCACTTAATAAAGGCAGGGCCTCCGGTCCAGATTATATACCAGTCAGGTTCTTCTCAGAGTATGCTGATAAAATAGCTCCATATTTAGCAATTATATACAACCACTCGCTCACAGAAAGATCCGTATCTAAAGACTGGAAAATTGCACAAGTCACACCAAAAAGGGAAGTAGGATGATGATGATGATTAGTGTTTTAGGGCGCACAACAGCGAGGTTATCAGCGCCGGGAAGTAGGAGTACTCCGCTGAATTACAGGCCTATATCACTAACGTCGATTTTCAGTAGGGTTTTGGAACACATACTGTATTCGGACAATATGAATTACCTCGAAGAAAACGATTTATTGACACATAGTCAGAACGGTTTCTGAAAATATCGTTCTTGTGAAACATAACTAGCTCTTTATACTCGTGAAGTAATCAGTGCTATCGACAGGGGGTGTCAAATTGATTCAATACTTTTGGATTTCCAGAAGGCTTTCGAGACCGTTCCTCACAAGCGTCTTCTAACCAAACTGCGTGCCTACGGAGTATTGCCTCAGTTGTGCGACTGGATTCGTGATTTCGTGTCAGAAAGGTCACTGTTCGTAGTAATAGACGGAAAGTCATCGAGTAAAACAGAAGTAATATCCGGCGTTTCCCAAGGAAGTGTTATAGGTCCTCTATTGTTCCTGAGCTATATTAACGACATAGGAGACAATCTGAGTAGCCGTCTTATATCGTTTGCAGATGATGCTGTTATTTACCGTCGTGTATAGTCATCAGATGATCAAAACGACTTGCAAAATGACTGAGATAAGATATTTGTATGGTGCGAAAAGTGGCAATTGACCCTGAATAAGAATACTAAAAGAAATCAGCTAAATTTCGATTACGCGATAAGTCACACAAATCTGAAGGCTATAAATTCAGCTAAATACTTAGGGATTACAATTACAAATTACCTAAATTCGAAGGATCACATAGATATTATTGTGGGTAGAGCAAACCAAAGACTGCGAATCGTTGGCAGAACACTTAGAAGGTGCAACAGGTCTACTAAAGACACTGCTTGCACCACGCTTGTCCGCCCTATTCTGAAATACTGGTGTGCGGTGTGGGATCCGCATCAGGTGGGACTGACGGATGACATCGAAAAAGTACAAAGAAGGGCAGCTCGTTTTGTATTATCGCGATGTAGGGGAGATAGTGTCACACACATGATACGTAAATTGGAGTGGCAATCATTAAAACAAAAGCGTTTTTCGTTGCGACGGGATCTTCTTATGGAATTCCAATCACCAGTTTTCTCCTCCAAAAATGGTTCACATGGCTCTAAGCGCTATGGGACTTAACATCTGGGGTCATCAGACTTAGAACTACTTAAACCTAAATAACCTAGGGACATCACACACATCCATGCCCGAGGCAGGATGCGAACCTGCGACCGTAGAAGCCGCGTGGTTCCGGACTGAAGCGCCTCGAACCGCTCGACTACCGCGGCCGGCTTTTTCTCCTCCGATTGCGAAAACATTCTGTTGGCACCCACTACATAGGGAGAAATGATCATCACTATAAAGTAGGAGACATCAGGGCTCGCACAGAAAAATTTAAGTGCTCGTTTTTCCCGCGTGCCGTTCGAGAGTGGAACGGTAGAGAGCCAGCTTGAAGGTGGTTCATTGAACCCACTGCCAGGCACTTTATTGTGAATAGCAGAGTAACCACGTGGATGTAGATGTTGGTCTGTGCGAGTTGAGGAGCCAGCACATCAACTGGAATTTGCTACAGCATTCCTCGAACCATTCCATCACACTCCTGGCGTTGTGGCGTGGTGCGTTAACTTCCTGAAAAATGCCACTGCGGTCGGCAAACATGATCGTCATGGTGGGGTGTACGTTGTCTGCAGTCAGTGTACGATACTCCTCGGCCGTCATGGTGCCTTGCACGAGCTCCACTGTACACATGGGTGCCCACGTGAATGTTCCCCAGAGCATAATGGAGGCGCCGCCAGCTTGTCTCCATCCCACAGAACAGGTGTCAAGAAGCTGTTCCCCTGGAAGACGACGGATTCGCACCCTTCCATCGGCATGATGAAAATGTATCGGGATTCATCAAATCATGCAACGCTCTGGAACTTCGCTAACGTCCGGTCCCGATGGTCATGTGACAAATTCAGTCGTAGCTGCCGGAGTCGTGGTGTTAACATTGGTACACACAAGGATCGTCGGCTGTGGGGGCCCATCGTTAGGAGTGTTCGGTGCCCTGTGTCTTTAGACACACTTGTACTCTGCGCAGCACTAAGGTCTGATGTTAGTTACGCCACAGTTCGCCAACTGTCCTGTTTTAGCGGTCTGGTCAGCTAACGACTTTCGACGTCTGTAATGAGGGATGGCCGGCCAACCCCACGACGTCTGGACGTGGTCTCACCTTGGTTTCGCCACGTGTTGGAGATACTCACGGCAGCACGCCTCGAACACCCAAGTCGTCCAGTTTCCGAAATGCTCGTGTCGAGCCTGCGGGACATCAAAGTCTGCCCTCGGTCAGACAGAGGGCGCCCCTTCCCCATTCTAAACACGGACAGCACGCTCGTGACGGGTTTAACAAGGTAGCAGGCAGGTGGTCATAATGTTCTGCTGATCGGTGTATAAAAGGCCGCGTAACGTACGAAACATTTCTGTTCCACATAGTTATCCTCCCGTTTGTTGCTTATAAATAAACAGTATTTACAGGAAAACTGAAATTGTCTACGTTTAATTTTGGTTTTACTCGAAAATTGTCGATTTGTAACGTGAGACAGACGGGCGTTGAAGACAAAAAATAAAAAAAAAAACAGCCTTTGTGATATACTACTAGAAACCGACATTTATCGAACTAAGTTAAAATTAAAAAAACGCAAAACAAAAACATATCAAACATCGCTTCAATACGTCATCGAGCTTATATAAAACATGATTCTCTTACTCATAAACTCCTTTCGCAGTTATCAAGTCTAAGAGAAAACTGTTGCCTTTGATCATGCTGAAGAGCGTTCTATTGAGTACAAAATAACAACAATAATTGCATAGAATTTTTATTTTTGTGCACGCAAACTATACTTGCATCAAAGGTAAAGCTTTGGTTACATAAAAGCGCAGAAGTCAGGCGGCCAAATAATTTTTGTTATTTGCTGTCCAGAGACCGGTTTGATGCAGCTCTCCATGCTACTCTATCCTGTGCAAGCTACTTCAACTCCAAGTATCTACTGCAACCTACATCCTTCTGAATCTGCTTAGTGTATTCGTCTCGTGGTCTCCCTCTACTATTTTTACCCTCCACGCTGCCCTCCAATTGGTGATCCCTTGACGTCCTACCAACCGATCCCTTCTACTAATCAAGTTATGCCACAAATTCCTCTTCTCCCCAATTCTGTTCAATAGCTCCTCATTAGTAACGTGATCTACCCATCTAAGCTTCAGCATTCATCTGTAGCTTATTTCGAAAGCTACTATTCTCTTCTTGTCCAAACTATTTTTCGTCCATATTTCACTTCCATACATGGCGACACTTCGTACAAATACTTTCAGAAAAGACTTCCTGGCATTTAAATCTATACTCGATGTTAACAGACTTTTCTTTTTCAGAAACACTTTCCTTGGCATAGCCAGTCTGCATTTTATATCCTCTCTTCTTCGACCATCATCAGTTATTTTGCTCCCCAAATAGCAAAACACATTTACTACTTTAAGTGTTTCATTTCCTAACCTAATTCCCTCATCATCACCTGATTTAATTCGACTACATTCCGTTATCCTCGTTTTGCTTTTGTTGATGTTCATCTTACATCCTCATTTCAAGACACTGTCCATTCTGTTCAACTGCTCTTCCAGGTTCACTACTGTCTCTGACAGAATTATAATGTCATCGGCAAACCTCAAAGTTTATATTTCCTCTCCATGAATTTTAACTCCTACTTCGTATTTTTCTTTTGTTTCCTTTACTGCTTGCTCAATATACATATTGAATAACATCTGGGATAGGCTACAACTCTGTCTCACTCCATTCCCAACTACTGCTTCCCTTTCACGCCCCTCGACTCTTATAACTGCCATCTGGTTTCTGTACAAATTGTAAATAGCCTTTCGCTCTCTGTATTTGACCTCCACCAACTTCAGAGTTTGAAAGAGAGTCTTCCAGTCAACATTGTCTAAAGCCAAATGCCAGAAACGTAGGTTTGCCTTTCCTTAATCTATCTTCTAAGAAAAGTCGTAGGGTCGGTATAGCCCCACGTGTTCCAACATTTCTACGGTATCAGATCTGATCCTCCCCGAGGTCGGCTTCTGCCAGGTTTTCCATTCGTTAGTTTTTTCAGCCGTGACTTATTAAACTGATAGTGCGGTTATTTTCACACTTGTCAACACATGCTTTCTTTGGTATTGAAATCATTATATTCTTCTTGAAGTATGAGTGTATTTCGCCTGTCTAATACATCTTGCTCACCAGATGATAGAGTTTTGTCATGGTTGGCTCTCCCAAGGCTATCAGTAGTTCTAATGGAATGTTGTCTACTCCCGGGGCCTTGTTTCGACAGGTCTTTCAGTGCTCCGTCAAACTCTTCACGCAGTACCATATCTCCCATTTCATCTTCATCTACATCCTTTTCCATCTCCATAACGTTGTCCTCAAGTACATCACCTTTGTATAGATCCTCTATATACTCCTTCCACGTTTCTGATTTCCCTTCTTTGTTTAGTTCTGGTTTTCCATTGTGAGCTCTTGATTTTCATACAGGTGGTTCTCTTTTCTCCAAAGGTCACTTTAATTATCCTGTGGGCAGTATCTATCTTTCTCCTAGTGATTTATGCCTTTACATACTTACATTTATCCTCTAGCCATCCCTGCTTAGGCATTTCGCGCTACCTGTCGATCAAATTTTTTGTGACGTTTATATTGTTTTTTGCCTGCTTCATTTACTGCATTTTTATATTTTCTCCTTTCATCACGGCTGTTTTGGTTAATGTTACAAGGACATATCAGTCAATCATCCATACTATTGCCCCTGCAAATACTGAAAAGGCTACTGCCCCTCTCCAGGAATCACACGTTTGTCTGGCCTCTCAACAGATACCCCTCCGTTGTGGTTGCACCTACGGTAGGGCTATCTGTATCGCTGAGGCACGCATGCCTCCCCCCCAACGGCAAGGTCAATGGTTCACGGGGGAGGGGGTTATTACTTATAAAATGCAATTTATATTTTGTAAAGATCTATAATACTCAGTGGACCAACACTGAACGATATACGGTTATAATTACGTGCAAAACAAGCGAACAAAGAGAAATAGTCGGCTCCCAGTTCAGATGGATTTATGTTTCCTACCCAAGTAAGGCTGCAAGCAATCCTAGCAGTAACTATGTCATTTATATTCTACTCTACCAAAAGTACCGAACCGCAGTTTTAGCAGAGCGCAACCCTATTGACTTCATACTCAGCACCTGAAGTCACTTCAAATACACAGAGGACACAGTGGCTTGTGCAGTGCTACACTGCAACTGATAATTATAATCACATCGCGTGACCGCACGGTTGCACTTGCGTCTTATCGGCCACGTTTGCGGCTCTGCTACGTGGGTCTTGCGGTAGCTCATGCCTCCTGCAGAAACACCGCACTATATCAGGAACTATGTGCGGAAATAGAAATTGCTGGGGCGCAGTAATGAGTGATATATTGAGGCAAGAAACAATTTTTTACCACTTATCCAGAGACTACAAAAATTTAATAGAATAAACTTCCAGCACAAACTGATCTTATATCTAGTGATCATTTTGACATGTAATAACACAATGTGTGGGTGATTAACCATCGTTATGAATTAGTGTGTGTAAAAAACAAATAGGTTAAGATCAATGTAAAAGACAGTCAGTTAAATACGATATTGCAGTGCCTGTGTCGTTCCGAGTTACAGTGCTCGCGATAAGCGGGAAATCTGGGTTCGAGTCCCGATCCGGCAAAAATTTCCACTGTCGTCATTCTATTACATAGCTGATGGTTGTCCATATTCGCAACTCCGTATACATTTCATGCAAGTCTATTAAATGGCCGGTGTGTATTTTCTACTGAGGATATAGTAAAACTGAATCGTTCTGCATCATAGATACAGATCGCAGTGTTGAGCCGTGGGAAATGTAAATTACTGAAAGCCAAAGTAAGCCTGAAGAGATCCATCTACGAGAGGTCACTCTTAGCAAGCACCACAATAGCGGGCAGGTCAGTGAGAGGCTAATGGGTCCCGTATTCTCCATAACGAATTGTTTCGCAACTTTGAGACATCGCTGAGTTCTTTCCCTCACTATTTACAATGTACATGTGATGTCTGTGTCCACCTAAAAGTACCTTTGCTCGGTGGTCTTGGGTGCAACATCGTTGGACAAGTTGGGTGGCTTCAAAATTGTGTTCATTCGCAATTTAAGAAACAGTTATCGTCAAAATAATAAATCTAAGAGCTATCGAGACATTTCGATCAATAGGCTGATTAGATATGAATATGTTGCTCTTGGTAGCTTAGTTTAACAAACGAAGGCGAGTTCTTCCCACTTGCGTTGTACACGGAAGTGCCAAAGAAACTGGTACAGCTGGCTAATATCGTGTAGGGCCCCCGCGAACGCGCAAAAGTGCCACAACACGGCGTGGCATGTCTGAAGTAGTGCAGGAGGGAACTGACTCCATGAATCTTGCACGGCTGTCCATAAATCCGTAAGAGTATGAGGGGGTGGAGATACCTCCTGAACAGCACGTTGCGAGGCATCCCAGATATGCGCAATAATGTTCGTGTATGGAGAGTTTGCTGGCCAGGGAACTGTTTAAACTCAGAAGAGTGTTCCTCTGTAGCAATTCTGGACGTGTGCTGTGTCCTATTGTCCTGCTGGAATTTCCCAAGCCCGTCGGTATGTACAATGGACATGAATGGATGCAGGTGATCAGTCAGGATGCTTACGTGATTGTCACCTGGCAGACTCGTATTAAAAGACGTATCGAGGTCCCATATAACTCTAACTGCACACGCATCACACCATTACAGAACCTCCCCCAACTTGTACAGTCCCCTGTGGACATGCAGGGTCTATGGATTCATAAGATTGTCTCCATACCCGTACACGTGCATCCGCCGGATTCAATTTGAAACGACACTCGTCCGACCAGGCAAATGTTTCCAGTCATCAGTAGCCCAATGTCGGTGCTGAGGGGCCCAGGCGTAAAGCATAGTGTTGTGCAGTCATAAAGGATACAAGAGTGGGCCTTTGGCTGCGAAAGCCTGTATCGTTGAATAGTTGTTTCGTTGAATGGCTCACACTTGTTGATGACCCAGCATTGAAATCTGCAGTAATTTGCGGAAGGGTTGCACTTCTGTCACGTTGAACGATTCTCTTCAGTCGTCGTTGGTACCGTTCTTGCAGGATCTTTTCCCGGTCGCAGCGATGTCTGAGATTTGATGTTTTACCGGATTCCTCATACTCAGGGTACACTCGTGAAATGGTTTTACATGATAATCCCCACTTCATCGCTACCTCGGAGATGCTGTGTCCCATCGCTCGTGCGCCGATGATCATGCTCTTCCCTTTGTTCTTCACCTATCTCGCTTTGTTCGGTCTTGGAGAGCCCGGGCTCTTCCACTGGGACGATTGTTACTTTGTATGTGGGTCATAACCGTAAATCCAGTTGAATCATTGCAAGGGTCTCCGTGGCACCTTTCCCGAGATTCGCACAGAACTTGATACACACGCGCTGTTCTGTTCGCGGATCCATCGTAAAATCGCCACGCACCAAACACAGAGTGTTACGGAAATCACTGTGGACACGCAACACGTCCTCCCAGCTGAATGCCACTCCGCACACTGACTCATCAGATATGCAGCTCTCGCCACCTAGTAATACAAGGATCTACTACTCCTACTTTCCAGATGGCAGCACCTGTCCCGAAAATTTTGGATTCCACCTCGTATAACACCACGTTCAAACTCACTTAAATCCTGATAACCTACTGTTGTAACAGCAGTAACCGATCTAACAATTGCGCCAGGCACTTATTCTGCCTGTTAACATACAGGGTGTTTCAAAAATGACCGGTATATTTGAAACGGCAATAAAAACTAAACGAGCAGCGATAGAAATACACCGTTTGTTGCAATATGCTTGGGACAACAGTACATTTACAGGCGGACAAACTTTCGAAATTACAGTAGTTACAATTTTCAACAACAGATGGCGCTGCAAGTGATGTGAAAGATATAGAAGACAACGCAGTCTGTGGGTGCGCCATTCTGTACGTCGTCTTTCTGCTGTAAGCGTGTGCTGTTCACAACGTGCAAGTGTGCTGTAGACAACATAGTTTATTCCTTAGAACAGAGGATTTTTCTGGTGTTGGAATTCCACCGCCTAGAACACAGTGTTGTTGCAACAAGACGAAGTTTTCAACGGAGGTTTAATGTAACCAAAGGACCGAAAAGCGATACAATAAAGGATATGTTTGAAAAATTTCAACGGACTGGGAACGTGACGGATGAACGTGCTGGAAAGGTAGGGCGACCGCGTACGGCAACCACAGAGGGCAACGCGCAGCTAGTGCAGCAGGTGATCCAACAGCGGCCTCGGGTTTCCGTTCGCCGTGTTGCAGCTGCGGTCCAAATGACGCCAACGTCCACGTATCGTCTCATGCGCCAGAGTTTACACCTCTATCCATACAAAATTCAAACGCGGTAACCCCTCAGCGCCGCTACCATTGCTGCACGAGAGACATTCGCTAACGATATAGTGCACAGGATTGATGACGGCGATATGCATGTGGGCAGCATTTGGTTTACTGACGAAGCTTATTTTTACCTGGACGGCTTTGTCAATAAACAGAACTGGCGCATATGGGGAACCGAAAAGCCCCATGTTGCAGTCCCATCGTCCCTGCATCCTCAAAAAGTACTGGTCTGGGCCGCCATTTCTTCCAAAGGAATCATTGGCCCATTTTTCAGATCCGAAACGATTACTGCATCACGCTATCTGAACATTTTTCGTGAATTTGTGGCGGTACAAACTGCCTTAGACGACACTGCGTACACCTCGTGGTTTATGCAAGATGGTGCCCGGCCACATCGCACGGCCGACGTCTTTAATTTCCTGAATGAATATTTCGATGATCGTGTGATTGCTTTGGGCTATCCGAAACATACAGGAGGCGGCGTGGATTGGCCTCCCTATTCGCCAGGCATGAACCCCTGTGACTTCTTTCTGTGGGGACACTTGAAAGACCAGGTGTACCGCCAGAATCCAGAAACAATTGAACAGCTGAAGCAGTACATTTCATCTGCATGTGAAGCCATTCCGCCAGACACGTTGTCAAAGGTTTCGGGTAATTTAATTCAGAGACTACGCCATATTATTGCTACGCATGGTGGATATGTGGAAAATATCGTACTATAGAGTTTCCCAGACCGCAGCGCCATCTGTTGTTGAAAATTGTAACTACTGTAATTCCGAAAGTTTGTCTGCCTGAAAATGTACTGTTGTCCCAAGCATATTGCAACAAACGGTGTATTTCTATCGCTGCTCGTTTAGTTTTTATTGCTGTTTCAAATATACCGGTCATTTTTGAAACACCTTGTATATCTGTATTTGAATACGCATGCCTATACAAGTTTCTTTGACGCTTCAGTGTATATCTACAAACACGTCTTCTTCGTTGAACAACCAATTTTCGCTTTAAAGCCATTCACAAGTGATTATCCAGAAGAAGACTACATCTGCTCAGTGCTTGAGAAACTGTAGTGTTCATGGTGGTTCGACCGACAGTCGGTTGCCTTCAGACTATCAAACCCTCAGGACGAGTATAATTTCTAAAGACGAACACTGGACAGTATTGTTTCGCACATGTTAGATCATAACCACAACTCGTTTTCACATTACGAAAATTAAAATTACCGGCGATTTTAGGTGCTGCTAGAATCAGTTGGTGAGCTGTCGAGGTCATTTGTGTTGACGTAATTGTTGGTTGGATTTTCGTGGGATTTTAGTGCTGCAAAGATTAGCGAGGCATCTGTTGGCGTGGTTGATGTTGCTGCAGATTTTGTTGTTATCTATTAATACGGATTTATTTGCTGCGCAGCTCTGACTAGCAGCTTTTAAGTTGATTAGCGAGGCTACAGGCTGACGTTGGTGGTCCTCATGGCAGTTGCGATTTGAAGGAAGCTGTTGCCGATATTTACCGTTTCTATCAAGGTCGCAGTAGTAGGCGCTGACTCCACGGAGATTATACTCCAGCGATTACGAAATTATCCGCTATTAACGGATTGCATACCCTTTGCGTCGGAAGGCGTGAATGATAACAGTTTTAGAAAGCTTTGAAACAAGTATAACCTTCAGCGTTGCATATCTCCAATTAATCTGCGCCCTAGTGGCCAATGTGGATTGTCGGTTCTACCCGCTCATTTGGTTGTTGAAATGTGTGGTTATTAAGTCATTGTAACTGGGATAATTTCACAGCCCTCCTCTCGAGCACTGCTCGCGGGATCGAGCTCGGGTTACATAGTATTGCATCGAGAAGATACGTGGGCAACTAATTCTTCATGTTGCGGGGGTCCGGCAACTGTCACCGCATTCCGCACCTCTGTCGCCAAACTCCTCAATATCGCCACTATTATCTTAGCCACCCTTTCTGTGGTCGTCCGTTTCTTCTCCTTCTATGAGATTGCCTAGAAAATACTCTCTTGAGCCATCTGTCTTCAACTATTCATTTGTCATGCCCAGACAATCCTCGCTGTCTTTCTTTTATTTTATTTGTAATACTACACTACTGGTCATTAAAATTGCTACACCACGAAGATGACGCGCTACAGACGAGAAATTTAACCGTCAGGAAGAAGATGCTGTGATATGCAAATGATTAGCTTTTCACACAAGGTTGGCGCCGGTGGCGACACCAACAACGTGCTGACATAAGGAAAGTTTCCGACCGATTTCTCATACACAAACAGCAGTTGACCGGCGTTGCCTGGTGAAACGTTGTTGTGATGCCTCGTGTAAGGAGGAGAAATGCGTACCATCACGTTTCCGACTTTGATAAAGGTCGGATTGTAGCCTATCGCGATTGCGGTTTATCGTATCGCGACATTTCTGCTTGCGTTGGTCGAGATCCAATGACTGTTAGCAGAGTATGGAATCGGTGGGTTCAGGAGGGTAATAGGAACGCCGTGCTGGATCCCAACGGTCTCGTATCACTAGCAGTCGAGATGAAAGGCATCTTATCCGCATGGCTGTAACGGATCGTGCAGCCACGTCTCGATCCCTGAGTCAACAGATGGGGTCGTTTGCACGACAGCAACCATCTGCACGAACACTTCGACGACGTTTGCAGCAGCATAGACTATCAGCTCGGAGACCATGGCTGCGGTTACCCTTGACGCTGCATCACACACAGGAGCGCCTGCGATGGTGTACTCAACGACGAACCTGGGTGCACGAATGGCAAACCGTCATTTTTTCGGATGAATCCAGGTTCTGTTTACAGCATCATGATGGTCGCATCCGTGTTTGGCGACATCGCGGTAACGCACATTGGAAGCATGTATTAGTAATCGCCATACTGGTGTATCACCCGGCGTGATGGAATGGGGTGCCATTCCTTACACGTCTCGGTCACCTCTTGTTCGCATTGACGGCACTTTGAATAGTGGACGTTACATTTCAGATGTGTTACGACCCGTGGCTCTACCTTTCATTCGATCCCTGTGAAACCCTACATTTCAGCAGGATAATGCATGGCCGCATGTTGCAGGTCCTGTACGGGCCTTCCTGGATATAGAAAATGTTCGACTGCTGCCCTGGCTAGCACATTCTCCAGATCTCTCACCAAGTGAAAACGTCTGGTCAATGGTGGCCGAGCAACTGGCTTGTCACAACACACCAGTCACTACTCTTGATGAAGTGGTATTGTGTTGGAGCTGCATGGGCAGCTGTACCTGTACACGCCATCCAAGCTCTGTTTGACTCAATGCCCAGGCGTATCAAGGCCGTTATTACGGCCAGAGGTGGTTGTTGTGGGTACTGATTTCTCAGGATCTATGCACCCAAATTGCGTGAAAATGTAATCACATGTCAGTTCTAGTATAATATATTTGTCCAATGAATACCCGTTTATCATCTGCATTTCTTCTTGGTGTAACAATTTGAATGGCCAGTAGTGTATAATGAGTCTGTGTACTTTCTCTTATTTCCTCATTTCCTACGTCATGATTCTACAATTATTGAACTAGATGTAAAAAACGTAAATTAGTTAGAAACTACGACGTGCACACACCTTATTCAACACGTAAACGTCACTACAAATATTCGGATTTAGGTTATAACATGTTCGATATGCCTGCCATCATTGTCGATGATGTGGCGTAGACGAATAGCGAAATTCTGCATGATCAATGCTGTCGATGAATGGCTGTTTTGGCTCATCAATTGTTTTGGGGTTATTGCTGTACACCTTGTCTTTAATATAGCACCTCAGGAAGGAGTCGCATGTATTCAGATCCGGAGGGTATGAAGGCCAGTCGAGGCCCACGCCAGTGGCGTCTGGGTACCCCAGAGCCAGGATGCGCTCCTGCAGGACATCAAACGCTCTCCTTCTTCGATGGGGTCGAGCTCCGGCTTACATGAACTACATCTTGTCGAAATTAGGGTCGCATTGGCTAATGGGAATCAAATCATCTTCAAGAACTTTCACATAGCGTTCGATAGTCACCGTACCATCAAGGAATATCGCAGAGACTATTCTGTGACTGGACATTCCACACCATGCAGTAATCCGTTGAGGGTGAGGAGACTTCTCGGTAACCAAATGCCTATTCTCAGTCCCAAAAACGCGCCAGTTTACTTATTGACGAACCCATCCAAATGAAAGTGGGCTTCTTCGCTAAACCAAACCATGCATGCTCATACTATTTTCCATCGTCCCTCGCTGCCAACCATGCAGTTTGAACGTCCTAGAGCGAATCATTCAGAAGTTATGACGATTTAATTTCACATAGTTCAATAATTGTCACCTCGCTACATATTGTTCTCAAGTGGTCCATTTCTAAAGCTCTAAGTCTCTTTTTATTTCTTTCTGTTAGTTTCCAGTACTCACTTCCATAGCTTGTTATTAGTTCCGCGATTGATTTGTATAAATGAATTTTAACCTTTAAACTCATTTTTGAGAACCGAAGAACAGGATATAATTTTTGATAGCCCCCCTCCCTACCTGATCCGTTGTTGGATATCTCTGTCACATCTCCACTCAGGTGGTAGGATGCTACTCAGATACTTAAATTTTTTACATACTTTAATAATATGTTCCTCAACGTCCAAGTTACTTCCACGTTCTCCGTAACAAAGATATTCCGTCTTCGCAAAATTAATTTTCAAACCCCACTGTTTATACTATTGCAACAACTTTCTAAGCATCTAAGATATATCTTCTTCATCGTATGCTGCAACGACCCGATTATCAGCACCGTCAGCAAAGTGTACGTACACTGCTTCCCAACATCAATCCCGATGCTCATGCACTGTCTACACCACAGATCCAGTGCCTTCTGCACATACTTCTTAAAGACTGTGGGAGACAGACAGCATCCTTGCTTCAATCCTTTAGTTATTTCAAAGGTCTTTCTAGAAAGTTCTTTCTCCACTTTAATGACGCATTCTGCCGGCCTGTAGAGATTTATGATAGATTTTACATAAAATTTTGGCAGTTCCCTTCAGCACTATCCATCGAACAATAGTTTTAGTGGCACGTGTCATTTGCTTTCTCAAAATCTGTGGCTATTTAAATTCCTTTCCACTCTCTTCTCAATGATTTGTCTTATGGTGAAGATGTTATCTACACATGACCTGCGTCTTCTAAAGCCACTACATTTAAACTTCTCCATTCTCCATTTTAAAATCTCCCATACAGCCTAATTCAATTTATGATACTTATACTACGGTAATTGGTACACACTTCAAAAAAAAAGGTTCAAATTGCTCTGAGCACTATGGGACTTAACTGCTGAGGTCATCAGTCCCCTAGAACTTAGAATTACTTAAACCTAACTAACCTAAGGACATCACACACATCCATGCCCGAGGCAGGATTCGAACCTGCGACCCTTTCGCCAGTAGGTTACTGGGTAACAAGCGAGTCGCTCAAGGGGTGGGTGGAGGGTGGTGGGGTGGGGGGGGGGGGGGGGGAAGGGCAACTTGCACCGGACCGTTGTGCCACATGGAATAAGTGATGAAGGAAAATTACGGAAATTCTGAATCTGGATGGCCGGTAGGATATTTGAACTGATTCAAAATAGTTCAAATGGCTCTGAGCACTATGGGACTTAACAGCTATGGTCATCAGTCCCCTAGAACTTAGAATTACTTAAACCTAACTAACCTAAGGACATCACACAACACCCAGCCATCACGAGGCAGAGAAAATCCCTGACCCCGCCAGGAATCGAACCCGGGAACCCGGGCGTGGGAAGCGAGAACGCTACCGCACGACTACGAGATGCGGGCGATATTTGAACTGAAAATGAGTCCGTGGTCTTACCACTATGCAACCTCAACAAATGAGAGAGAAAGACAGATAGATGACAATGAAAATAATGGCTTTCCGAGTGTAAAAAAATGGCTCTGAGCACTATGGGACTCAACTGCTGTGGTCATAAGTCCCCTAGAACTTAGAACTACTTAAACCTAACTAACCTAAGGACATCACACAACACCCAGCCATCACGAGGCAGAGAAAATCCCTGACCCCGCCAGGAATCGAACCCGGGAACCCGGGCGTGGGAAGCGAGAACGCTACCGCACGACTACGAGATGCGGGCGATATTTGAACTGAAAATGAGTCCGTGGTCTTACCACTATGCAACCTCAACAAATGAGAGAGAAAGACAGATAGATGACAATGAAAATAATGGCTTTCCGAGTGTAATGACATATACAAGTAGTGATGTAGTAACGAAAAACTTATCAGGGATTCAGGAAAATATTTGCTTTATTATAATTCCATTCTTGGATCACAAAATTTATTTGTAATCGGATAATTAATTTCTGTAATATATAGCACTGCCAACAAATTAATTACCTTATTGTATTACCGTTACACGTATCACGCCGTTGCATGTGATGGTGCAGTCAAAATCATTAGCTGTTTCTGCTTCGTCAGACAAACAGAATTGCGGTACGAGTGAGTGCATTGTTCGTATGCAACAATGTTTTCACCAATGAGCTGTAATTCTTTATCTAATTAAACTGTTTCGATTGTGCAAAGAGAGTGTACAATCTTTTGACGTAGGCGCTTGTTTAAATAAAGCATGCTTTCCTACTAAATTTCTATATATAAAAGGCAATGTCCTGACTGACTAGCTAACTGACTAACCCATCATCGCCCAGCCCAAATAGCTAATGATAGAAAATTCAGATTTGAAGAAGGTGTGTATCTTATGCTATAGGAGTCGTTTGAAAAGGGATTTTTCGCCCCTAACTAGGTGAAATAGGGGATGAAGCCTTTTTTTTTTAAAATGTCATTATTAAGGCAATTCTGAAACTATACCTACGAAAATTGGTACTTGGTTTCCCGGTCAGAAATAAAGAAATACATGTTTCAGAATTTTTGGAAATTTAACTCTATGGGGGTGAAATAGTGGATGAAAACTTTTTTCGAAAATATATCATTATTAAAGAACTACTAAAGTATTTTTAAAGCTAACTCTATTAACACTGGTATTTGATTTATCGGTTACAAATTTAAAAAGTACGTATTTCAGTGGTTTTCGAGATTGAATCCCTAAGGGTGTGAAATAGGAGATGATTTTTTTTGTGAAAATGTTTCATTATGAAAGAAGTTTTAAAATTGGTGTTGGCTTCCCGATTGGAGATGAATGAGTACGTGTTTCAGTGTTTTTGGAAATTCAACTCTTAAGGGGGTAAAATACGGTCAGAATGATTTCACTGATTTCTCATCGCCCAGCCCAAAGCTCTAAGGATAGAAACTTGAAGTTTTGGGGACGGTGTGGCTCTCGCACAGAAGGCATCGTTTAAGCAGGGATTGTCCGAAATTCCACTCCTACGGGGTATGAAATACTAGATGAAAGACTTTTTGAATGTATGTCACTATTAAGGGAATTATGAAGCTAGAACTATGAAAACAGAGATTTTGTTTCTCATTCAGAAAATAAAAAATACATGTTGCAGTATTTTTGCAAATTCAACCACTAAGGGGGTAAAATAGTGGACGAAAGTCTTTTGAAAATAAATAACTACTAAAGGACTTTTGAGGCTGCATCTGTTACAATTGATATTTGTGTTTCCATTAAGAAATAAAAAATACGTATTTCAGTGTTTCTGGAAACTCTCAACCTGTAAGGGAGTTCAGTAGGGGATGAAAATTGTTAAGAAAATATTTAGTTACATTAAAAAGCATTTAAAGCTAAATTTACGAAAATTGGTGTTTCACTTCTCGGTTACATGTAAAAATGTATTTATTGAGGGATGAAAGTTTCTATGGAAATATGTCCCGAAGAACGCAAAAGGCTTGATTAACAAAACCTTTTGATTCCCGCTACTAGAATCAATTTTGTGGTCAGAAATACATACGCAAAAGACCACGCTTGTACGGCCTTAATTAGTGTGAGAAGCTTAGTATGTGTTCCAGTATGTGAAAAATATGAAATTCGATACTCCAGGGCTTTTTCATTCACACATCAAAAATAGTTTTGCATCACCTCGGTCCCGAGAGTTCCGGAACCTGTACAGAAAATTGGAATAGTGATCAACATAAACATCATTTCCGCCCTTTTTATTGCTCGTGAAAACCACACATTGCGTGTTGTACCACCACACAGCGATACCTTCAGTGGTTTTGGTCCAGGTTGCTGCACACACCCGTACCTCTGATATCCAGTAGCACGTCCTCTTGCATTGATGCAAGCCTGTACTGGTTGTGGCATACTATCCACAAGTCCATCAACGCACTGTAGGTCCATATTGTCCCACTCCTCAATGGCGATTCGGCATAGATGCCTCATGGTGGTTGGTGGGTCACGTCGTCCGTAAACAGCTCTTTTCAATCTATCCCAGGCAATTTCGATAGGGTTCATGTCTGGTGAACATACTGGCCACTCTAGTCGGGCGATGTCGTTATCCTGAAGGAAGTCATTCACAAGATGTACACGACGTGGGCGCAGATTGTCATCCAGGAAGACGAATGCCTCGCCAGTATGCTTCCGATATGCTTGCACTATCGGTCGGAGGATGGCATTCACGGATTGTACAGCGTTACGGCGCCTTCCATGACCACCAGCGGCGTAAGTCAGCCCCACATAATGCCACATCAAAACAGCAGGGAACCTCCATCTTGCTGCACTCGTTGGACAGTGTGTTTAAGGCGTTCAGCCTGACTGGGTTGCCTCCAAACACGTCTCCGACGACTGGCTGCTTAAAGGCATATACGACACTCGTCGGTGAAGAGAACGTGATGCCAATCCTGAGCGGTCCATTCGGCTTGTTGGCGGGCCCATCTGTACCGAGCTGCATGGTATCGTGGTTGCAAAGATGGACCTCGCCATGGGCGTAGGGGGTGAAGTTGCCCATCATGCAGACTATTGTGGCGGTGGTCTCGCGGTTCTAGGCGCGCAGTCCTGAACCGTGCGACTGCTACGGTCGCAGGTTCGAATCCTGCCTCGGGCATGGATGTGTGTGATGTCCTTAGGTTAGTTAGGTTTAAGTAGTTCTAAGTTCTAGGAGACTGATAACCACAGCAGTTGAGTCCCATAGTGCTCAGAGCCATTTAAGCCATTTAGACTATTGTGCATTGTTTGAGTCGTAACACGACTTCCTGTGGCTGCACGAAAAGCATTATTCAACATGCTGGCGTTGCTGCCAGGGTTCCTCTGAGCTATAATCCGTAGGTAGCGGTTATCCACTGCAGTAGTAGTCCTTGGGTGACCTGAACGAGGCATGTCATCGACAGTTCCTGTCTCTCTGTATCGCCATGTCCGAACAACATCGCTTTGGTTCACTCCGTGACGCCTGGACACTTCCCTTGTTGAGAGCCCTTCCCGGCACAAAGTAACAATGCGGGCGCGATCGAAACGCGGTATTGACCATCTAGGCATGGTTGAACTACAGACAACACGAGTCGTGTACCTCCCTCCTTCTTGGTGGAATGACTGGAACTGATCGGCTGTCGGACCCCACTCCGTCTAATAGGCGCTGCTCATGCATGGTTGTTTACATCTTTGGACGGGTTTAGTGACATCTCTGAACAGTCAAAGGGACTGTGTCTGTGATATAATATCCACATTCAACGTCTGTCTTCAGGAGTTCTGGGAACCGGGGCGATGCAAACTTTTTTTGATGTATATAGAAGTATATCAATTCATCGCAACCGTTTTTTAAAATTTTATATATTTTTCGTCGTTTTAGCGGTCCGTCTTAAATGTTTTTAATTTTAAACGTAAACAGAATTTATGTTTTTATTCTTTTACCGTCTTTGTTATAACTTTACGAACGCTCTTTCCTGAAAAGCAGAGGATTGTGCCACTGATAACCCACCCGCCGTCCATATGGGGCTTGGGGGATGAAATAACAATAAAGAAAAAAAATGCATTCGTATCGTTACAAGTGCGTTTCTGAACTAGGCTACCTCTATGTACTTACATTTTCTAGCTCTGAAGATAGTCGTTACCGACGGAAATTAATTACATAACTGCAAATGAACAGTTTGATCCAAGATTGGAATTATCATAAAGCAAAGCAATGACATATCGCCTGCATTAAATCATTCGAGACATGAACAATGGGGAAATTCCAGAAGATCTGATGGAGAAGTAGTACAAAAGAAACATGCAACATTATTTTCATTAACTGGAGCAATGTCGTAATCGTTGAACTTCATAAAACAGGTACAATGTAAAAAGTAATAGACAGCCTCCCTCGTCCCACCCTCTCTTTCTTTCCCTCCTGTTTGTAATATCTGAACAAGGATATTACCGAACCATTTCGTTCTGTGTCCAAAGAAAAGTTTAAATGCCTTTTGCATGATTCAGAATCTCTAGAGGATTTAGAATATTTTCTTCGCAAGAAGTCGAGTTAAACTGCTGAACGACGTTCAGGATTCAAACGGAGCAGTCACCATGAAAACTCGCGTTGGTTTCGATGCCAGATGCGTCCCTGTTCCGCATTACAAGCGTGTTCGTATAATTTTGTCTAACTTCTGTATCTCCACTGTCTTCCCACGTAATTAGCGCCGAGCTGCCAGTAGGCACCAGAGGTGTACCTTTCATTAGCGTCGAGTGCTCGTCATGTGTGTCGTCGAGCGGCAAAGCTATCGACGTGTTAGTCAGGCAGCGCCGCGAAACGTAACGCGGCTAATCTAATCTTATCCGCCAAATGAATTTCGAGTGGATACTCCCAGCGCTTAACAAAGTACGAGTAAAGCATAATTACCATACAGAGGCATCTGACAACCGAACAGAGATTCATCCTCGTGGTGTTGAAACAGCAGCGGGCTGTATTAGTACGTACCGCCTACAGCGGGCACACAAGATTACCAGTTTTGGCTTTGCAGCCATCATCAATTTAATGGCTACAGCTCTAATAACGTAAGCGTGAGGTCGATACAATGATTGAAGGTAGTCCCGTCGTTCGACAGGTTCTGACGTTTAAACTGATAATAACAGCAGAAAGAGAGCAATGAGAGAAGCGTTCAATTATTTTGAAAGTAAGACGTTGTCAAACGACCTGGGCCTTTGGTCATATGTAAGAGGGTCTATTCATTCTCTCAATGACCACACCAGCACTGAAACAGAAGATAACAGAGAGAAGCCCGAAATACTGAATTCGGTCTTCCGAAGTTGTTTCACCGCGGAAGATCGTAGCACTGTCCCTCCTTTCAATCATCGTACGAACGTCGAAATGGGAGATATTGAGATAACCGTTCGCGGAAGTGAAAATCAGTTACAACCGCTTAGTAGTGGTAAGGCGTCAGGACCAGATGAGATACCTATAAGATTCTATAAAGATTATGGCAAAGAACTTGCTCGCCTTCTAGCAGTAATTTATTGTAGATCACTTGAGCAACGGAAGGTACCCACCGACCGGAAAAAAGGGCAGGTCATTCCCGTTTTTAAGAAAGACCGTAAGACAGGTCCACACAATTATAGACCTATATCGTTGCGTCAGTCTGTTGTAGAATTATGGAACATATTTTACGCTCAAGAATGATGACGTTTTTGGAAAATGAACATCTCCTCTATAAAAATCAACACGGATTCCGCAAACAGAGATCCTGCGAAACTCAGCTCGCTCTGTTCCTCCATGAGATCCACAGCGCAGTGGAAAACGGCGCTTAGCTTGATATCGTGTTCCTTGATTTCAGTAAGGCATTTGACACTGTCCCACATTTCCGTTTAGTGAAAAATATACGAGGTTACGGAGTCTCGGAGCAGAGTTTCCATTGAATTCAAGACTTTCTTGCAGGTAGGACTTAACACGTCGCCCTTTAACGGAACAAAATCGACAGATGCAAAGGTAATATCCAGAGTACCACAGGGAAGTGTGATAGGGGCGTTGCTGTTTACAGTATTTATAAATGATCTAGTGGAAAGCGTCGGATGCTCTTTAAGGCTATTCGCATGTGACGCAGTTGTCTATATCAAAGTAGCAGCGCCAGAAGATAGTAAGAACTTGCAGAACGACCTGCAGAGAATTGATGAATCGTGCAGGCTCTGGCAGTTGACTCTGAACGTAAGTAAATGTAACATATTGCCTATACACAGGAAAAGAAGTCCACTACTGTACAGCTACACTATTGATGATAAACAGCTGGAGACAGCGTCTGCCATAAAATATTTAGGCGTAACTATCCAGAACGACCTTAAGTGGCACGGCCACATAAAACAGATAGTGGGAAAAGCAGACACCAGACTTAGATTCGTCTGAAGAATCCTAAGGAAATGTAACACATCCACGAAATAAATGGCTTATAAGGCGCTTGTTCTCCCGATTCTTGAGTATTGTTCATCTATCTGGGATCCCTAGCAGGTAGGACTGATAAGTGAGATAGAGAAGATCCAACGAAGAGCATCGCGTGTCATCACGGTATCGTTTAGCTAGCGAGAGCGTTACGGAGAAGCTAAATAAACTCCACTGGCAGACGTTACAAGAGAGGCGTTGTGCATCACGGAGAGATTTACTATTGAAATTTCGGGGCAACACTTTTCCCGAGGAGTCGGACAACGTGTTACTTCCCACCACACACATCTCCACGAGGAGAAAACTCGAGAAGTTAGAGCCAATACAGAGGCTTGCCGACAATCGTTCTTCCCACGCACTATTCGCGAGTGGAATGGGGTTGGAGGGATCAGATAGTGGTACCAAAGTGCCCTCTGCCACACACCATTTGGTGACTTGCGGAGTATGGTGTAGATGTAGAATCCTGGGCAGTGCTTACAGGAAGAGAGTCACTATGAACCATCGAGAACAGATTACTGGTAGCTGGGTTCAGATCTCGAGTTGCCACGCGACTTTTAATGCCGACCCCGTACCAGAGGCAACTGAGACATGGATGGTGTGGAACCAGAGGTAACTGGGAACTGCGTGGCATTCTGTGGCCTTCGGCGATGAGTTTCCCTAAAGTATGAAGCGGTCAGATCGACGTCTCCGTGTCCGTAAACGACCTAGTGACAGATCATATGAAGCAGTGACTCCCGTGACCCAGACCTCTCTAGCAGACCTATTGATAAAATACCGCTATATCGATACCTTTCCCCAAATATTTCGATGTACATGAGCGATGTTCTACGGTGACTGTCGATATGTCGATATCGACGACAATATCGAGTTACAAATTTTTATATTTTTTTTTCGCAATTTTCTGTAAATTTACGAAATCGTTCTTTTGAAATTGTAGTAGAATATAATTTTACCTTCCCTGTGTGAAGGAGTCTTACTACTTCTTGAGCTCCCGTCACTTCAAGTCTTTCTCTTTGATTGTGTGGAGCAAGTATAGGTGGCACAAAGAAGAAAACTTTGGAAATTTGTAGTAATTTCCTATAGGACCAAACTGCTGAGGTAATCGGTCCCTAGGCTTACACACTACTTAATCTAACTCAAATTAAGTTAGGCAAAGGACAACACCGACACCCATGCCCGAGGGACTCGAACCTGCGGCGGAGGAAGCCGCGCGAACCGTGGCAAGATGCCCTGTTACTCCGCGCGGCAGGAAGAAGTCCGATTATACTGCTAGGTGGCAGTGTGAGTGGAATAACAAAGTTTTCCATTGTGGAGAAATAGCAACTAGTGTGCTATGTCTTCACATCGACATTGTTCAAAAACAGTTGCTGAAATAGATGAACAAAAATCTAAATGACAAGATTGTTTTTTGCTGTTGACGGAGACGTGTGACGGGGTATTCTGACGTAATCGGCGCTGGAGCTACCAACAGAAACTGCAACATTTAACTTCACCACGCAATTTTGACGCTACAACTACTAAGTCGCTGGCGTTTGCAGAAATGAAAAAACAGCTAAGTCGGCATGAAGTGTTCTGAACAAATCCGATATGTGACGAAACCGACAGACAGGCCCACCGGACACTTTTATCGTGCCACATGCATGCAGTTACCATTGTCAGCAAAGTGGTTATTGCCAAACCCTGAACGTGCATCGTTCTCCCTTCAATTCTTGCTGTAAGCCGGATACGCTGGCGGTTTGGTTGTTTATGCACAGCGTATCTAATAATAAATCAATACTTAAATAAACAGCTCTGAAACCGGAAGAATATTTACAATGTGCAGCCGATATTTATATAGGCCAGTACGTAGATATTTTTCTCGTTATATGTCGATAGTTGTTTCGACGTATAGGTGGCCGATAATGATATTTTTTAAGAGTCTATACATAGGATTCTCCATATTGTTAAAAATATGAAGAGTCCTACTCTCCATCTCCTGCACCCATTATGTGCATGGAGCAACTGGATACGGCGACAGAACTGATATAGTAATTGTAGAAGGAGTCCCGCATACTCATCCGTATGTGGGTACATTTGTGAAACTTGACAAGTGCACCAAACGTCACATTCCAACAGGATAATGCACGAACCCCCCACTGCACTCCACGCCCTTAGACGCCTTCAGAAACCTACGGATTCATGACTGGCCTCACCAAACGCTGATTTGTCATCCGTAGAGCGTGTCTGTGACCGGAAGGGAAGACGTGTTTCAGACATAGCATTTAATTTCTAAAAAATTCGGCGGCTGATTGCTTCTTCTGTAACACAACGAATGCGATAGTGTGTGCCCTTGGGCGTCACTTCTCGTACTGATGTTGACGGTGAACGTAACGCCTGAATGCAATGAAAGTTCAAATCATTTAAGCCCGTCATGTGACGAACATCTCCACAAACTTTGATACATATCTGACTGATGCTCCATGGTGTGACACTCTCCACACAATCTCACACACACACACACACACACACACACACACACACACACACACAAATGTTTGATTTTCGCCCAGGGGAAAGGACAACATTGCAAGTAGTTCCAGTGCCATGGTTCCGATCAAGGTGTGTGGTTAAAATTCGGTCCTCCTTTGGGCTACCGCGCTTTGCTGCCTATGCAGGAAATCACTGGGGAATAGATAGAAGACTTAAAAAGAAGCGAAAAAGTTTATATACACATACGGACAACTTTTTATCTTCTTAGTTACAGACTTCTTTTTTCATTACATGTCTGCTTCGTTTCTGTCTTTTTGTTTCCAAATTTCCTGCTTGGTTCTACAAGTATTTTTTCTTTTTCAAATCTTATTCCTTTTCGGGAGCGTTAAGTCGAAGCTTTCTAATGTTTATGTTAGCTGCCATAATAGTTGTAAATAGACAAATCCTTTCAGTATTGAGAACATAATCAGTAGCTCAGGTTATTATTGGACTAGTGTTTAGTGTGTACTGAACATTCCTCCCCTGCCAGGAATGGAATTAACTATTTCTGGGATGGGCGCCAGCGAACAAGCGTGTTTTAGCGACCTCAGCTGGAGAGCGACTTCAGTCACAGGCGTGACGTCTGCTCGGTTGTACTCTTGTTGGACTAGTGCGTAACGTACACTTCTGGTTGAAATGTATTCTGATCAGCATATGGGGGGCATGCGTCTGATGTGCGGATTTGCAGTTTGAAATGCGTCTGGAATGGTTCAAATGGCTCTGAGCACTATGGGACTTAACATCTGAGGTCATCAGTCCCCTAGAACTACTTAAATCTAACTAACCTAAGGACATCACACACATCCATCCCCAAGGCAGGTTTCGAACATGCGATCGTAGCGGTCGCGCGGCTCCAGACTGAAGCGCCTAGAACCGCTCGGCCACACCGGCCGGCAATGCGTCTGGAGCCAGACGTTCGTATGCGGGAAGGTTTCCAAATAGACATTTACCGAACGATGAGACCTTGCATAGAATACATGAACGTTTTGCGGAGGCACGCTCTTCTGAGAAAAGGTTCTTTTATTGTAGAAGACCCCCGCTGTAGTGGACGGCGAAGAAATAACTCGGCACCCTCTGAAAGCCGCTACACTTGTGTGACTTTCTGGCACGGTTTTATGCTCAGAGGATTAAAGACACTATCACGCTGCACTTTATCACGTAGGCGTTACCTGGGTGTGATAAGAGACTGCACACACGGGGACGCTGTCGCGATTCGCGACGTTGAAAGCAAACCTACAGCTGTGGGACGGCGAACTTGCAGAATCCCAGAGGCACGGAAGGCAAGTCCGCGACGCCTTCACGTATTTAGTTACTAGAACTACACGTGCTGCCGGGACAACTGCGGGGCAGCAGGGTCGTGAAACCTTACGTAATTCCTTCTCTCTCCACAGAACGCGAGACAGCCGATGCGGTTACAGCACACAGCGTCTTCTCCGCCATCTTCTGAACCTGTACGATCATCAGCACATCCAAAACCTCCTCAAAGCTCTAATACGTCACCACAATGGCTGGGTTTAGTGATCACAAAGATTTGCAGGTGCGGGAGTAATGATTCAGGCTGTCATATATAAACCTTAATTGCAACTGACGAATGGAAAAACTGGTAGAAGCCGACCTCGGGGAAGATCAGTTTGGATTCCGTAGAAATGTTGGAACACGTGAGGCAATACTGACCCTACGACTTATCTTATAAAATAGATTAAGGAAACGCAAACCTACGTGTCTAGCATTTGTAGACTTAGAGAAAGCTTTTGACAATGTTGACTGGAATACTCTCTTTCAAATTCTGAAGGTCGCAGGAGTAAAATACAGGGAGCGAAAGGCTATTTACAAATTGTACAGAAACCAGATGGCAGTTATAAGAGTCCAGGGGCATGAAAGGGAAGCAGTGATTGGGAAGGGAGTGAGACAGGGTTGTAGCATATCCCCGATGTTATTCAATCTGTATATTGAGCAAGCAGTAAAGGAAACAAAAGAAAAATTCGGAGTTGGAATTAAAGTCCATGGAGAAGAAATAAAAACTTTGAGGTTCGCCGATGATATTGTAATTCTGTCAGAGCAGCTGAACGGAATGGACAGTGTCTTTAAAGGAAGATATAAGATGAACATCAACAAAAGCAAAACGAGTATAATGGAATGTAATCGAATTAAATTGGGTGATGCTGCGGAAATTAGATTAGGAAATGAGACGCTTAAAGTAGTAGACGAGGTTTGCTTTTTGGGGAGCAAAATAACTGATGATGGTCGAAGTAGAGAAGATATAAAATGTAGACTGGCAATGGCAAGGAAACCGTTTCTGAAGAAGAGAAATTTGTTAACATCGAGTATAGATTTAAGTTTCAGGAAGTCGTTCCGGAAAGTATTTGTATGGAGTGTGGCCATGTATGGAAGTGAAACGTGGACGATAAATAGTTTAGACAAGAAGAGAAGCTTTCGAAATGTGGTGCTACAGAAGAATGCTGAAGATTAGATGGGTAGATCACATAACTAATGAGGAGGTATTGACTAGAATTGGAGAGAAGAGAAACTTGACTAGAAGAAGGGATCAGTTGGTAGGGCATATTCTGAGGCATCAAGGGATCACCAATTTAGAACTGGAGGTCAGCGTGGAGGGTAAAAATCGTAGAGAGAGAGATCAAGAGATGAATACAGTAAGCAGATTCAGGAGGATGTAGGTTGCAGTAGGTACTGGGAGATGAAGAAGCTTGCACAGTATGGAGTAGCATGGAGAGCTGCATCAAAGCAGTTTCTGGACTGAAGACCACAACAACAACAACTTAAAATTACAGAGTGACTGACAGCACACCCCATCACTTTTTATGAGCTGTCAGCCTTCTGTGACGCGGCTGTTAAATATCCATCTCCCTCTACATACCGAATTCCTCGCTAAATATCCTCATATACTTTCGCCGACTCATCTTCGGCTTTCGACGTTGCCATGTGTAACTGAACTATCAATGCCGAAGTTAGTTTGCTGTCAAGTCTGACGAGAACAACCCTATCACTGAACTGTTCTCAGTTCATTACTTTCCTATTCATAACAAATCCTACTCCCATTACACCATTTTCTGTGCTGTTGATATTACCCCATATTTATGTGACAACTAAACGTTATCTTTTTCCATTTCACGCCGGCCGGTGTGGCCGTGCGGTTCTAGGCGCGTCAGTCTGGAACCGCGAGACCGCTACGGTCGCAGGTTCGAATCCTGCCTCGGGCATGAATGTGTGTGATGTCCTTAGGTTAGTTAGGTTTAAGTGGTTCTAAGTTCTAGGGGACTGATGACCTCAGCTGTTAAGTCCCATAGTGCTTAGAGCCACTTGAACCATTTCCATTTCACTACACTGGCCTCCACTGTATCTAGATTGAGCCTTTGGATTTCTCTTTTCAGATTTTGTAGCCTTCCTACAACGTTGAAACTTCCAACATTCCAAGCTCTGACTCGTGTAAAATGTCATCCGGTTGCTTTCTCATATACAGGCCCTTTAGCCCTATGGATACACGATGTGTGTCTCTAATGCAGTGGGTTTCCATTGCCGTCTGCATCCTCATGCCGTTGACCATTGCTGATTCTTCCGCCTTTTAGGGGCAGTTTCCTGTCCCAGGGGCAAGAGTACGCTCTGAACCTCGGTCTGCACCTCCGCCCCCTTCAACAAGTTCGTTGGCAGAACGAGGGTGACTTCTTATTTCGGAAGTCTTCGGCCGCCATTGCTGAAGATTTTTATTTAAAATTTAAGCAGTGGTTGGGTTCGAATCCGGGGTCCAGGTAATTTTGATACTAGCTCGATGACCTGGGGTAAAACATATGTTAGCCGTACGAGATATTTTATATGAAACGTCCCCTTAGAAAAATATATCAATGACAGTGCTGATTTTCAAATAGCTGAGCAAAACAGAACGTACTCAGACATTTCTCTCTTTACTATTCTGATCAACACTAAATAGACACACAATATTTTTTTTAGCGCAACGCACTCTGACTTTCAATAATCCATACAAAAGAATGACCCTGACTAACATTAAACTATACCTTTCATGAATCACTTACCTCACAAAAATCTTCGTTACTCAAACTACTGCAATACAGCGTGCGCCAATACTGCCAGCTAAATAAAAGATTCTAACTACTGAAGGCACTAACTACTAATAGGCATAGTTATCAAATGAAAGATTTTCATAGAGAACAAACAATGTATATACCTTAATAGTGTTCAAAAGTCATGATATATATATGAATTCATGACATCCAGTCTTACAAATTTCGTTTTTCTGACGGACACACGTCCAGATCGTCCGCTGTCAAACCTCTGCCATCTCTCTTCCCACATCCACCACTGCTGGCGGCTCACCTCTAACTGAGCAACGCTACGCGCTGTTCACATCCAACTGCCCAACACTACAATAGAAAATATTCCAACAATGCAAATCAGCCACAGACTGCACACAGCACAGTAAGCGATTTTCATACAGAGCGCTACGTGGCGTTACCAGCATAAAAACATGAACAGCCTACTTACAGAGATATTTTATTTGTTGTCAACTGTCAAAAATATTACATGTAGTACGAGCGATCATTTATTTTGCATAAAAATGGATAAGAGAATTTTTATCAAATTTTAATATAAAAAGTGAATAAATTGTAGCAAAGTTTTAGAAGCGCTGGTGCTTTACAACAGTAAACCAAGGATTTGTGAGTGGTACAATCGCTTCGAAAAAGGCCATGAAGACGTTGGAAAAGACGAGCGTCAATGACGCCCTCAGTACATCGTCAGTCGAAGAAATCGTGGGAAAAATGTAAGAAATTATTACTAACAATCACCGATCACCATCAGAGAAGTCGCTGATGCTGATGGCTTATCAGCTGGCTCATACCATTGATTTTTCGGATGTTCTCGGTATGGTGTCACAGCAAATTTTGCTCCAAAACTGTTGAATTTCTAACGAAGTTGGCCAAGGGCCGCTAGATGAACTCAGTAACGATGCAAAACCACTGAAACGTCTCGTAGAAGGAGCTGAAGCAGGGGTTTATGGGTGTGGCGTCGAAACTAGGGCTCAATCGTCCCGGCAAAAGCATCCTGGATCACCGACATAGAAAAAAGCGCGACAGGTGCTGTTCACAGACGTGAAGGTTATGATCGCTGTGTTCTTCGATTTTAACAACATCGTGTATCATGAGTTTTTTTCCTACAAAGTCGAACTATCAGTAAGGAGTACTGCATACAAGGTCTATGCCGTTTGTGTACAGCAGTCCGAAGAAAAAAGTCCGGATTTGTGGCGAAATAATTCATGGCTTTTACACCAGGATAACGTACCTACTCAAGCTTCGTTGCTTGTCCGTGAGTTTTTGGCCAAAAACACTGCTGCAGTGATGTCCCTGCCTCGATATTCCTCAGACATGACCCCATACGAATTTTTCCCTATCTAAAAATAAAGAAAGCTTCAAAAGATCGTCGTTTATCAAGGATACATCAGATTATAATCGCATCGCTGGAGCATCCTCAAGCTACCCTAAAGATAGAGTTGCAGAAGTGCTTCGAGTATTGGAAAAGGTGCTGGTGTAAGTGTATCATATCCAATCGGATAACACTGCTAAATTTGACAGAATTGATTGGGCGGCCATTATCTCGCTCAAATACAAGCACAGGATGGCTTGCCACGAAGAGCAGCAATACGAGGCGTAGGTTATCGTCAACGTACCGCTGGGCTGTAAGGGTGCCGCTGATGAAAAAAAAAAGGGCGTCCTTTTATGAAAAGAGATGCCAACGCAAACCATCACTCATGATTGTCGGGCCTTATGGCTGGCGACAGTCAGTTTGGTTTCCCATCTCTGTCTGAGGCGCCTCCAGACACGTTTTCGACCAGTAATCCCATTGACGATAGTAGATTTGTCTTCGGTGATAGATCCCGCTATTAACTAGCCGCGATGCTATGCTTGTGAAACCCTACCGTGGCCAACGAAGCCGCCAGATCTCGCATGAATTGAGAACGTTTTGAGCATTATAAGCAGTACCCTCTAAACAGCTCGGGATTTTGACAATCTGAAGCCCCAGTTGGACAGAATTTGGCAGGATATTCCTCAAGAGGATTCCAACAACGCTGCCAGTCAATTCCAAGCCGAATAACAGATTGGATAAGGGCCAGAGGTGGATCATTACTTTACTGACTTGCTCAGTACGTGAATCTCTTCCTCTTGAACGAATCATCCAACTTTATTGACTTGCTCAGTACGTGAATCTCTTCCTCTTGAATGAATCATCCAATGTTTTTGAAATTGTAAACATCTGTCTCTGCATTTACAATACATCTACCGATTTCTGTCCGAATAATCCCTTCGCTGTGCGCCTTTTTTGTCGTAGAATGTATATGCCGAAAAGCTAATCAGTAAGGCCTTGCAAAAATCAAAAGGACCTGTAGTGAGAGGAGAAAGAATAAAAACCATCACGTATGCTGATGATACGACTGTGCTAGGAGAAACGGAGGAAGGTCTCCAAGTAACGATGGAGAATATTTCAAGTGTGGGTAAAAAGCGTGCAATGAAATTGGACATTGGCAAGACCAAAGTGATGAGAATCGGAAAGGAAGACAACACGATTAATATATAACTAGACAGAATAATATTAGAACGGGTTCAGCCTTTCCAGTATTTGGGAACCTTGGCAAATTGCAGCGGAAATTGTACAGAGGAAGTGAGACGGAGAATCTCTTTGGGAAACTGAGCTTTCGGGAAAGTGAACGGTTTGTTGACAGTCACAAGCATCTCCATTGCACTTAGGAAGAGGTTAGTCAAATGTTTTGTGTGGAGTTTGGTGTCTTATGGTTCTGAGACGTGGGCATAACAGTCAGAAAGGACAAAAATCACTGGAAAATTTTGAAATGTGTTTATGGAGAAGAACTGAGTAAGTAAAACGGATCGACAGAATGAGAAATGAGGAGGTGTGGGGCAGGACAGGAGAGGAACTTCATGAGGATGAAACAGAAGAGGAAAACACCTTGTCTGCTTCAAATAACCATGGAGGGAAAAGTAGAAGGAAGAAGAGGGAGGGGAAGAAGGAGGTTTGGAATGAATGCTAACAGATGTGAAGAGAGGAACAGTTGCAAGCAAGTGAAGGAGGATGATGAGGACAGAGAGATTGATACCTGTCTGCGGGCAGAGTATTGAAAGAAGAAAAACGTTGATGTGGACGGATAAATAAAATTACTAAGTTGATGCATAAGTCCAAAGCGGCTTTGTTTTGTATGCTGGTATTTTGCTTGCTATGGGTTCATTTATGGATTGTCGTTCTTTATTTCTAGTTCACTGTTGCTAGTTGAGTTTACATTCTGTCATTTTGTCATTTAGAGATAGTGAGTTGACCTGTGGACGCTATAAAATGGAGTGCCAACTGGAGAAATCGTAACGTTTCCGACACATTCTGCTGTCTGAGTTCAATAAAGGAGCGGAGGCAGCCAGAACTATTTGCGCCATGTATAGTTTCATTGAACAGAGCACGGCAATAAAATGGTTTTCTCGTTTTAAGGATGGTCGTTTTGACATTTGTGACTCTCCACATTTAGGAAGATCTTCAAGATTTTATGAAAATCGTTTGAATGCCTTAAATTACAATGATACGTGTCAGTGTTCTCGAAAACTGATAAATGTGATGAACTGAAATTATTCCATCATCGTGCAAACTGCAGGCAATGGGGAAGATTCAGAAAATCGGGTGTATGGGTACCACGTGTTCTAAACCAAAATATGTAGCCATATGTGTTCTCTACTTGCTCATTATCAACTGGATCGTGAACAACACCGACCTTTCATTCAGTATCGTTGCTGGCGACGAGAAATTGTGTCATTATGCTAACGTAAGAAAAAGAAAGGAATCAGAATGAGATTTTCACTCTGCAGCGCGGTGTGGGCTGATATGAAACTTTCTGGCAGATTAAAACTGTGTGCCGGACCGAGACTCGAACTCGGGAACTTTGCCTTTCGGGGGGGGCAAGTGCTCTACTCAAGCACGACTCACGCCCTCTCCTCGCAGCTTTACTTCTGCCAGTACCTCGTCTCCTATCTTCCAAACATTAGAGAAGCTCTCCTGCGAACTTTTTACACTCCGCTGCAGAGTGAAAAGCTCATTCTGGAAACATCCCCCATGCTGTGGCTAAGCCATGTCTCCGCAATATCCTTTCTTTCAGGAGTGCTAGTTCTGCAAGGTTCGCAGGAGAGCTTCTGTAAAGTTTGGAAGGTAGGAGACGAGGTACTGGCAGAAGTAAAGCTGTGAGGAGAGGGCGTGAGTCGTGCTTGAGTAGAGCACTTGCCCCCCGAAAGGCAAAGTTCCCGAGTTCGAGTCTCGGTCCGGCACACAGTTTTAATCTGACAGAAAGTTTCAAAGAAAGGAATGTTTGAGTCCAAACGAGAGCAACCCCCCGTACAAAGACTTGCGCACAGCCGCAAACGATAATGTTGTGCATCTGGTGTAACAGCTACGGTGCGGTATACTACGAATTGCTTCACCCATGTTTAATCATCACTGCTGACATTTATTGTCAACAACTGAGGCGCAGTCCATGAACAAGGACAGGAAAACTGCGAGATGTGATGAAACTCCGTGATAACGCCAACCCGCATTCTGCTAGACTGACAGAAACCACTACACAGCAGTTGAGTTGGAAAGTCAATCCGCGCCTAACAAATTCATCTGATCTTGCGCACTCAGATTTTCACCTTTTCCGCTATCCATCGAAGAGCATTCAAGGAACTTTCTTTGCGAATGAGTATGCGACCCGATCCACGGCTCGACGAGTTCTCCGCCTCGGAACCGTGTGATTCCTGCAGTCGTGGAATCCAAAAGTTATCCCGGCGTTAGCAGATCGTTGTAAACAGTGAAGGAGAATATACAGTTGATGACTAAAGTCTCTGTTACGTGTAGTTATGTTTACAAAATCTACGGGAAAACGACACGAAATTATGCACCAACCCAAAATTTTCGAAACACTCCAAATTTTTTTTGAACACATCACATACGGATTCCGATGTAATCCTTTGGGCCTAGGAGTATGTTGATGGTTTCTGTACCTAATGACGCTTTAAATACTCCCAGAATCAGCCCATTTCTACCCAAGATAATTTCCAGTCCCTCATGTCGTTCTGCAAGGCTTTTGTTTCTGAATCGACAGGAGAAAATAAAGTCGTTACCCGCTAAAAGCTATGCGCTACGGAACCGTTAATGAGTTTACCGGAATTTGAAATGCAGCCTGCGCGTCGAGCATAAAAGCTCCATAAACTGCATCTCATTTTCGCATTGCCGAACACTCACTCATTGCCGTTACGGGAGAACATCAAATTAAAACACGCGCGCTGCGCAATATGCGTAATGGATATAACGGCACAGGCATCGTCAGCGAACCGGCACGCGACGCCAGAACTACTTTGTACTATGTTCGAGCTCACTCATGGACTTAAGAAATGCTCGGAGTTTGGCCGTTCTAAATACGATTGCGTTCATCCTGTTACCCTCCATTCAAATCGTGTATGTATTAAAGACCCTAATTCAAAAAGAAAACAGTCCGTAGCTGCTAACCATTTATTTATTCCTACATTTGAGAAAATTTGGAAGTACGTAGGTACGTCATTTGTGATGTTACAAAATAGAAGTGATGTTGTTATTCAATGGAAAGTTGGAAATTGAGATTTAGCTTACTGTTTTATCAATCACAATTGGCGTAAGAATCATAGATTGACCATTGTCATAAAATATTGCATTATGAGATGTGATTAGTTTTTACTTGCAGTTTCGCGTGGCTTGAGGCAGTCACAACTAGCGTGCTATTGATTAAGAAATCGCATTATCGTCTTTCTAATTACTTCATGATCGTAGATACGATCATACCCGGTTGTGAAGTTATTGTTATGACAAAACAATTTCCTAAGGGACCAGAAAGTTCTTAAGGGCGCAAAAACAACTGTAACATCACACAAAAGGGAAATTCAGTATTAAAGCTGATGCAAGAAGACGATAAAACAGTTTTCTTTTTATCAATGTAACACGCGCATTGGACTGCTTATCTTGGTGTCTGTAATATTAGCAAAATGAATAATTAAAATGAAAATAATACTGAGGAGATGATAGGAATGAGCACTGCTAAATGATTCAGTATTCCCAGAACAAATATTTATTACAAACTAAAACATATATCGTACCTTAAGCTTAGTACTACAATGACGGTAGATTTCTATGTCCGTATCATGTCCATTGAGCGCTCTTTTATATGGCCATTGTCTTCTTTGAGTCGCTCGTGCGTCGTCATGGTAAGTTATAACAGTTCTTTACACTTCACTCAAACTTAGACATAACACGTTTTTATACATTTAGTAAAAAATTAGATCAGACTGCCACAGATCTGCGTCCGTCTTACTTGAGAAAAACAGTACAAGTCTTTTTAGCGTTCAAGGCTTCATTTGTTCTCCAGCGAACAAAATAGTGAAGGATCGCGTATCTATCCGTATTTTTCTGTTTATATTGCCACCCAAAGACGACGAATTACATTATTTAGAAAATTTCACCGTCGCCATGCGACGCCTCATTATACATTAATCATTATTTGTAAACAAGTATTTGCCTTCTGGCTGAAAGTATTAACTACTCGTATTTGCTGTTTTAATAAAGTCAAAAATAGCGAATATCACACATTGTACACCGAAGCACCAAAGAAACTGGTTTACACATGCGTATTCAATTACGCCATCAACAAGTGTCAGTGTGTGAACTATTCAACGAGTTATGTAAACAGGCAGAATATGGCGCTGCGATCAGCAACGCCTATATAAGACAACAAGCGTCTGGTGCAGTTGTTAGATAGCTGCTACAATCGCAGGTTATCAAGATTTAAGTGGGTTTGAACGTGGTGTTATAGTCGGCGCACGAGCGATGGGACACAGCATCTCCGAGAGTGCAGATTTTACCGTACGACCATTTCTCGAGTGTACCGTGAATATCAGGAATCCGGTAAAACACCAAAACTCCGACATCGCTGTGACTGGAAAAAGATCCCACAAGAACGGGACCAACGACGACTGAAGAGAATCGTTCAGTGTGACAGAAGTGCAACCCTTACCCAATTCGCTGCAGATTTCAGTGCAAGGCCATCAGCGAGTTTCAGCATCCGAACCATTCAACGAAACATCATCGATATGGGCCTTCGGAGCGGAAGGGCCACTCATGCACCCCTGCTGACTACGCGACACAAAGTTTTACGCCTCGCCTTGGCCCGCCAACACCGACATTGGACTGTTGATGGCTGGAAACATGTTGTTTGGTTGGACGAGTCTCGTTTCAAATTGTATCGAGAGGACGAACGTGTACGGGTATGGAGACAATCTATTGAATCCATGTGCCCTACATGTCAATAGGGGACTGTTCAAGCTTGTGGAGGCTCTGTAATGGTGTGGGACGTGTGCAGTTGGAGTGATATGGAACCCCTGATACGTCTAGATACGACTCTGACAGTTTACACTTACGTAAGCGTCCTGTCTGATTACCTGCATCGATTCATGTCCATTGTGCATTTCGACGGACTTGGGCAATTCCAGCAGGACAATGCGACATCCCACTCGTCCAGAATTGCTACAGAGTGGCCTGTCTCGCCCTATGTAGGTGGGAGATTGAAATTTCGTTAAAAGATATAACCACAACGAAAAAAAAGAAAAGAAATACTTGTCAAGAATCATTCCGTGATGCCCTAGTTATCTCTTCCAACTGCCAGGCAGCACGTCATTGATATGTCTGATAGGCTAATTAATTAAATTGGTCATGAGAGTCAGTCACTTTGTATGGCGAATAATTCTTTATTCAGCAGTCGGATTACACTCGCCAAGTAGGACACGTGGGAATCCATAGAGGGAACACGATGTTCTTTTCAAGGAACGCTTTTGAGAAATGACATCCGAAGCTGACCACAGAGGGATTCTACAGCCCACAACATGCATTTCGCATAAGGACCGCGCTATTAAAAACACGATCATAACGCCTATGTTACCATCACCCTGCATAAAAAGCGATCTTGTGTCTACGAAGATACACACGGGTCACTGGCAGTGTTACGCTTTCAGGCAGAAATGCTGTCCGCAATTTGAAATCTAGGTCTATCCATTCAATCACATATTTGCGTTGGATCCTGTAGAGACGTCTTTTAAAGATTACAGCCACTAGTGAATCTTATTCGTGCCACTCTCGTATCTCGAAACGAGTCACCTTTTTTTTTTTATCGAACCTATATGCTAAGGATCCCATATACCAAGAACTCCAGCGCTGTTTTTTTAGATAGTCCCTCTGCATTTTGTAACTGCACCTGCCGTCCCTGCAGCTTAGACTATGAGATCGTCCCAATTTAAGTCTGAACTGTACGGAAGTCGGAGAGTGCTATTTCTAAGACATTCTGCATCCTGTGGGGAAACAGGACGAGCTGAGTTAATGGGACGGGAGCGCGTTTGACCACTCGGTGGAAATGGGAACATGGTGTCACAGCTCCGCCAACCGTGTACAGGCCAACGCCAAACGAAGCTTTCCCCTGCAACATGAGGAAGTTGAAGAGATAGTACGAGCAGTTACAGTGGTGTTCCTTGTTGGGAAAATTAGGAAGACACATCATATACGGCATGGAGGAAGGACGAAGATTTTGCGACACATCTCCAGACTACATACAGGTGGTCCAAAGAAGATCTGTGTCTCTCAGGCTAGGCGCGCAGTCCGGAACCGCGCGACTGCTACCGTCGCAGGTTCGAATCCTGCCTCGGGCATGGATATGTGTGATGTCCTTAGGTTAGTTAGGCTTAAGTAGTTCTAAGTTCTAGGGGACTGATGACCACAGGTGTTAAGTCCCATAGTGCTCAGAGCCATTTGAACCATTTTGTGTCTCTCAGGATGCATTCGTCTCTATCACCCAAACATATGTGGCGATCCTATTACATATACAGGTATTGGTTCATTGGAGCAGTTGGTTCGTGGTCGAAGTCGCTTCCACAGACCGGTGTAAAGTTTCATCACCTGTAATGCAGGGTGACCCTATCCAACAGACAATCAATCACACGAGAGGGTTCCAGTATTGCTCTTTCATAAGCAGTTTAATACATTGCTTTTTCGGTTGTAACACACCCAATCAGTGTACACCGCCATACACTTTGTTTTTTCTACCATGACTTAGAGATCCGTGTCAGCTCTGCTAATCTGACATTAAGACGTTTCGATCCTCTGGCTTTCTCAGAAAACTGACCATCGCAAGGCATAAACTATACAGTTCAAAAAATGGTTCAAATGCCTCTGAGCACTATGGGACTTAACATCTGTGGTCATCAGTCCCCTAGAACTTAGAACTACTTAAACCTAACTAACCTCAGGACATCATGTACACCCATACCCGAGGCAGGATTCGAACCTGCGACCGTAGCGGTCACGCGGTTCCAGACTGAAGCGCCTTTAACCGCACGGCCATACCGGCCGGCAAAACTATACAGTACCACAACTTTGGCTGGTAGAAATAAAACGTTTCTCATTGACAAAAATGTGGAAGACATTGCATCATACAGAAACTGGAAGAGTTTGCAGTTTTGTAGAGTGCTTCCAACAGCTGTTAAAAGGTGGTGACCTGTACAGTTAATCTCATCTTTCCATTGACAGGGTGGGTGATGTCTCGGTGCTTTGTTTTGGAAAGCGTCGTGTCTTCATTTTGCAGTCTATTAGGACGACGATTTTCCCCAGTGCATGTGCTGCATTATGACCCGTGCATTACGAGTGCTGGTTTTTCACAACAATTCAGAAGTTTAATTAACACTGTGAGGCATTTTTTTCATAATTTGTGGTACCGTGTATTGGCTTTGATTACCTGGGCTGCAGGATGGTTTTTGAGCAGGCATCTGTAGTGAACTCTAACGTCAAACAGCGATGTATGCTTACAGGTAATACACTTTTTAAACTCCTCTCTATCGAACACCAACACCTAGTCAGTTGAACATATTTCCCACCAAGAAGAATGAAGATAGTACCTTACACCCCTGCCTTTTTCCAGCCAGGCTGTAGGTTAAGGGTAAAGTTTAAGTGTGTTGTCCTTAGTTTCGAATGGTACTGCGACGTTTTTTCCAAGCATGATAACAGCAGTTGTATGGTATCATCAGTTTTTGATTTGTATTGCGATTTTATGACATCCTTGTGTAGCACTATACATATTGTTGTGTAATTAGGCCTTATCTTTGTGAATAATTATGTAATTAGGACCGATCTTTGCGTCAATTTCCCAACCAAAATAAATAAATTACACTAACCTAACCTTTCTCTCCTGCATCTGGACATTTTCCATGTGTTAGGGGGTGCACTTGGGTTTTCCATCCAGTATAATCATGGTTCAAGTCTCGGAGGGCACCGCCATTTTTAATTTCCGTCAATGCCAAGTGCCTCTGGGGTTTAATTGTACTAGGGAGGGGTGCACTTGGGCTTTCTGTCCAGGAGTACCAGGGTTTGAGTACCGGGAAAGGAACCGCAAATTTTAATTTCCCACCAATTCCTGGTTGGGAGTGGGGTGAATGTCAGCGCAACCCTAGGACAAAAGAAATTCCCCCCAAAATTTGAAGTTCCCACCAAAATTTGAAATTCTCACCAAAATCCGAAATTCCCGCCAAAATTCAAAATTCCCACCAATAGGGTAGGCTGGGGGAGGGTGGAGGGGGCTGGGCACACGTGACGTCATCAGGTGGTGGGGGTGGGCGTGGTCGGGGGCGAGGGTGAACAGGGGTGGGTGGGGATGATTAATTGATCAATTTAATTAATTTGCATATCAATTTGATATCAAAAGTGTCGTACAAACGGTTTTATACTACTACTAACGTATACCACAGTTGACATTACAGAAAATGAAGCGTGGTAATAAAAGTCCTTAAACGCACAAAATGCCGTTTACACCGGTAAGAAAATCTGTGCACGTACAGAACAACAAAGCAGACTATGTACACATACGGTTAGCATCGAAACTATTTTAACATGACGGAGGTATAACAAAACATGCCAAACGTTACAAAAAAGAAATAATTAAAATAAAATAAAAACTAGACAATATACAAAATCAGAAAGACAAACGAATGAAGCTTATTTAGTTTCTTCCTTTTCGTGTTATATTTGTTTTAATTTTTAATTTTTTTATTGAAAAAACCTTTGTAATTCTTACAGGTGAGAAACTCCCTAGTGCTTAGGAAAACCTATCCTCATTCAAATTAAAACATCGCGAAGTAACATATGGAGTACGCAATAGTGTGCACATCTATCGCTGAACTATTATCACCGCCAGTTACATATCAGAATTTGTTGTCACAATATCAAAAGAAACGCAACCAGAGGCAATACCCAACGACTGACAAATTACGAACTGAAAAACTGTAACCAAAGAAATTACTATTAATACGCATAAAATATCTAGGGCGTAACGTTATATACTAAATCAAAAAATAAAGAGATATGACTTTTTGTCCCTCAAACATCAATTAATCGGCGGGCAAAATCTAGGGTGGAACGAAGAAGGATCCTATGTACCACATTAACCAAGGGGAGTCCTCCGAAAATCTCAGTTGACTAGGACAAGGGAACCTTGGTAATATAAGCTATCATAATATCGACCTATTTGTAAAACAGGCTGTCTGGCGACATTTTTTGGTGAATATCAGACCAGCTTCTGTCCTATATCCCTGATGGATCAACAGAGAAGCGACTACAACCAAATATACCAACCGAAATTACACATATTGCTTGATACTGGACTTCCAAGGAAGCGTCGTTCTTTCAGTGTTGGCAACGTCACAACGCTTTTTAGGTTTTCCTCTACTAAATGCTTAAGCAGCCCCATTTCCTTGTCAACACAGTTTTAATGTCATCACAAATAATACCACGACAGCAGTTACACAACTTTCAGTACAGTTGTTAGATTGGCCCACAAATCCTGAGGTGTGTTTTTAAAATTTACGTTTCGGCAGGAATAAACAAGAAATAAACAACAAACCAATCAATAAAGAATTCTCCACTGTTGATTACAACTTCTACCCAGTGTTCAACAATCTGTTCAATCACTTAGTTCCCACTCGAAAACTCGTCCACCAAGCCTTCAGTTCCACGTCATTACTGAGCGAAGTGCCACACAGGGTCTTCGAGACCGATCGGAACGTAAGGAAATCCGAAGGCGCCAAGTAGGGAGAATACGGAGGACGTGGCAGCACTTCCTTAGTCGAGCCTCTGAGTGGCTCCCTTGGTGATGTGAGGGCGATGTCGTGTTGCAGCAGAACGCCATGTCACCGATGAGATTGTTTTTGCTGGATAGCATTGCTGAGTCGTTGCATTTGTTGACGTGAAGTTGCGCACTCGTCTTTGATTCCGATCAAGTAATTCTTGGTGGGTCATGCATGTCTCTGAGGTCGAAATTGCTGTCACTGAATCACTTAAAGCAGTTCTGAGCCGCCCTAAGAGGCACTGTTTCTTCGCCCATAGACTTCGCAAATCTCTGGAGCAGTTTCTGTGACTTTGAGACCTAGAATAAACGCAAAAAGCAGAAGGTGGCGGAAATGCTCTTATGTGTAGACCTGACTCTCCACTTTAATGACTTGAGAAGAACAGAAATATCAGTATAAAAAAACTAAACACACTGTTTTGTAGAGCACATAATTCTCTATCGAATAACATAAAACGCATTGCCTGAATATTTTATTTTTACGCAGAATTTCCACTTAAAAATAAAACATCAGAACTTGTTGGACAGCCAAATACAATTCATAGTAACAACTTTGTTTGCGTTGCCATTCACCGGACCAAGCACAGAAATATTTGTTTTGTAAATAAAATCAACTTGTCTTGCTGCAACTGTAGTTTATTATCCCCAGAGGCGTTTCGCCTTTTTCTTAGTCTAAGGCATCTTCAGTGGGATCTAGAACGACACAGTTTTGTTATTTTTAGATTATTCAACAGTTCATGTTCCGTTTTTTTATGTAAGTAAGTAATTACTTACAGTTTTTTGGCATTTGCGTTTCCTCTCATCTAGTCTGGAGGTCACACTACTATTCCATTTCCGCACCATAATCAGAATTTTATCTTCCAAAGTTTTTCTTTCACGGTGTTCGCCATGTTTCGGAAATGAAGTGGTAGTGTGACCTCCAGACCAAATGCGAGGAGGAGGCCCACAAACTTTAAGTAATTACTTGCATACATAAAAAAAACGCCACGTGAACTGTTTGATAACCTAAAAATAACAAAACTTGTAAGGTGGCTATAATTTCGCACCTTACAAGCACTCATCTACATACTTTGCCGCGATTTACAACCGGAATTAGGTACCATTCGATAGGGTGCAAATCGTATACTTGGATATTTAAAGATGACTGACATTGTCACATACACCTTGTAAATAGTAATTATTGTATGAAAGGGAGTGTCTTTATTGTCAAAACGGCGTAATGAATGATTGACTATACTACTAGAGGTTGGAATGCCAGTGGAAATGAAACAGCAGGCGTAAGTCAAGCCCTGGGTGGAAAAGCCCACACAGTTGTGTTGGCCCTGCTTAACACAGGAAGTAGACAAGATGGACGGTCGGGGCACCTGAGTGCTGAAGCACAATACAGTGGTCGCCAGCCGGTGTTGTAGCAGGGCGGGAAGGATAACCGGATAATACTTCAGAAACTCTGAAAATCTTGGACGCAGCAGAGAGGAACGAGGAAATGTTACCTCGGAAATCACACAGGCTGGGTTATTTCCGTGGATTTTTGCTCTGAGAAGCGTACCCGCGCTGGACGACAAATGACTAAAGTATGGTATTCGGAAGAATTTGAAGAGAGGGAGAATACTGCGTGTTTTCGAGAATATGATTCGCCTTCTGCAGTTACGAGGCAGGGGAGCCGAGGTTTTCTGGGAAGCCAGCGGTGGAGAGAAAGAGGTCTTCCGTTTTGAGCACCCGTGTTTGACGGTCGCTTAGAATCAGCTTTTGTTGGTACAGATAGACTTGCCGTCTTTGCTCTCAGGAGATTTTATAGTTAGAACGGTTAGGCACTGTATTGTAGCGAACTTATACGATTCTGTACTTTGCCTCCGGGTAGGAAGTCATCGTTGAGTACTCAGAGTTCAGTGATTTAGAGCACTTCCTCTGTCTAAACTCACGTAGAGACACATCTGAATTCTGTCCTTGTGGCTGGGAGCTCGCGTTTCTTGTCTGTAGAACACAGAGAGGAGAAGACAGTATCAGATCATACTAGTCAGAGGACCGCCTTCTGCCGTCCTAGTGTTTGAAAGAGTTTTTATTTTGTGGCTGGAGTTCTTCCATCGTCACAGACATGTACGAGAACCATCACTCCAATGCACCGGACGCAGTACATACGGTGATATTGCTAATTGCTTCGGCTTATTTGGGCTATAAAGCTAAACAGCTGTGATCACGTAAATTTTTACTTCCACTGAGGTTGCACGCCACTGTAGATCATTTTTGAAAGTAGTGTCTTCTAGTGTTTGGTATGTAGGTGATGTCAGTCATTTTGCGTTTTTTATATTAGATAGCGTAACCATAAAAAGGGGCAGACTTGGGCAATTGATCAATAATATTAGTTAGGAAATCCATTTGTATCTCTTTATGTATATTGGATATTGATATATAAACATTTGTAATATATAAAGAGGTTGTAATCGACAATAAATGTATAAGTAGAAACAGCATTTACGATTTGTAGTTACTAGTTCCCTTGATTATTCATTTATGTTTATGTTGTAATTTATATGTTAAAAATCAGGAAGGAGGAGATAACATCACCATTAACAGATCCTAAGATCTGCTTCAGGGGGTAGTCAGACAGGGCCAAATCTTCATATTAGTGTTCAGTATTTCCCATTGCGCGCATTCATTTCACATGCGCCTGGAGTAGCATCTTGGAAACTGTATCGTTGTAGATCCCATTGAAGGCCTCTTAGAGTAAGAATAAGGCTAAACGCGTCTGGGAAAAATAAACTACAATTGCAGCAAGAAAAGCCGGTTTTATTTTTAAAAAATAAACAATTCTAAGTACTTTTACCACATATAAATCGCTATTCTTAACAATTCTCCATTATGAAGTGACTACGCTCCCATACATCAATTGCTCTGTCGTTTGTTTGCTAAATGTAGGAATCAGTCATAAATTAGCAAGTATTCTAGAACCTCCTCCGTACAAAACATGTACGAAAAAGTGAAATAAATAATACAGTTTCTATTTGAAATTGTTCAATATATCACTGCACAGTGCTAAAAGAGACCCAACGACTTTTACACCACAACCACTGCTTGAATCTACTAATGTCAGTTAGATCAATACACATTCATAGATAAATATGGTCACTGAAGATAGTGTTATCCCACCGGCTGACCTGACCCACAACATTACACGCATATTAACAGAGAAACAGGCTTAGATTTTTTTCCATTGTATCACGAGTGTTTCCTGTGACAAAAGACATTTATTTTGCGTGTTAGTCATCCCGTTTCTCGTAAATGTCATTAGTTTACAGACTAATATTAACGGTATCATATCACGATTAATTTTTAACCAGAGATGAAACCGAAGTGCCGCAGCGGTGTCTCCAGTGTGAAAATGTGCATCTGTTGTAGCTGGATTTGACGAAAGATATTAAGCGTACAGACATTCGGAGAAAAGGCGACAGCTGGATAAGATAGGAACCGCACGTCACAATAAAAAAAAAACACAATGATTAAATGTGTTATGCCTCAGAAAGCATTAGGAATGGAGTATATGTCCATATGATGCAATCTGCCTCGCCTCCTTTCCTCCAGGGAATCACCGTACACAGGGTCACACACTTCTAAGGGTTGTAGAAGGGACTTAGTAGGTCAAGTTTTATAGAGGAACCCATGTCTGGAAACTTCGTCCAACGACGCTACAAAAAGTCAAAACTGTAGGCGCCGGCACCTATAAATGTGTGTATATACAGGGCGATTCCGTGATCATTTTACGAACTTTCTAGGATGGCGGAGAAGGATAAATGTATCATTTTCAGGCGAGAGTCGAAAGTTATGAGCGAAAAGCGTTCTGATACCTCTGACAGTGGAATACATGTACTGGTACTGTTGTTGGTAAGACCGTAGGGTAAGCAGCTTTCAGAGGTGGTAGTACGGAGCAAAGTAAGGAAGAAATGTCCAGTAAACATAAGCTCCAAACTGCATACCTGAGGAGCTATGAGCTTGTTCAACAGAAATTTTGGAAATTTGTGTAAGAACTTACAGGACCAAACTCATCGGTCCCTAAGCTTACACACTACTTAATCTAACTTAAACTAACTTACGCTAAGGATAACACACCCATGCCCGAGGGGGGACTCGAACCACCGACAGGGGGAGCCGCGCGAACTGTGATAGGACGCCCGAGACCTCGCGGCCTGTTCAATAGAGGAAATGTGTTTGACAACAGCGAAGATGAACAACTGCTCATAGCGCCTCAGGTATGCATTTCCGATCTCATGTTTACTGGAAATTTTTCCTTGTTTTGGGCCATACTGCCACCTCTGAAAGTTGCCAAAATTACAGTCTTACCAGCAACAGTACCAGCAGATGTGTCCCACAGTCAGAGGTAGCAGAATGATTTTCGCTTGTAACTTTCGGCTCGTTCGTTTCCGAACGAAGGACGCTTACCTCATATCGATACATTTATCCGAATGCATCATTCTTGAAACTGTAACATCTTCATTGACTCATCCTGTGTACAGGGTAGTCCACTGATCGTGACCGGGCCAAATATCTCACGAAATAAGCGTCAAACGAAATAACTACAAAGAACGAAACTTGTCTAGCTTGATGGGGGAAACCAGATGGCGTTATGGTTGGCGCGCTAGATGGCGGTGCCATAGGTCAAACGGATATCAACTGCGTATTTTTAAATAGGACCACCCATTTTGTATTACATATTCGTGTAGTACGTAAAGAAATGTGAATGTTTGAGTTGGACCACTTTTTTCGCTTTGTGATAGATGGCGTTGTAATAGTCACAAACATATCAGTTTGTAAGTTTTTTAAAAGAAAACACAGAACGTAGGTACGTTTGAACATTTTATTTCGATTGTTCCAATGTGATACATGTACCTATGTACCTTTGTGAACTTATCGTTTCTGAGAACGCATGCTGTTACAGCGTGATTACTTGTAAATACCACATTAATGCAATAAATGCTCAAAATGATGTCCGTCAACCTCAATGCATTTGGCAATACGTGTAACACCATTCCTCTCAACAGCGAGTAGTTCGCCTTCCGTAATGTTCGCACATGCATTGATAATGCGCTGACGCATGTTGTCAGGCGTTGTCGGTTGATCACGATAGCAAATATCCTTCAACTTTCCCCATAAAAAGAAATCCGGGGACGTCAGATCCGGTGAACGTACGGACCATGGTATGGTGCTTCGACGACCAATCCACCTCTCTTGAAATACACTATTCATTACCACTTCAACCGCACGCGAGCTATGTGCCGGACATCCATCATGTTGGAAGTACATCGCCATTCTGTCATGCAGTGAAACATCTTGTAGTAACATGGGTAGAACATTACGTAGGAAATCAGTATACATTGTACCATTTATATTGCCATCGATAAAATGGGGGCCAATTATTCTTCCTCCCATAATGCCGCACCATACATTAACCTGCCAAGGTCACTGATGTTCCACTTGTCGCAGCCATCGTGGATTTTCCGTTGCCCAATAGTGCATATTATGCTGGTTTACGTTACCGCTATTGGTGAATGACACTTCGTCGCTAAATGGAACGTGTGCAAAAAATGTGTCATCGTCCCGTAATTTCTCTTGTGCCCAGTGGTAGAACGGTAACGGCGTTCAAAGTCGTCGCCATGCAATTCCTGGTGCATAGAAATATGGTACGGGTGCAATCGATGTTGATGTAGCTCTCTCAACACCGACGTTTTTGAGATTCACGATTCTCGCGCAATTTGTCTGCTACTGATATGAGAATTAGCCACGACAGCAGCTAAAACACCTACTTGGGCATCGTCATTTGTTGGACGTCGTGGTTGACGTTTCACATGTGGCTGAACACTTCCTGTTTCCTCAAATAACGTAACTATCCGGCGAACGGTCCGGACACTTGGATGATGTCGTCCAGGATACCGAGCAGCATACATACACACGCCCGTTGGGCAATTTGATCACAATAGCTATACATCAACCCGATATCGACCTTTTCCGCAATTGGTAAACGGTCCATTTTAACACGGGTAATGTATCACGAAGCAAATACCGTCCGCACTGGCGGAATGTTACGTTATATACCACGTACTTATACGTTTGTGACTATTACAGCGCCATCTATCACAAAGCGACAAAAGTGGTCCAACTAAAACATTCATATTTCTTTACGTACTACACAAATATGTAATAAAAAATGGGGATTCCTATTTAAAAAAACGCAGTTGATATCCGTTTGACGTATGGCAGCACTATCTAGCGGGCCAACCATAGCGCCATCTGGTTTCCTCCTTCAAGCAAGACGAGTTTCGTTCTTTGCAGTTTTTTCGTTTGATGCTTATTTCGTGAGATATTTGGCCCGGTCACTATCAATGGACCACCCTGTATATATACGTTTACAGGCGCCGACGCCCACATCTATGACGCTTTGCATCGTCATTGATGAAGTTTCCGGACTTCGTTTCCTACGTAAAACTGATCTAGTAAGTTACCTCCACAGCGACTAGAAGCGTGTAATATGATTCGTGAAAACACGCTGTAACATCAGTTAACAAGCTCCAGCTGCAGGGTTGCGAGTAATGTGACGTATCTATACTATACTCGAAAACATCTGCAGGGATGAGCCAAAACATAATGATATCTGCTCACCTTGAGATTAAATGTAGCCTGATGAGTGACCGTTCGGTTCTAGGCGCTACAGTCTGGAACCGCGCGACCGCTACGGACGCAGGTTCGAATTCTGCCTCGGGCAAGGGTGTGTGTGATGTCCTTTGGTTAGTTAGGTTTAAGTAGTTCTAAGTTCTAGGGGACTGATGACCTCAGAAGTTAAGTCCCGTAGTGCTCAGAGCCATTTGAACCTTTTTTTTTTTGACCTTGTCTATTCATGGTCGAAGTTTCGGACGCTTATAAACCTTCAGCTTTTACAATTGTACTATAATGTCGGAACTTGGCCCCTATATTCATAGACTTTTTGTTATAAGTATTCTTTGGCAGTTGGTATCCTTGGTCTAACTTCCTCATCCTGACGTTAACTGCTTCTTCTTCTAATCCATTCTCCTGGATGAACCACCGAGATACCTGAAATTCTTAACTCGTCCGATTTTTCCCAGATTGGTGATCATTCATTCAGGTCTATCATAGATGTTCGTCATATATTTTGTCCTTTGAATAGAGATATGGAGTCCAACTTTTCAGCAGTTTCTGACAGCCTATTGATCTTGTTGACTGCTGTCTCTACGTTGTTAGCAAAAATGGCCAGGTCATCCGCAAAGACCAAGCAGTCAATTTACACCCCTTTGTTCTTAGGAACAATTATGGACCACTCTTCATTTGTTTTCTTTTGGGCTAACAACCTTCTCCATTCTCGAATGACCTTTTCCAACATGCAGTTGAAAAGGAGTGGGGATAGTCCATCTCCTTGTCTTACGCTCGTTCTGATTGTAAAAGGTTCTGATATCTCACCTATAAATTTTTTTGTGACACTGTGTTAGTGAGAGTTTGTTTGATTAACTTTCTTGATGTATCATCCACCCGAAACTCTTCGAAAATATTCATTAATGCTTGTCGGTCGATGGAGTCATATGCCTTCTGAAAATCAACAAACACGACCACGTAGTTATTTCTCCAGGTTTTTTTTTTTTTTTTTTTTTTTTTTTTTTTTTTTTTTTTTTTTTTTTTTGGTACCTGATGATGTTATTCAGGTTAAGGATCTGTTCTGGGCAAGAACGGCCCTTTCGAAAACCAGCTTGATATTCCCCAATCAGTTGGTCAAGATGGTCTTCTGTTCTGTTCTGTATCGCTTTGGAGAGAATCTTATACGGAACAGATACTAATGAGATGCCTTTTCTGTATCGTTTTGCAGTTTGTTTTGACCTTCTGATGACATTACTAGACGATAAACGACAGCGTCATCTGCAAACAACCTGAGACGGCTGCTGAGATTGTCTCCTAAATCATTTATATAGATAAGGAACAGCAGAGGGTCTATGACACTACCTTGGGGAACGTCAGAAAACACTTATGTTTTATTCAGTGACTTCCCGTCAGTTAGTACAAAACGTGAGCTCTCTGACAGGAAATCACGAATCCAGTCGCATAACTGAGGCGATATTCCATAAGCACTCAATTTGATTACAAGTCGCTTTTGAGCTACGGTGTCAAAATCCTTCTGGAAATCTAGAGATACGGAATCAATTTGATATCTCTTGTCGATAGCACTCAGCACTTCGTGTGAATAGAGAGCTAGCTGCGTTTCACGAGAACGATGTTTTGTAAATCCGTGTTGACTGTGTGTCAATAGACCGTTCTCCTCGAGGCAATTCAAAATGTCGAACATAACATATGTACCAAAATGCTTCTGCATATCGACGTTAATGATATGGGCTTCAGTAGTAGTATGAAGTGCATATGAATGTGAAGAAACTTGCAGTACTAATGGACAACACGTTATAAAAATTTTAAAGCGTAAGATTCGATGATGAAAACATAGCTCCGACGAAACTGGACAATCAGTAAAATGATTTTTTAGCGATCTTCGCTTGTGAAGGTTTTTTCAGTTATCACACATTCCAGATCGCCTCCAGACTGATAATGTCTGGAATATATAAAAATTTGATTAATTACTTTACTTCATACCGTTGTATTAAGTATTTGCAGGTCTAATTTAAGTTCCTGTGCACTTCCGGCATTCTTTTTTAAGTCGTATCACCGCAACAATTACAACACCGAATTTTGTAGCAATGATGCATGGCATGACACAAAAAGAGAGTAAAGTTATATATCAATTTTAAGTACTACGTTCCAGTAGGATACTACTCTTGTGAGAAAGAGGTATCAAGGTCAGATATCACTCTACAACTTCGCTGAATATTGCTGCACAAGTATTCTCCAGAGTGAGCTTCTACATCTACATCTACGTGATTACTCTGCTACTCACAATAAAGTGTCTGGCAGAGGGTTCAATGAACCAGCTGTCTCTCTACCGTTCCACTCTCGGACGACGTGCGGAGAAAACGAGCACTTAAATTTTACAGAAGAGCACACAGGAGTGTGATAGGACCACTCTTTTTGTCTATATACATCCAATGATTGACGGATACGCTGAGCAGTAATCTGCCGTTGTCTGCTGATGACGATGTGGTGTACGGGAAAGTGTCGCTGTTTGCGTTACTCTAGGAGGTTGCAAGATGACTTTCGTTTGGTGTAATGAATGTAAGATTGCCCTAGATGTGGAAAATTTAAGTGACTGAGTTTTTTTTATTTTTGTTTACACGTCAAGTTCCGTAGGACCAAATTGAGGAGCAAATCTTCAAGGTCATGGAACGTGTCAGTACATGAAATTACAACATAAAAATAATAACAGATAAAAATAAAAATAAAAACAGTTTGAATACAGTATTTACTGGTGTCCTGCCTGACACAGCCACATCGTTTAAACATGCAGGCGTAACGTCGGAAAGCGATTTGAAATGGAACGAGCACCTAATATTGGTTTAAGGGAAAGCGAATGGTCGACTTCAGTGTAGAGCGAAGATTCTAGGAAAGTGTAGTTCATCTGGAAAGGAAACAACATACAGAACACTTGTGCGAACTATTCTTACGTAGTGCTAGACTGTTTGCGATCCCCACCACATCGGATTAAAGAAAGCAATTCAGAAGCAGTCTGCTGGATTTGTTACCGGTAGGTACGAACAACACACGAGTAATAGGCAAATGCTCTGGGTACACCTTTGGGAAGCCCTGGAGGGAAGACGTTGTTTTCGCGAAACACTACTGAGGAAGTCTAGGAAACAAGCATTGCGGCTGACTGTATAACTATTCTACTGCCGAAAACGTACACTTCACCTAAGGACCACAAATACATCTATGTCTACATCTACGTGATTACTCTCCTATTCACAATAAAGTGCCTGGCAGAGGGTTCAATGAACCACGTGCAAGATGTCTCTCTACTGATCCACTCTCGAACGGCACGCGGGAAAACGAGCACTTAAATTTTCCTGTGCGAGCCCTGATTTCTCTTATTTTATCGTGATGATCATTTCTCCCTATCCTATGTAGGTGTGTGCCAACAGAATGTTTTCGCAGTCGGAGGAGAAAACTGGTGGTTGAAATTTCATGAGAATATCCCGTTGCAACGAAAAACGTTTTTGTTTTAATGATTGCCACTCCAATTCACGTATCATGTCTGTGACGCTATCTCCCCTATTTCGCGATAATACTTTTTCGATGTCATCCGCCAGTCCCACCTGATGCGGATCCCACACCGCACAGCAATACTCCAGAATAGGGCGGACAAGCGTTGAGGAAGCAGTCTCTTTAGTAGGCCTGTTGCACCTTCTAAGTGTTCTGCCAATGAATCGCAGTCTTTGGTTTGCTCTACCAACAATATTATCTATGTGATCGTTCCAATTTAGATTATTTGTGATTGGAATCCCTAAGCATTTAGCTGAATTTACAGCATTCAGACTTGTGTGACTTATCGTGTAATCGAAATTTAGCTGATTTCCTCTGTCGATAGCACTTATTACTTCATGAGTATAAAGAGCTAGTTGTGTTTCACAAGAACGATATTTTCTGAAACCGTGCTGACTATGTTCAATAAATCGTTTTCTTCGAGGTACTTCATAATGTTCGAATACAGTTATGTTCCAAAACCGTACTGCAAATCGACGTTAGTGATATTGGCCTGTAATTCAGTGGATGATACAAAGAGAAATTAGGACTCCTACGGAGGCCTACAGACGGTCATTTTTTCCTCGCTCCGTTTGCGAGTGCAGCAGGAGAAGAATTACTCGTAGTAGTGCACCGTATTGTGGCTTGTGGAGTTTGTATGTAGACGTAGATGTACTGCAGTGAATTTTATTTCACTGGGAGGCACAATGAATTGTTATTCGACAAATACTTCCTGATCTATCTGCAAGCACCTAGAGAAACGTATTCGTCTGTCAAGGCACACTGCATTCTGCTCGCCGCGTTTCGTAACAGCTGACGTCAGCACTGCTGCCGTAACAGAAAAACAAATCAATGAAGCGGCAGCTTCTTGCATTCATCGTGACATATCACTGACGGTGAATCTGAATTCTAAACTTGAGCAAAGAAGCGCGGCGTGGCTGCCCCGCCGAGAAGCGTCAGTCAAGTCACAAAGTTCAATCGCAGCAGAATTTCAAGCTTATACTGAAATTACTAAGTTTTGGTGTGCGTAAGAAGTGATCGAGCGTACATGGACTTAAATTTGCAATGCTTTTGAAGTCTCGAATACATCTACAAGCAACGGCACGGTGTGAGGTGTAGGGAACATTTTGCTTCCAAGTTGTTTCAGTCGCAGAATGTGCGCGGAACAGAGATTATTGATACTCTTAGGTCAGAATTTCGCTGATTTTACCCTTGTGCTCACCATGCCAGGTGTAATTTGGTGGAAGTAAACTTTTCTTGTACTCATCAGAGTAATGTTTTCTGTGATACACAACGTCGTCCATGCAGCCTGTCCAAATGGCGTTTGATGGGCATTTCTGTGATGTTCCCATTCTGAACGGACTAACCTGGGGAAATTCAGTGGAAAGAAATGTAATGAGAATCTGTGAGCGAAAAGCGTTGGGAGGTTTGTGGTACAAATATTCGAGGTTAACAATCACCCGAAACAGTATTTGATGTAAGATTCAGTAAGTTTCAGGCGAAGACAATAACCAGAATGAAACCAGTGTACTAATGTTGTAAGCCAATCGTGAGTGTGAGAGTGAACTCAACTATTGTCAGGTTAAATTAATTGTCTAATAAACGTTGAGGTTAATTGTAAATAGTTCTTTTTAAAGTTTCACTATAACCAAAGACATTTTATTATCTACTAAATTTCACTGCAAAAATAATTTCAGCTATACCAAAAACTTGTAATGGTTCTTTATTTGCGAAACCATTACCACCAGCCAACCCTATTTTTCGATACCGTAGGTTGATAAATATTTTTCTACGTAATGTCTCATATTTTTCACTCTATTCAAATTTGATTTCATTTTTATATTTACGTACGCCGATATTTTGAGATGTTGAAATCGATATAATATCTAGTGTGAATATCTTTGTACTTATTGTTATCTTTGATGCTGTGTTGTGACTTTTGGCGCGGAAGCGTACAGAGTAGTCAAGTTTTTGTGTTGAATATGAACAATCTTGACTTTGTGTTGGAAATGAAAAGATGACTGTGAGTTGTGGACAATGAAAAATGTGGTGAGTTTTATTAAGAGCAGTAACTGCTGCGAAATTGTATGATGAAGTAATGCTTTGGACATGCGAAAGTATAAAAAGTTTAATAAATGTGAATTTTTGTGAAAATTAAGTGTCAAGAATTATTTTCAAGTGGCCATTGTTTAAAAAAGTATGAAGCACATTGCAATAAAAAAAATCATCAAATTAATCCTAAACGATTGTCTTCGTAAGTTCTTCAAGTCGGCGTAGTTAACATCCGAGTGCCTTTCGCACCAACAGCGACAGTCATGCTACCTAGACAACATTTTTAATTACTAGCCAAAGCCAGAGCGAGATCGTCTTTGGATTGCAAATACAAGATAAGTGATATTATTGTTAATTTTCTTCAGGGACTGTAATCAATTGATGTAGCAATACCTGCCACATTAAAGACCTTTTAGTTGCGCAATAAAAAGATCATACTTTGAGTGCGTGACGTGATAATTTTTGAACTAGTTAACTGTTAATGGAGGTATTGTTATAAACTGAAACATCGGATTGGTAATAGACACACCATCACATTTCTTAACCTTACCTTGTTCACTTACATGTAGCTTCTTCGTAGCCCCTTCCCCCTGCCTCCACCCCCTACTAAAATAAACAAACATTTCATATATAGTAAAAGGGGGTCGAGTATATCAACGTGCTAACACTAAATTTATTTTAAAACTGTGGACAAATAAATGCTTTAGCTTCTGAAGATGAAAGAGATTTGGCTTTCAAAGATGTTCAAACTCAACAACTGCAGTACAAGCTTCGAGTCTGCCATGTAAAGACTGTTCCACACCTTCTAGTTTATCAAAGATTTCAGCACAGTCTACATTGATACGCGATTTCATATCATCTGGTGTAGTCGGTATGTCCTTGTAAAAAGTGCTTTTAGCTTTTCCAGACAAAAAAATCTAATTTTGACATACCTGGTGAACGGACTGAATACGTGCAGTTCCCCTTCGTCCAGCACAACGGTTTTGCAAACAATCGATGAATACAAGCTGTAGTACGTAGTGAACTACGTTCGCTCTGTTTCCTTTACTGCACAGTGATGGCATTGCGACTTCTTTGTCACATACTTTGCGGTAGTGTTAATGGTGTATGGACAGTGCTGTTCTACCTTGTGGCACCAACCACTAGGTAAGTCACTGTCGACAACAGACTATCTCCCAGTGGATCTGTACTCCCGCGAACTACGTATGTGATTCCCCGTTTAGGTTTAGCAAGTAGGAGAGAAGTACAAGAAGATTAAAGCTAGGAGTCGGCCCTTCATGTGTGTTTATCTAGCACACATGACAGGACGTTATATTCATTCCTAGGATATACTGCTCGCTGTTTTAATTTCCTATAGAATTACTTATTTATGGCCCATACTTCCAAGCTTGTTTGCAAAGCGTTTAATGCTACTCGAATGGCAGTTATTTACTGGAGTGAATCGAAGCGGCCACTCTCTCCTCAGTCCCAGAGGAAAATTTTCAGTTACCTATAACATTAAATTTACTTTCGTTTACCTTCACGAATGTTTCGTGTATCTGAAAAAGAGCTTTTAACTACATAAGAGTCGGCCGCGACTGCTGCGGCCGCGACTGCTACGGTCGCAGATTCGAATCCTGCCTCGGCATGGATGCGTGTGATGTCCTTAGGTTAGTTAGGTTTAAGTAGTTCTAAGTTCTAGGGGACTGATAACCTCAGATGTTAAGTCCCATAGTGCTCAGAGCCATTTGAACCATCTGAACAGCATAAGAAAACAGGAGCTAGGACGGTAAGCTTGCGCTCGCAGGGAACTGAAATAACCGGCTTTTCTACAAACCTTATGCGTTGCTATAATTCTCGATTGTTGACAGCGAGGGGAGATACGATTTATTCTTAAATGAATAATACCGATAAATGTAGGCTTAAGCGACATTGTTGTTGTTGTTGTCTTCAGTCCTCAGAGTGGTTTGATGCAGCTCTCCTTGCTACTCTATCCTGTGCAAGCTTCTTCATCTCCCAGTACGTACTGCAGCCTACATCCTTCTGAATCAGCTTAGTGTATTCATCTCTTGGTCTCCCTCTACGATTTTTACCCTCCATGCTGCCCTCCAGTACTAAATTGGTGATCCCTTGATGCCTCAGAGCATGTCCTACCAACCGATCCCTTCTTTTAGTCAAGTTGTGCCACAAACTGCTCTTCTCCCCAATTCTATTCAATACCTCCTCATTAGTTATGTGATCTACCCATCTAATCTTCAGCATTCTTCTGTAGCACCACATTTCGAAAGCTTCTATTCTCTGCTTTTCCAAACTATTCATCGTCCATGTTTCACTTCCATACATGGATACACTCCATACAAATACTTTCAGAAATGACTTCCTGACACTTAAATCTATACTCGCTGTTAACAAATTTCTCTTCTTCAGAAACGCTTTCCTTGCCATTGCCAGTCTACATATGATATACTCTCTACTTCGACCATCATCAGTTATTTTGCTCCCCAAATAGCAAAACTCCTTTACTACTTTAAGTGTCTCATTTCCTAATCTAATTCCCTCAGCATCACCCGACTTAATTCGACTACATTCCATTATCCTCGTTTTGCTTTTGTTGATGTACGTCTTGCCGGCCGAAGTGGCCGTGCGGTTAAAGGCGCTGCAGTCTGGAACCGCAAGACCGCTACGGTCGCAGGTTCGAATCCTGCCTCGGGCATGGATGTTTGTGATGTCCTTAGGTTTAACTAGTTCTAAGTTCTAGGGGACTAATGACCTCAGCAGTTGAGTCCCATAGTGCTCAGAGCCATTTGAACCATTGATGTACGTCTTATATCCTCCTTTCAAGACACTGTCGATTCCGTTCAACTGCTCTTCCAAATCCTTTGCTGTCTCTGACAGAATTACAGTGTCATCGGCGAACCTTAAGGTTTTTATTTCTTCTCCATGGATTTTAATACCTACACCGAATTTTTCTTTTGTTTCTTTTACTGCTTGCTCAGTATACAGATTGAACAACATCGGGGAGAGGCTACAACCCTGTCTCACTCCCTTCCCAACCACTGCTTCCCTTTCATGTCCCTCGACTCTTATAACTGACATCTCGTTTCTGTAAAAATTGTAAATAGCCTTTCGTTCCCTGTATTTTACACCTGCCACCTTCAGGATTTGAAAGAGAGTATTCCAGTCAACATTGTCAAAAGCTTTCTCTAAGTCTACAAATGCTAGAAACGTAGGTTTGCCTTTTCTTAATCTAGCTTCTAAAATACGTCGTAGGGTCAGTATTGCCTCACGTGGTCCCATATTTCTACGGAATCCAAACTGATCTTCCCCGAGGTCGGCTTCTACCAGTTTTTCCATTCATCTGTAAAGAATTCGCGTTAGTATTTTGCAGCCGTGACTTATTAAACTGATAGTTCGGTAATTTTCACATCTGTCAACGCCTGCTTTCTTTGGGATTGGAATTATTATATTCTTCTTGAAGTCTGAGGGTATTTCGCCTGTCTCATACATTTTGCTCTCCACATGGTAGGTTTTTGTCAGGACTGGCTCTCCTAAGGCTGTCAGTAGTTCTAATGGAATGTTGTCTACTCCCGGGGCCTTGTTTCGACTTAGGTCTTTCAGTGCTCTATCAAACTCTTCATGCAGTATGATATCTCCCATTTCATCTTCATCTACATTCTCTTCCATTTCTATAACATTGCCCTCAAGTACATCGCCCTTGTATAGACCCTCTTATATACTCCTTCCACCTTTCTGCTTTCCCCTCTTTGCTTAGAACTGGGTTTCCATCTGAGCTCTTGATATTCATACAAGTGGTTTTCTTTTCTCCAAAGATCTCTTTAATTTTCCTGTAGGCAGTATCTATCTTACCCCTAGTGAGATAAGCCTCTACACCCTTACATTTGTCCTCTAGCCACGCCTGCTTAGCCATTTTGCACTTCCTGTCGATCTCATTTTTGAGACGTTTGTATTCCTTTTTGCATGTTTCATTTACTGAATTTTTATATTTTCTCCTTTCGTCAATTAAATTCAATGTTTCTTCTCTCACCCAAGGATTTCTACTAGCCCTCGTCTTTTTACCTACTTGATCCTCTGCTGCCTTAACAGGAGTAAATACGACTGCAATGGGAAGTTGTCCCGTGAGTTCATCAGCTCCATGGGAACGCTTGTTCTTAAGGTATGTTGAGGGGGAATGTTTTAAAGGTCTAAGGCTGTCCAAGGAAGGCAATGGTAGAAACAAAATTTCCAGTACGGCTTTGGCTTGAACGGCTATACGTCCATCCTATGTGAATGTAGATTTTCAAACAAAATAAATATTCCTGTAATATTAAAGGACCAACACTATGCGATAATTGTATGAAAAGAACGCACAGCTGTAAACACCGGACTTACAAAGGGAGAAAATTATGAACGATGTTGAGGTACATTGGCAAGTTTACCTACAATAACTGGAGCATAACGAATAATAACTGAAACTTTCTGACAGATTAAAACTGTGTACCGGACCGAGACTCGAACTCGGGACCTTTGCCAATCGCGGGCGAGTGCTCTACCAAATGAGCTACCCAAGCACGACTCACGCCCGGTCCTCACAGCTTTACCACTGCCAGTATCTAGTCTCCTACCTTCCAAACTTCACAGAAGCTCTCCTGTGAAGTTTGGAAGGTAGGAGACGAGATACTGGCAGAGGTGAAGCTGTGAGGACCGGGCGTGAGTCGTGCTTGTGTAACTCAGTTGGCAGATCACTTGCCCGCGAAAGGCCAAGGTCCCGAGTTCGAGTCTCGGTCCGGCACACAGTTTTAATCTGTCAGGAAGTTTCGTATCAGCGCACACTCCGCTGCAGAGTGAAAATCTCATTCTGGACGAATAATAACTGTTTGCAAAACTTTTCTGTATTTGGAGAAAATGACATTTCATCCTTCTATCACATTTGTTATTAAATAAAGTCATCGTTATACGCAAAAGGTCATACCTTCTCGTGGCCACCTCTTTCTTCAGTCTTCAGCACTACTTTTCATTTCTTTATAGTCCTTGTATCCCTTGAAATTGTTAACAAAACTTTTCTACATATGGAAGAAAAGACATTTCATCCGTCTGTCCTCAGGTTTATTATTAAATATAGTCACCGTTACGCGTATACGCTAAAGGTTACACCTTTTAGTGGCCACCTCTTTCTTCAGCCTTCCGCTGTACTTTTCACTTCGTTATAGGCCTTGTATCCCTCTGTCTTGTTAGGTCTCGAATAACCATTTCGGGAATCCACCTGCATCCTGTCACCCAATATATTACTTCTAAAATGGTTATTTGCAACTAACTTAAATATCAACCCAAGACTCCAAACACACAGTAGTGAAATTGTCAGATGATGTAGTGTTTCTACGAATATTCCTAACTTGCTTCAGCTCGAGTACTTTCCATCACAATTCAGGCAGTGGAGCAATAATACACTTTGGAAGTCACTGCTACGTCGATCGCCAGTGATGCATAACAAGGCGCAAGTTCGGCCGATTCTTGATAACTGTCCGTCAACATTGCCAAGTCGGACTGATAGAAGAAATAGAGAAGATCCAAAGAAAAGCGGCGCGTTTCGTCACGGGATCGTTTAGTCGGCCCGAGAGCGTTATAGAGATGCTCAACGAACTCCAGTGGCAGACACTACAAGAGAGGCGTTGTGCATCACGTAGAGATTTATTATCGAAATTTCGAGAGAATACTTTCCAGGAAGAGTCTGAAACCATGTTACTTCCTCCCACAAACGTCTTGCGAAATGACCACGACGAGAAAATTCGAGAAATTAGAGCCAATACAGAGGCTTACCGATAATCATTCTTCCGACGCACTATTCGCGAGTGGAACAGGGTTGGAGGGTTCAGATAGTGGTACCGAAAGTACCCTCCGCCACACACCATCAGGTGGCTTGCGGAGTACTGATGTAGATCTCAGATGCAATTGCTATGCTGATGATTGTAATCACCGTCCTCTAACACTCTGAAAGAAGATATTTGTGTTAGAGTTCCATATTCCGTACTCACGATGCCGCATGCAAGGGTATCCAATCGTCACATCCTGCTACGTGCAACACTGCCATTATGCAATCGGATTTGAAATCATCCAGTTGCATCTCCGCCGAATATAGAAGAAGAAATAGTGCTCCTAATGCGCAGCGAAGTCGTTTTCAAGGGAAAATATCACCGAATCAGCGATCTGTTTCGCAGTGCTTACAACTATCAACGCCGCACACAACAGAACTCCAGTCATAATAGCACCACTGAGTTAAGCAGCAAAACAGCAGTCCACACAATGTTTACAAAGCTGTGTTTACTTTCTGTATCTAAATGCTGGTACCTATGGACCAATGCTCCTGACTTTTCAGTTTGCTCCTTCTAGGTGACATTGCTGACGAAACTACCCATATTCCTGGGTCGCGCCCGTTTAACAGGTTCTTCGAACCCGAAGCGTGTGTTTGTGTTCTTTCAGTTATGACAAAAACGTGTCATTTTGTTGTACACAATCCATTATCTCTTTTCGTCTCGGAATCTCGTGTTCAACGTAAACTAACTGAACTCTGACTCGCAAGAAAACTTAGGACTAAAGACTTTCAAACATCTTCCTGGTATGTGGCCTTCGTGACTGTCCGTGAAGGTAGTCACCACCACGAATGGGGCTCTGGTCCGTCGCGAACGTTTCCTGTAATCGATTCCCAGAACAGCAAATTTAGCTTATAAAATTTATTCCTTGTAAACAGACATTCTGAGAAGAACGATCAGCAGTCCATGCAGGAAAACGCATCAGTAAAGAGAGGGGAAGTGCAAATAGCTACATGCGATATTATTGCGTTGGTGCATTCTCCACAAAGCTGCTCACAAGTTCACTATATACGCTGTCCCATTCGCCACTCTGTGATTGACAGAGCCTGAAGAATTCGGAGAGGTGGAGTTTTGTGCTCGAAGAGTACCTTCACCTGCTATGAACGAAACGCATCCAGCGAATATCCACATCGTTTCATTGGAATAATTCCATCATTAACGAATGATCCAGCAGTGCGTCATGTACTAATGGACGATTTCAATAACGAGAGTGCGATCAGGAATTACTGTACCATGAACACATAGTATGAATCCCTAACTCTGTACAATATCTCCCTTGGGACCGACCGTGCTATTAAGGTATCTGTCTTTCTACACTGATCAGAATACTTGCCCAGTCTAAGACATCACATCTATTGTAATTATCGTCGCCATGTGTCTTTCATGTATATTCTTCGCCCTCCACACGCAAGCTGGTGTGCAGAATCACCCCTTACCCTGAACTGTCGTTCCGGAATGTATATTCGTTTAGAAAAGTCAACTTGTACGACCAGCGGAGATACTTGACCGGGTCACGGTTATTGTCTATGACAATGCTCTATAAAAAGGGCCAGTTAATACGTACTTTAAAACAAATAAAATAGTATTTGTTATAAGGTAATATGAAAAGGGAGTGTGTTAGTCGTGATTATTAATTTTTTTTGTTATTCTTCGTACAGTATAGGTATGGAACTGGGCGTCCATGATGCTCTTTTGCCTATGCTATGAAAGTCTCTTTTATGTTAAAATTTTCTACAAATTGTAAGTTTTAACGCAAAATCAGTACACAATGTCAGAAACTGGTTAAAAAACCTTTCTAAAGCTACTTCACTCATCCCTGTTGAGAAAAAGGGATGTTGACTTGAGAAGCAATATATATGATGAGGACTCTCCACCACGCCTAATTTTGGTTTGCCGACGATCAAATAATGATTCAAATAAACGAGACACAGTTACAGAAATCCAAGCACCTTTTAAATAATCTATATAAATCTTTAAAAAACCTAAAACCAAACTAAACTCCTCCCGAAAAGAGCGTGAAGGCCCAATGGCTCCGATCGGTCGCCGTGTCATCCTCAGCCCATAGGCGTCACTGGATGCTGATATGGAGGGGCATGTGGTCAGCACACCGCTCTCCCGGCCGTATGTCAGTTTACGAGACAGGAGCCGCTACTTCTCAATGAAGTAGCTCCTCAGTTTGCCTCATAAGGGCTGAGTACACCCCGCTTGCCACCAGCGCTAGGCAGACCGGATGGTCACACACCCATGTGCTAACCCAGCCCGACAGCGCTTAACTTCAGTGATCTGACGGGAACCGGTGTTACCACTGCGGCAAGGCCGTTTGCTATACAAATCTTATACTTTTAAAATCTGAGTTAGTAATACGAAAATTATACCTTTTAGAGGAAAGGATCCAGTGAAATCGAATATTATGCTTCAAAACATTATAATAGAGGAAGTACCAAGTTTTAAGTATCTTGGCTGTAGCATAAGTTTTTATAATGATAAGGTCACTAAGCGAAAGTCAAATTTCAAGCGGTATTCTCAGAACTTTTAAAAATAAGAAAACCGCGAAAATGAAAGTATATAAATTAATAGCCTTACCCACAATGTTTTATTGCAGCAAAGTCTGGGCGCCGACCCAAAAACGCCTGAATAAAATACAATCGGCAAAAATGATGCTGTTAAGGATCGTTGAAGGAGTTACGAGGATGGATAGGACACTAGTTAAGGTAGAAGAAAGAATTAAATACAAAATCAGTAAATTATAAAATATTAAATAATAGACGGAATTGGGCTGAGGAAAATATCAGACTTGCCTAGGCAGTGTTGGATTACATGCCGAAGGAAAGAATATTTTGAGGACGACCCAGGACACACCGGAGACAACTCTACAGCCGGAACGCGCAATAAGTAGAGAAAAAGATGAAAGGAGAACTGGTACTTATCTGACAATCTGTCACTTTGCTCCTAACCACTGTCTGCAATCCACGACAGCCGTCAGGTATGCATGGCCTCAGCGTATTTTGGTTTTGTCGTTGCAACTACAAGAAAAGCGTGTTTCGTTTTTCACCAGGCGCGTTTCGCTTTGCTGAGGTAAAGCATCATCAGTGGTGGTGATATACGCTCCGTTTCTCGCCTATATCGGGAAACGCCGTCTGCTAGCACATCTTTGGAGTTTTTCTTGTTATACACTGATACTTGTAGTCTAATTGTTAGTTTCTGTGCAGAACTTTGCACTGACCACGTTTTACACAGCACACTTTTTCGCACAACACTGCTTTCTCTTTATTTTTATGTGCTACCAGGTGGCATTTCCCGATGTAGGCGAGAAACGAAGCGGGTATCACCACCACTGATGATGCTTACCTCAATAAAGCGAAATGCCTCTGGTGAAGAAAAAAACAA